>NC_071095.1:10310966-10680966 GCF_027358695.1 Spea bombifrons
ATATAAAGATAACTTTGGTTACCATAGTAATTAGTAAGGTATGGTCCAGTTGGGCGCGACGAGCCAAACAACCCCCCGACGATACTAAACATTTGTAAAATTCTTTGTGAATTTAAGGCTCAGAATTATGTTTTCCGAGAAAATATTTTGCTTTAACAAGATTAGGAGACACCTTTATGTAAGTATTTGGTATAAATGGTACCTTAAATTGTTTTGATGGCTGCTAAAATTGGTTTAGGGGCCATTATCAGGTGTTAAATTTTGTCCTGTATGGAATAATGGAAAATATTAATTAATATAAAAATATTAATGGGAATCACTGACATTCTTATGACCCCCCCCAAAAGATATTCCAATACTTCTGTTAAAGAAGAAGCAAGATTGATAAAACTGATATTTGCTGATTTCCACCAACATTAGTTCGTTTTTCTGAGAGTATTTTTTCAACAAAAGAACTGATAAAGTTCTAAAGACCCCAAAAACCCAAAACCTAAGTATAATTGAATCATGACTACCAAAAATCATCTTAAAAAAGAAGCTGCAGTTACTTTATAATAAAATATATAAATAATGCGTTCAACATATTATGTTGAATATTAATTTCTTAAAAACAAAAAACAAAAATATAAGTGCAAAAAATGCCTAAACATATTCACAGTGTAAATATTTTCATGTTGAAATAGTTTTTTTTATTATTTTATGTGTTTGTAACTGTTTCCATTTCCTGCCAGCTCTGAACATTTATTTTAGTTTTTTTTTTTTGTTTTTTTTTATGTTGGCGCCTCTCTAGGAGAGCATTTAGAATTTGGCAATCATTACGCAAATACCCTTGACCTTAATATATTTATCGTATTACAAAGTAATTTGGAAAATTCACATGTTGGCAGGAATTCTTGGTCCATTGTGACAATCACATTATATTGCAGAGTCTCAAATTAGGATGTGTTGACATCAAGTAATGGTTTTCTAAAAACAACCGTGATTTGTTCTTGTCAGGAAAAATGACATCAGAAAGTTCTGATACGATGTAAGCGGCACCTAAAAGAGTTGCATCTATAGATGGGTGAAAACATGAATAAATACATGAATAAATAAGTGAATGAATGAATTAATAAATGCATGAATAGATAAGTGAATGAATGAATACATACATAAATAAGTCAATGACTAAACAAATAAATTAATAAATAAATTAAGAAATAAAACCATGAATGAATAAATGAATGAATGAATGAATGAATGATTAAATAAATAAGCAAGTACCGGTAAGTAAACCTTTCTACCTGTTGAAGCTTGAACGGAAAAAATGTGCCAGGAATCTCAATACTTAAATGTTGGAGAATGAGAGGATGGGAGTGAAACAGTTAAATACCTAAAGTGGTTTAACAAAGGAGAAATGTTAAAACAAGGGGCCATAAACACTAGAGTATCAGAGGCTGAGATTACTTTTTGACTGAGGGGGTGGAAGATAAGTGGAATAGCCTCCCAGCAGAAGTGGTAGAGGTTAACATGGTGAGAGAATTTAAACTTGCATGGGATAGACATATGGCTCTTAAATCTGAGACAAGACTGATTAAGGTCTGGATCTGTACAGCAGATTAGTCACTATTCATTTTTATCAAACACCACTTTTGTTATTAAAATACGACCCAACAATAGAGGATCGTTTTACTAAGTCCCTTGCAATACTATGGCACCGCATTTATTACAGCTACCGTTTGACTTCTCCGTTACATAAAACGTTTTGCAATTATCCACTAGAAAAGAAGTCGAGAAGCTTTTGACCTGGAAAAATCTAGAACATAAAAATGAGATATTTAAAAATGAACATGTGCAGGTACTTTTTCCAACAGCACCCTCAGGTTGACGTATTATGCTAATAAAGAATGCTCCACTTTTTTTTCCCTCTCCTTTCTCGAAGTTCGGAAAGCTTAAAGAACAAAGGACATGTTGCTAGGCAACAAATAAAAAAAGAATACTTTTTAAAAGAAGCTGCGATAATGTATAATTTCGTATGGATGCGCTTGTAGCCGAAACGAAGGACTGATAGTCAGCAGAAAATTATTCCAAAAATATATATTTTCTTTTTGTTCAGAGATTATGTACAACGGCGAGAGCTCTGTGTAAAATTAAGACCATATCGAAAACATCAATCATTTTTGGAAGGCAAAACAGAACAACGAGCACGATGATTTGTTTATGAGCCAGAACATGTTTATTGAAGATTTACTGTTTTATGTATTTATTTTGCCTAGAATTTTTGCTTTGTTCTGAAAGATAAATAATAATGCATAAAGAATAAAAAAAAAAAGAAAAGAAAAACATAATATTCATAGAGTCTAAAAATCACCCAGCATAAATGTTAAATGCATGAAGGTATGAAAAAGAGTTTTGGTGCTAAATGGTTAATGTGGCGCAGTCGCCATAGCAACCAATGGACTGTCCCTGCTGCACTTTTATTGTTTCCAACCACATTCCCAGGTCAGGCTACAAGAGGCTCCTCCTCTTGTGGGTAGTGGTTTCATGAAGGGGTGGGGTTGGCTAGAGGTATAGGTAAGGGGCGTGGCTACCTCCTTATTTGGGCAGGGTTATTCTCAGACAATATGGAGTAGGAGGGAAAGTGGGTGGAGAGTGAAACACCCCTCCCCCTTCACTGAGAGAGCGAGAAGTGACCCGGGGATCCGGGAAAGCAATCCTTGCCCCGGAGACTCCAGGTCCAACCCAGAGAGCTCCCAGGTTCCATTACGGAACTCAGCAAAAAGTAAAGATTTTTTTTTGTAGTTTATGTTTTATTGTGGATTTCCACCCGAATCAGGGCCATCTACCTTAGCAGCCAACGTGTTTTAGTTGACCCCACATTGATCGATGAATATTTTAACCCATTCTTGTCATTGCGACTTACATGCTAGGAATCAGAGGACGGCTTATACAACCAACCCCCCTCCAAAAAAAATAAATGAAATTAATAAGCAAGTCAAGAATTTCTTGATTTTGCACCGATAGAGTCTTCAAGGAAAGCCGAAGTTTTTTTTTTGTACAAGGTTGGGAAATCAATTACTTTGCACAAAGGGATTCCGTTCGGCAGACTCGGTGCTCCGCGCCGCAGGATTCTGCATTTATTTCACGTAAGAGCAATTTATTTGTCGCCGGGTGCCGTAGTTCACACAACGAGTTACTAAGTGTTGGTTTTATTCATTATGCATCTGCCGGCTCGGGTCCCGATAAAAAAAAAAACAAAAAAAACATTCCTACCAACCTTGAAATTAAATGATACCACTTGATATTTCTCGAGCCTTTGTAGTGCTGATCTTGAGAAATATTGCGTTGAAACAAATTGCGTATTTGGTTGCCGGAGGCTATTTATTGTCTAGGCTTGTAATGACACAATTAGTTGTTGCTACGGGATTATCTTTTTTTTGTTGTTTTTCGTTGAGACAAATCAAAAATTTCATCAATGTTTGACCCCTCTAGCACTTTTTTAGTGATATTTAAGAATTGATTAACCTCCGGGACTAAGTTTTCTTGGGTCATTGGCAAAGCAAAGGAGGAATAGGACATCCTTGACCTGAAAAAAGCGAAATTCTACCAAGTGGGATTATATTGTCGTTAAAATTCTGTTTCTAAGCTTCTCTGAAACAGAGGATTGGCTGAAAACCTGAAAACTTCTAGACCACAGACCCTACATTCTCCCGCTGTTTTGAATCCCGCTCCCGCCAGCTCCCGCAATGTGGGTGTTCCGCTCCCGCCCGCTCCTGCCCGCTCCCACCACATTTGTGGCCAATCACGCCCGCCTCCTTACCTGATTTCCCGCGCAGTCCCGCAAGGCTGCCCTCGAGTTGTTCCCTCACAGCGTCTCTTCTCTTGCTTTGCCCAGGAACAAGGCGGAGTCACAGGAAGTGATGTCACATCACATGACTCCGCCTTGTTCATGGGCGGAGCAAAATAGGAGACACTGGAATGGAGCAGCGTGAAGGCAGCCTTGCGGGACTGCGCTGGATTACCGGGACCCGCAGGTACAGTGCCTGACCGCCCGCTCCCGCCCGCAGCCCCAGAAAGACCGCTCGCGCCCGCAAGTTTTTTGGCGGGACCCGCCTCCCAATGCAGTCCTCTAGTGGACACCACAAATTGTGTATGTATTGGCATCTTGTCGGCCCCTGGGCCCAAGGGACAGCTTCTTTGGGCCCACCAGGAATGCCCTTTTTTGCCTGGCGTTAAGACATAGCTTCCTGTCAACGAAATCAATTCAGCTCTTTGAGAGGAGTCAAGTTGACCAAGAACTCGAGGAAACTCAACCGACGTCCATGCATGAAGACGTTCACGACTTCCATAATCAACTCTACAACCGACTTAATGGGAGTCAACGGCGGTTTGACAGAGACCAAGAAGGAAACTCTCGACGTCCAATGGCGTCTTAAGAATGGATGAGTTGCTTTTTGAGCAGGTGGCCACGCGTATGTTAATTAGTATCCTTTGGCCTTAAAGAACCAGGTTCTATTTCCTGGTATTTTATGGTATCTATAGTTTGAGAGACATACGTCACTAGTCACAAATTACAACTTTTTGACCCAATGGAAACATTTGTACAGAAGCCATTAAATATTTTCACTAATATCTTATTATGTGTAGTATTTCAGAATAGGTCATAATTCAGACTTTTTAAAGGTTTTTTTTAAATAATTTAATCCATTTTTATCTGATGGAAAATGTAAAATGTACCATGACTGCGTTATGTCAATTTATTAAAAATGCACATTTTTATTATACATTTATTATTATTTTTTGTAACCGATATTGAATATTCTACTTAAACTTGATGGTACAGATAATTAATCCTATTTTACATTTTCTTCATTTCATAAATTGGGTTTGCTAATGCTCCTGCTTTCACATTGATGTCTCAATTAAAATTCTTCATTCTTTTTTTTATACTAAATGACATCAAAAACAGTTCAGTGGAGATAAGACCTGGACTCCCGCCCAGAAAACAGAAATATCATAAATATAAAGCTTTTTAGAGTATAAAATACATAGGCAAGAGAATTGGTAACTTTTTCAAAATGATCTTTTTTTTTTTTCTAGATTCAATCATTAAATTTGCATATTTTTTTTTACTACCTCATTTTAGTTAATAGCTTTTCTGACTGCCTCATCTCTCCACTTAGCTATCACCTTCCTCTGTATGATAAGAATTTTTTTAACCCCTTAAGGACAATGGGCGGTCCCTAAACCCATTGAAAACAATGCATTTTGAGCACGTACATGTACGGGCTTTGTCATTAAGGGGTTAAAAACTTTAAATCCTGAAAAATAAAGATTATAAAATGAAAAAAAAAATAATTACATATGGCAGCAAAATGAGTTTTCCCCTAAAAGTTTTTTTTTTCTTCAAAATATTCCTTCCCTTACAAAAAGAAAACTTTTTAACCCTTCATTAATGTTAATTTATAATGAATGAATTGGTTTCCATGGTCCTGTGGGGTCGGACTGTCAGTTCTATGGCCCAACGTTGACCCAGCTATAACCCCCATCTGCTTGTATCTCTTACATCAATGTCTCCTTTTCTCCTTTTCTCCCTTTATCCTTTTAACCACGAATCAACCGATACTTATTCACAACCATTGTTGTGACCTGTGTTACCAGAACTTAACTGAGATACTATAACGGTACCACGGCTGAGGTTGGATCTTCCCCTTATGTTCCCCTTGGATTGAGTATCCGGTTACATCACAGCCAAGACTTAGGTGCTTCCCTCGAGCAAACAGAACGCAAGAACAGGACGGAGAGCCAGGATGGACAGCAAACCATCAAAGGCCAACAGGAACAGAGACACCCAACAACTGAGGAGCCCAACACCAAGATCCGCAGCACGGCCAAGGAGGTTCAGTTGGTGGCCAAGTAAAAAAAGACCCAAAGGTAGAAAATGATGGCAGCAACCATGGTGTTGTGAATCTCTGAGCAATACAATGACGCCATAAGAGGGACAACCATGCGCATACATATTCCCGTGACATGCAGTGCGTCTACCAGCTTGATATTAAAGTTTTCTCCAGACGTTGGCTCCGCGAATAAAGTAATGAGTGGAGGCTGTTGGATAAAGAGTGCAATCATCAATTAAACATACAAGAGAAGGCAAGACAAGGGGACCTCTGGTTCTTGACCTTCTGTGAAATGAGTAAACTCTGTTTCGATGTAGAAGCCAGTGGCCCATTTCAAAGATATACAATTATAAGCTGCTATTTACCTCTGATAATGATTCCATCCTAAACAAAGAAACACAGAACCTACCGGCAGATCGGCCCCACTCGGCCCCCATCTAATAGCCCGTTTCTCCTGCAGTAAAGGCTCAAACCTTAATTAGTCATTGGTCTTGTGTTAGATTCTATACCTAATGGACTTAGGTGAATTAAGACTTAAACAAAACGTCAAAAAAACATGTATTATAGTAAAAAAACCTCAGATATTCCAGCTACAAACTGATACAGAAAGACTAATATAAACTTTAATAAAACGCCGAGCCTCCGTTACCTCTCTGTGTTACTGCATGTTGTGGGGAAATAAGATCATGCAAATTGACATCTATATGAATAAAAAAAAACACGCAATGTTATTTAATTTCATAAACATATATATAGTTATTTCAGATACTGAGGATACATTCATGTTAAAGTAGATCCTGACAGCACCTCATTGCTTTTAGTCTCCCGACCCCTACATATGATATAAAGGCACATTGCACCCGGTGCTGGGATTACCCTGAGTTTTTGACACTTTAATATTATTTTTTCACTTGAATATGCTGTTTAGGATTACAGACAATTATCCCTGATCTGGAACACGTCATTTCTTCTCCTCTCTCGGCTGTTGTTAATTAAGAATAATCCTGTCCCGTAAAATGCATCTTCTCTGGATCGTATAAAAAGCCATCACGTCAAATAAATTATCCCCGGGGATGTCTTGGCTTGAAATGTGATGAATATCAAAAGAATTGTATTCAACTTTTCTGAAACCTTTCTGTTCATTATTTTACTGTATACAGCGCTGGGGGTTATATTACTGTATACAGCGTTGGGGGTTATATTACTGTATACAGCACTGGGGGGTTATATTACTGTATACAGCGCTGGGGGGTATATTACTGTATACAGCGCTGGGGGTTATATTACTGTATACAGCGCTGGGGGTTATATTACTGTATACAGCGCTGGGGGTTATATTACTGTATACAGCACTGGGGGTTATATTACTGTATACAGCGCTGGGGGGTTATTACTGTATACAGCGCTGGGGGGTATATTACTGTATACAGCACTGGGGGTTATATTACTGTATACAGCGCTGGGGGTTATATTACTGTATACAGCGCTGGGGGTTATATTACTGTATACAGTGCTGGGGTTTATATTACTGTATACAGCGCTGGGGGGTTATATTACTGTATACAGCGCTGGGGGTTATTACTGTATACAGTGCTGGGGGGGTTATATTACTGTATACAGTGCTGGGGGTTATATTACTGTATACAGCGCTGGGGGTTATATTACTGTATACAGCACTGGGGGGTTATATTACTGTATCCAGCGCTGGGGGTTATATTACTGTATACAGCACTGGGGGTTATATTACTGTATACAGCACTGGGGGTTATATTACTGTATACAGCGCTGGGGGGTTATATTACTGTATACAGCACTGGGGGTTATATTACTGTATACAGCGCTGGGGGTTATATTACTGTATACAGCGCTGGGGGTTATATTACTGTATACAGTGCTGGGGGTTATATTACTGTATACAGTGCTGGGGGTTATTACTGTATACAGCGCTGGGGGTTATTACTGTATACAGCGCTGGGGGTTATATTACTGTATACAGCGCTGGGGGTTATATTACTGTATACAGTGCTGGGGGTTATATTACTGTATACAGTGCTGGGGGTTATTACTGTATACAGCGCTGGGGGTTATATTACTGTATACAGCGCTGGGGGTTATATTACTGTATACAGCGCTGGGGGTTATATTACTATATACAGTGCTGGGGGGTTATATTACTGTATACAGCGCTGGGGGTTATATTACTGTATACAGCGCTGGGGGTTATATTACTGTATACAGCGCTGGGGGTTATATTACTGTATACAGCGCTGGGGGTTATATTACTGTATACAGTGCTGGGGGTTATATTACTGTATACAGCGCTGGGAGGGTTATATTACTGTATACAGCGCTGGGGGTTATATTACTGTATACAGTGCTGGGGGTTATATTACTGTATACAGCGCTGGGGGTTATATTACTGTATACAGCGCTGGGGGTTATATTACTGTATACAGCGCTGGGGGTTATATTACTGTATACAGCGCTAGGGGTTATATTACTGTATACAGTGCTGGGGGTTATTACTGTATACAGCGCTGGGGGGTTATATTACTGTACACAGTGCTGGGGGTTATATTACTGTATACAGCACTGGGGGTTATATTACTGTATACTGCGCTGGGGTTATATTACTGTATACAGTGCTGGGGGGTTATATTACTGTATACAGTGCTGGGGGTTATATTACTGTATACAGCGCTGGAGGGTTATATTACTGTATACAGCGCTGGGGGGTTATATTACTATATATAGCGCTGGGGGGTTATATTACTGTATACAGCGCTGGGGGGGTTATATTACTGTATACAGCGCTGGGGGTTATATTACTGTATATAGCGCTAGGGGGTTATATTACTGTATACAGCGCTGGGGGTTATATTACTGTATACAGCGCTGGGGGTTATATTACTGTATACAGCGCTAGGGGTTATTACTGTATACAGCGCTGGGGGTTATATTACTGTAGACAGCGCTGGGGGTTATATTACTGTATACAGCGCTGGGGGTTATATTACTGTATACAGCGCTGGGGGTTATATTACTGTATACAGCGCTGGGGGTTATATTACTGTATACAGCGCTGGGGGTTATATTACTGTATACAGCGCTGGGGGGTTATATTACTGTATACAGTGCTGGGGGGTTATATTACTGTATACAGCGCTGGGGGTTATATTACTGTATACAGCGCTGGGAGTTATATTACTGTATACAGCGCTGGGGGTTATATTACTGTATACAGCGCTGGGGGTTATATTACTGTATACAGCGCTGGGGGTTATATTACTGTATACAGCGCTGTTGGTTATTACTGTATACAGTGCCGGGGGGTTATGACTGTATACAGCGCTGGGGGGTTATATTACTGTATACAGCGCTGGGGGTTATTATTATTACTGTATACAGCGCTGGGGGGTTATATTACTGTATACAGCGCTGGGGGTTATATTACTGTATACAGCGCTGGGGGTTATATTACTGTATACAGCGCTGGGGGTTATATTACTGTATACAGCGCTGGGGGTTATATTACTGTATACAGCGCTGGGGGGTTATATTACTGTATACAGCGCTGGGGGTTATATTACTGTATACAGCGCTGGGGGGTTATATTACTGTATACAGCGCTGGGGGTTATATTACTGTATACAGTGCTGGGGGGTTATATTACTGTATACAGTGCTGGGGATTATATTACTGTATACAGCGCTGGGGGGTTATATTACTGTATACAGCGCTGGGGAGTTATATTACTGTATACAGTGCTGGGGGTTATATTACTGTATACAGCGCTGGGGGGTTATATTACTGTATACAGCACTGGGGGTTATATTACTGTATACAGCGCTGGGGGTTATATTACTGTATACAGCACTGGGGGGTTATATTACTGTATACAGTGGTGGGGGTATATTACTGTATACAGCGCTGGGGGTATATTACTGTATACAGCGCTGGGGGTTATATTACTGTGTACAGTGGTGGGGGTTATATTACTGTATACAGCGCTGGGGGTTATATTACTGTATACAGCGCTGGGGGATTATATTACTGTATACAGTGCTGGGGGTTATATTACTGTATACAGCGCTGGGGGTTATATCACTGTATACAGCGCTGGGGGTTATATTACTGTATACAGCGCTGGGGGTTATATTACTGTATCCAGCGCTGGAGGGGTTATTACTGTCGCTTTCCATTTCTTCTCCTTTAAGGTTTCTGCGGATAGAATGAGTGGCGTCGGCTGAAGTCGTCTTTCTGCAGGATCCTCTGAGTAAAAGAAAACCAATTAATTTAAAGTTTAATTTCAATAATTTTTCAGCATTAAATTAAAGCGTACTCGCGTTACATTTTTAATTATTCTCCTGTATTAGGCAAATCAATCTCTCATTACTCTTCTCTATTAAACAAATTAATCTGGTAGTAACTTATCCTGACATTTATATAAATAAATGTTAATTACATTTAATTACATGTGAGACGGATGATATGATAATATTATCTTATTTCAGAGAACTCTTTTGCTGGAAATTCAGTTAAATCCACATGCAGAGGGCCCGGGAAACATCACGTCGGGAACACATCTGCAAGGAAATAAATAATAAAATCTGCAACATTTTTTGAGAAAAAAACATGAATTTCCTCTTATTTAATTCATTTTATTTTATTCATTTTTTTATTAATTTAAAATGCTCCGAGAATTAAATAAAAGGATACATTTTTATTTATTCAAAAAATAAAAACGAAATGCAACAAAATTCCCTAAACTTACGGATGCAAAGAGAAGTTAAGATTGTAAATATTATAGAATTTTTTTTTCTTTTTCTGTCTTTTTATTTGATTTTTTTTGTACACTGATTTTTCTAAAGTAACACGGGAAAGACCTATACATGCAGCCATTGACAGTAATTGATAACGTAATATATTGTTATATACGGTCGTTCATAAACCTCACAAAGGAGGCGTCGAGCGGCGCACGTTCAGCTCTTTATAAGGTATTTATTTAGCGAGAATCTAATTTTACGGTGTCTGAACCAATGACCGCGCGGAGTCAGCCAATGAAATTAGTGACTCCAGAAACATTATTATATCTTTTTGATTAATGTCGGGTGCCACAGGTAGGGATATCCCATTCATCAAATTCTACGCGTGGGGGTCTGTCAGTAGATCTAAGCGACAAATTCGGCAAAGGTTAATTTTTAATATTTGAACCTTTTTACTGGTAGGAATTTTCAAGACCAGCTGTTTTATTTTTTTTCTACGTTGTGTTTAGTTATAAATGTTGTTGTTTGGAATTTAAATTATTATTATATTATATATATATATTATTATATATATATATATATATATATAATAATAATAATATAATATATATATATATATATAATTAATATAATAATAATATATAATAATAATAATATATATATTATTATATTTATGATTATATATATATATATATATATAATAATAATATATAATATTATTATATAATATTATAATAATATATATTATTATTATTATATATAATTATCATTATCATAAAAATAATGTCATGAAATACGCCTTTGCAGTCATGACCGCGGAACTAGGGAAATGTAAGTTTGCTTAACAAAAAAAATATATATATATATTTTGTACCCGGAAGCAAGGTACAGGGGTTGGGGGTGCAGTTGAAAAGATCAGGGGAAATGGTGATACAAGAGAATGGAGAGAAGAAAATGAGCTGTGGAGAGAGGAGGGAAAAGAGAGAAGAAAAGAGACCAGAAGGGACACAAATACTGTACATAAAGAGCCAAAGCATTGAAAAGGAGAAAAAGACAGAGATATGGGGACATATCTATGAAATCTACCAATTTTTAGTAAAAAAAAGTTCTTTGTACTATATTCTCTTGGGCCGGTGGCATATTAAGCCCGGGCAACGCCACCAGCCGTCCCTTTGAGATCAAGATCTTTCTTCTGAACGTCGGGCTGTGGAGCAATATCCACCTATGTGATCTATGGATGCTGGTTGGACAGATCAATGATCTTTCTTTTAATTGGCCCATTGAGTGGTGGCACCACAGGGAGCCCAATCGACCAATAGGGTGCCCCCTAGACCTGCTGCCCTAGTCAGCCTCGGCCACAATACGCCACTGGGACCAATACCACAATTTCCAATAATTATGGGATCTTTTTCCATATATAAAAAGTAACAAAATGGCCTTCTGTATATAAAAATCTTCACCTATCCATTTAGTCTTGGTGGCTGCATTGGGACGACTTCAAAATTATTCACTTCCTTCTAAAGCAAAGGAAAAGGATAAAAACATTAAAATACGCAAACACTGGCTATAACCTATTAACATATAGATGTGCATTTTGAAGCGAGGAAGGTGGGCTGCGTGTGTTTTCATATGCTTTAAACATGAAACAATAGGACGAGATAGATTGGGTTCTCTCGGTTTAATATAATCTGGGCTCCTTTATTGTTTTCTTGTGAGAAGACGCGTTTCTGTTATTAAAAACATGTCCTCGTACGACTCCTTGTGTTTGAAGCCGTTCCCCCCCCCCCGTAGGAATACATCGGCTCAGGACTTATTCCAGCTTTCCGGGGTAGAGAAGAGCTTTTTTGTTGGAGTAATTGTCTCCGTAGGTAAGCAGACAAAGGGCCGGGATTATGGCGGCCTACTGGATTTGGAGATAGGAGGCCGTTCTGTATAGACCGGCCGCCGAGGTCCTCCGGGGGCTTATTTTTAAATCTTTCAATACCTTTGGCTGACCCCTTTTTTGTAGACAGACCTCATTTCCACCAAATCATTTTTTTTCCTTGCACATTTTTGTTATACGTATTTCTTGTTGAATAAATGCAAGAGGATCAAATGCCTCAAGCAAATGAGCACACTTGTTAAACGGTCTTAAAGTGGATCTGTTCCCATTGCCGAATTGTACATTTTATTAAATAAACTCATGTAACTGCATTCACAGAGGGGGGGGGGGATTTAAAAAAAAAATTAAACAAAAAAAATAATAATAATAATAATAATAAAAAAAGTATATAATATATATATACTTAACTTCCTCTTCTATGGATCTACATGGTTATTCCACCCCGCTTAATTATCTCTACACTGATTGGTTCAGGCATTTTTTTAATAGGGGTGGGCAAATAAATTAATTAGATAATCAACGGAATTTCAGTGTAATTTCCTTAATCTTTCATAAATGTCTAGTTGTCACCGTTTCTGCTTATACTCCAAGTGTACCCAGAATCTTTAAAAACAATCTTGTTGGGTAGAGAAAATACGTCTAGATTCTTGGATTTTTTTCCCCCATATTTCTTTTCGCCCTATGCCCTCATTGACCTATTGGTCTGTTTTCATCTTTGACCATCAAAAGTCGCCTTACTAGTGTTACCATATCATGGAGTATTCAGATCTGACATGTCATTAGGTGTCCTTCTTGGTCTCTTGGTGGCCTTCTTGGTCTATGCATTATTCAATACTGAATATATGAGGTCTTTGGTTAAAATCTTGGATGTTAAACTGTATAGCCTTTCATCAAGAATTCTATAGAACAAATACGGGTGATAGCACAAGGTCCACCTTGGAGTAGCGTCCACCGTGACTGATGAGAACTATTGCCTCCTCTTAAAAAATATTTTTCTTAAGAGTGATGAGAGCCCTACTGAGTTCACTATGACTTCATAGCTAAACACAACTTATTGTTTTTCACCTGTCACCAGATATTTAACCTTATATTTATTTTCTTGAAAGAAGGAAACATGGAAATTACACTTTACTGAATAAAATAGGCATTATAAAATTAGAAAGGGTCTGGTCAGCCTTCGGTTGAGCAGGAGAGAGGTAGGACTTTTTATTGGTTCCTCTAAATTTGAACCCCTTTATATATGACATACTTTAGAAGCAAATGGATCATAACAACTTAAAATGTTGTGTGGAGTAAATAGAGAGTAATACAAACGCAGAATCTGTTTTGACTAAATCACATTTCCACTCCAAAAGAGAAGCGTGTGTGTGTGTGTGTGTGTCGGAGAAGTGTTTTCTTTCATGCTTTGAACGCGCTTTGATGTTCATGATCGTTAGCGTTGCCTTTGAACATTTCTTTGACTCCCTGTGATGACGGATATATCCTGTGTTAAGTTTTGTATCTGTTTCAACTCATCAACATTCCAAAAAAAGTATCAATAAATAAAAATGAGCCCTTTTTTGTTTGGCAGCCCTGTTGTAAAGCGGCAAAGAACCCGTTGGTTCCGCCGAGCTTTGGGTTGCTTCACATTTGGTGGAACCAAAGGGTGACCCACAAGATAAAAGTTTTTTTTTATAATGTCCACAAATTAATCCAAGATTAGTTGGAATTAATAATTTCGGAGAAAAATATACAATCCAAATTGCCACCAATGTCCCCGGTTAAGCAGCGGGACAGTCTGTGGTCCTCAACGCAAGAATTAGAACGTCTAATAATTGATTTATCGAGATCCGCAGCCAGGTAGTCCTGTTTATTGAATTATTCTATTATTATTTTATAAACACTATTTATTATAGATTGTAAGCCTGCAAACCCAGCCCTCTTTAGCTAATGCATCGGTTCGTCTTCTGACAGTTCTAGTTTTGTCGGACCCTTTGAATGTAGGGACTGTAAGAGCTGCATGAATTGTTGGCGCTATATAAATAAAAGATAAAAATAATAATAATAATAAAAATAATAATAATGAGCCACTAAACTTTAGAATAGTAAGTTTTTTCTACATTTGTAGAAACACAATTTATATTTTAATGCCAAATCATACAAATCCAAAAGTGGATACAAATGTAAAAGCTTTAACTAGTAACAAATGCTATGAATGGAATATGAAAATTTTGGTAAATTTTAAACTATTTTCTGCCCTTTTACTTCTCCGATGAGGAAAAAAAAAGTTACGGAATAGATTTTTTTATAAAAAGGATTTTCTGTAACTTCCAAACTCTATAAATACTAGTTAAATATAATTTAGTAACATTGTTAAAAGGTCTCAAGGCTTTGTTGTTTTAACGTCTATTCATTGGGCTTCAAGGCACAAAAATGTTCTGCAGGGCGCGATAATCACGCCACACGCACACGTATGTCCGACCGCCAGCTGGGCGCGTGGGAGTCGGAGATGATAAAACCGACAAATAGAGTGCGTTGTTTAGATTAAATGTCAATGACAAACGATATATATATGCAGGATACACATTTCTTAGAATAACTAAATCTACACAATGAATGTTTAAAATTGTGGCTATTCACAGACAAAATCCTTTAATCTGTATGGAGTTTTCTTTTCATCACTTCTTAACATGATTCCTACTAAACACGCACACGGTACAGTAACATGATAATCTCCACCCGTGTACAAGCCCCATGATCTGCGGATCGAGTGAGAATTCTCTGTTTCTCACGGTCAGGCTTGCACTCAGGGCAGGTCCGCTCCAATTGGACGATTTCGGTCCGCTTATAGACCAATGGTCAACCTCCAGCACTGCCATTAGGTGATAATTAATGAGATGTTAATTAATGCAGCACCTGACTCGGTTAGTGTGAGGCAGCGTCGGCCGGCGGCCCACTGGGTATTTGACAGATTTGCTTTATGACCGGTCTGGACCTATGTGGGACTTTGAAAATTCCGTAGTCTTATTAAAACATTACAGAATAAGTCAAAAAAGAGGCCAAAACTGGTGTAACACCCCGGGGCTATGCCCAAAGGTAAAGCCCACAAGTACTATATTTAGAATAAAATGAATTCGGGAGGTGCACACATAGGTTAATATGCAAAAAGCATGAAATTTATTAAAAAAATGGACAAAAACAAAAGTAACGATTTCAGCGAGAACACCCTTGAGAGCACCTCGATGAAACGTTGGGTTCAGCTCCACCGTAGAGCGCTCCTGTCACTGTTAGCACCTTTTCTGTCTGATTTTTCCACTAAATTCCGATACATTTCATACTTCTTGTATACTAACCTTTGTCCTGAATTATTATTTTTTCCAAAATGTGTATTTTTAACCCTGGTTGGACTCTAGAGAGTCGGGAAGCCGTAGACGCGGAGCCAACGTACATCAAAACAGCCCATCGATAACTCTTTTATACACCTATTTCATTAAAAAGAATAGTGTTGAAGATCCTTGGAACATTATTCCATAGAGTAGAAGTCTCGATGTCTTAATAAGCTTTAGTCAATTACTTCCAGAATTACAAGCCTCGCTATGCGCTAATTACATTTTTTTACAGAATACGGTCTTTTCCGTGCATTCATTACAGCAATTATTAGCTTGAGTAAGAAACCTGGAGTTCTGAGAACGAATATTGACTGGTTTTATTAAATCATTGCAACATTAAAAGCAAATTATTCAATAGACTTAGAATGCCGGGAACAGTTTGATGGGTAACATTGTATTCGCTCGCAACCTGTATAAGAAATTCATTACTTAATTCCATAACTCATGGCAGGAAAGCAGCCTAAATCCACGTTCGTGATTTAAAAGATTTAGCTTTGAAATGCCCTTAAATCCCCAAATTTCTCGGGTTGTTATATTTTTTAACTCTCTCATTGTTGTTTAACTCTCTCATTACCATAGCATTCTAGAAACATTTAAAGGCATACGGCTCCTGAAGACGAAACCAACGACTGATTTGAGTCTTTACAGCAGGAGAAACAGGCGACCCGATGGGCCAAATGGGGCCGATCTGTGTTCCAGTGTTATTCATAGAAAGAATGTGTTCTGCTCGACAGAAATAGAATGTCTAATAAGCCGTCCATGGAACTCTCAGGCATGGAAACAGCTAATCTTTTGCTTTCGGCTATAACATAATAACCAGTCGATGTATCCGCTCAATACGTAAGTCTCCTGGGACTTCATGAGACATTGTCGCAGTGACCACCAGGACCATGAACGAAAGAATGATGTCCGACAACAAGGATTTCAATAAGTAACACTGTCAGGGCTGATTACAGTGATTGCTTTAAAACCCCCGGCGTCACTTTACTGAACGCCGGCCGTGGCCGTCTCTTGCAATGCAGAAAAAGTCCCGGCGTCCCGGCTGGTTTGTATTCAGCGGCTTCGCAGTCACTTTTAGATGTGCTGACATAGCAGACAAAGAAAACCCGAGTCTAATGAGGCCACAGAATTGAACGCAGGTCACAGGCAGACGTGGAAATTTCCTAAGGCTATATGAACATGTTCGGGCTGAAATGTATCAGCTTGAGTTGCCGAAAAAAAGCAAAACGCAAAAGAAAAAAAGGAATGGATCGTTGTTATTTTCAACCACTGTGGAGGCTTCAAGGCTTATTTTTTTAACACATTGCGATTCTGGGACATATTTCTAAATATGGTACAATTATCATATCTGGGAAGTCTCCGGATTTCTCCCGGAGTCTCCGGATGTCTCACCGCCAGAGAATCTCGTCTGAAATTTATGGGCCCACATTCTATCACACTCTCATTCTCATTCACCCTCTCTCTCTCTCACATTCCCTAAATGTTTCCCTACCTTCTTTTCTGAATACTTCAGCCACCCTCAATCTGCCACCCTCTATCTTCGCCCGCATCTGCGCAGACATAGCCACCAAAATTGCCGCACATCCTCTCCCTCGATTGGAGGATCAGAGGATCAGGGAGAGGACGTCACCAAAAGCGCTGTCATTTTGCCCTAACTTGAACTGAGAGCAATATGGCAGCACTTGTAGTGCAGTCGTCTCCCTGATCTTCCAATGTGAATGAGAATACGAAAAGTGAGTGAATGTGTGAGAGAGTGAGTGAATGTGTGAGAGAGTGAGTGAATGTGGGCACGTTTTTGGCCCTTTTACACGTCTAAAAACCACTAAAATTCATCAGTAAGAATTTTTGTTTGCAATTTATTTACTAAGCAATAATAATACAATTAATGAAAATATTTAAGCTCAAAATACAAAATGAAAGTTTCTGATTCATTTTGTCCGGAAAATATTTCTTAAAATTCTTCTCACGCGCCTCGCTCAGTCACAAGTGACACCGCATTGAAATTTGGATGATCCGTGTTGGCAGGGTCAGCTTCACAAATCCAGTTACTGAAATGTTCTAGAAAGATAGTTTAAGACATATGAATGCCAAAGGGACCCCTTGAAGACCCCTTGAAATATAAGCGGTGCCCCATGTCTTTATTTTAGAGTGACATATGATTAAATTATGATTTTTATATTCTGTGAAGACAAAAAATAATCTGCAAAATAAATGCATAGTTCAAAATATTATATATTTAAATGTATATATATATTTATATATTCTAATAATCTTAAATAATATTGTTACATTGCAATAATAAATTAATTTAAACAAAAATGAAAATTACTAGAATGAGTTTATAAAATAAGTTTTCTTTCTTAAATGATGAGTTCTTTCTCTGTTATCTGATCCCCCCAGACTCCTTATCATACTGCCTGTGGGGAACAATAGAATGGCTCAGCCTTAATCACCCAGACAGACTTTCTGACTAATGAAACTCTATGGAGGAACGGACTTCATGAGCAAAAATATTTTAAGCATTGGTGGTAAATATGACATCATACTAACTGATATACTTTGTTCTGTTTCTTGACAAAACCAAAATTGGCATCAATTTCTAGATCGGATTAAAAAAAAACTATTTAGCTCAGCAAAATGTGAAGTGGATAATTATAACAATTATATTACCTTCCGACGATTACAAATAATAGGTACCACGAAGACTCGATAGAATTTATGCGCAATGCGTGTCTTCCCGCGAGCCATTACGGAATTACCGCTTTGATACACAAAGAAGCTTACCCCATCGAGTTATGGCGGCGGGGTAACTACCGATTGCTACAAATAAGGTCGTTACAAATAATCCATATCCTTTCCATATCCCGCGATACATCACTGTTTATATGAAACAATCCGAGGGTTTCTCAGAATTCTAATACGGAACTCTCATTAGCTATACATTACCATATGCTTTAATTTTCTGCCTGCACAATAACGGGCTTGCTAAGCATTCTTTATCGTAATCCCGAGCCTTTTGTACGCGCGCCCCGGAGCTCTTTGCTACGATGCTTACTTTGATAAATGAAATGGCATCAAAGCGTCTTAGCTCGCGTTCGCCGTGCTTTCTGTTCTCTTCATTTACATTATTCTACCCGGAGTCCCGTTATCTCGTGATCATCTATCCCTCATCCCGTAAAGATATTATCAGTCGCATCATTTTTAATTAATTTTGTTCTGGGATAGGCGTTGGTGAACTCTTTATTCTGTGGTCTTTGAAGCTTGGTGTAGACAATGGCCAGGTTTTCAGGGTAGGATGGTTAATCCGTGTATAAAGAAACATCCAACGGGAGTTTATTGGGACAAAATGAGATGACATTACTGTATACAGCGCTGGGGGTTATATTACTGTATACAGCGCTGGGGGTTATATTACTGTATACAGTGCTGGGGGTTATATTACTGTATACAGTGCTGGGGGTTATATTACTGTATACAGCACGGGGGGTTATATTACTGTATACAGCGCTGGGGGTATATTACTGTATACAGCGCGGGGGGTTATATTACTGTATACAGCGCTGGGGGTTATATTACTGTATACAGTGCTGGGGGTTATATTACTGTATACAGCGCTGGGGGGTTATTACTGTATACAGCGCTGGGGGTTATATTACTGTATACAGCGGGGGGTTATATAACTGTATACAGCGCTGGGGGTTTATTACTGTATACAGTGCTGGGGGTTATATTACTGTATACAGCGCTGGGGGTTATATTACTGTATACAGTGCTGGGGGGGTTACATTACTGTATACAGCGCTGGGGGTTGTTACTAAGTTTAATGTTCTCTTTTGGGACAATTTATTTGTTATTTAGATCACTGTGATGTGTCGCTGTCTTTTTACTCTTAAACAAACCCATTGCTACAGACCTGCGGTATTTATCTTCCGGAATGTTATGAATAATCGTTGTTATCTCCAACATCTTCTTAAGGAACTAAGATGAACATTCTTATCTGTTTAGAATATTTCACTTTCTTTGTCCTGGAACTCTATCCCATCAGACACTAAAATTCTTCTATATATATAGATATATATATTGATCTTCTTTATTTGAAACTTTCTTTATTGTAACCATTTATCTGCGTGCCACTGAACAAGACGTTACGTAAAGAACTAAAATATTACCCTATATCATTCCATGTTCCGTGGCTTTTGCCGAATATCTTATTACTTTATGTTCAGCTTCATATAGAATGTCACATGTGACATTGTTGACCCCCTGAGAGGGAAAAGGTTAATATTCGCTGTTTCTCGTGTTCTAAATGTAATTCCTATAACTATCGTGTGTATCGAGCCTGCGTGATATTTGCACATTATTCTCCTTTTATTACTTTGAAGGAAATAGGAATACTGAGCGCAGCGTCCACGTCCTTCATAGCCCCGGCTCGCCCCGTTCTCGGGGTTAGTTAGAAAATGTAATAGACATGGGTGGTAAGAATTACCCTGGGGATGAGAAAAAGGATCTCGTGTCCCAGTAACCGGGGCAAAATACAAAGAGGGAACACTTAGCTTCTTAACCCTGTGGATAATCGACTCTGAATCAATGTATATGATAGATATATGTCATCAATGTATATGATAGATATATGTCATCAATGTATATGATAGCTATATGTCATCAATGTATATGATGGATATATGTCATCAATGTATATGATAGATATATGTCATCAATGTATATGATAGATATATGTCATCAATGTATATGATAGATATATGTCATCAATGTATATGATAGATATATGTCATCAATGTATATGATATACATCTTACCTGGAATTACCAAGCGGTTTTATGATATTATATTATTATATTTATGCATTATACAGTGTCAGATCAGACCTTATTGCATTAGAGTCTGCCCTTTGTAAGTCAGGAGAGACATTATTCATCTTACCTATGGTGGGTGTTTAGTAAATAAACCCCTGTAGACAAAGAAGCACAAAATGTATTGGCAGATCGGCCCTAGGGGCTTCTTCCTTGTCCTTATCCAAGCAGGGGTTGCCCTGAAACACAACAGACAATGATGAAACAATGTTACTTTGATTGCATTGTAAGTTTCATGATCACACGTAGGCTGCTATAGAGTATTCAGTTGTCCTCCTCTTTAATATAAGTTTGTAAATTATTACATTCTAAGAATTGCTTGATATTTAGTTTTTTTAACCCCTTAAGGACAATGGGTGGTCCCTAAACCCATTGAGAACAATGCACTTGGAGGCCAGACTTGTACGGGCTTTGTCATTAAGGGGTTAATCATGGAAAATGTAGGTTTTGATGTACGGCTGACCTTTCAAGGCAAAGTTATTTACCGAATCATACCATCTCGGCTTGAGGTCTTTGAAGGTCCATCAAAGACGAAATGATATAATGACCCCAATAAATAGAGTGGGAATAAAATAACCCAGAACAGCAAATATTTAGTCTACTGATATAAAAATTAAATGATGGTCGTTGGATCCCCACAAAGAATGCGGGAACGCGATCGTCAACCCATTATACCGGCAAATGAGAAATGGAAAGATGCCCTGGAAAAAGGTTACTTCTTTAAGTTAAGTAGAAAATATATATTGGAAAAGCGGAGGTCGTTAAAATGTCTCAGAATAAGACGTTTAACAAGATTGTTTAGAGAACGAGGGGGGGGAGGAGAATGGATAATGAGAATATTGTAAACAAAGAAGAAGGGAGAATTTCACAGGGAAAAAGGGAATTTATTGGGGGTTTGTTTTGTCAAAATATATTTTCAAAGCATAGCTTATAATATTAGATTTGAAAAATATAATTTTAAGAAGCTTGGAGATTTCAATGAATTTATTTTTATGTAGATTATACAATACAAGTAATTTTCATATGAAAGGGGAAAGGGCAAGTTTCATAGAAAAATAAGGGCTGGGTAAACTTTTGACTCTATATCAATGAAAGATACTAATAATAAAGGAAAAAATATAAAAAATAAATACATTCTGTTCTTCTTATAGTACTGCCGCAAATAAAGGTTTGAATTGTTTCTTATTGTTACATTATTCTGACTTTAATAATAATAATAACAATAATAATAATTATTATTATTATTACTACTATTATTATTATTGTTTTTTGTTGTTATTATTATAATTACAACTTTATAATTCTATTTCAACTAACCTATTAAAGCAATCACTCTGCTTTAACTCTTTCAGTCTCACAGCATGAGAAATTTTCCTTGGTATATCTCTGCAATGATTTCCACTTATAGAATGTCTTGTGGGTATGATAGGAGTGTCTCTGTAGAGACTCAAGAGGTTGTATGGAGAGAGAAGAGAAGAGAGATGCACATAGTATAACACCGTATAAGATATAAGAACAGTTACACTTTCTTGAAAATGCCCCCACTCGGTATAAGTGCACCGAGAACCAGCTTAAGTTCTATGGAGGGGTTTGCAGAAGCCGTCTTTCTGTTAGATGGAACACAGGAACTCAATCGAGACACTTTCTCATATAATGTATGGAGGGTCCTGGACATGTAGCAAAGTAAAAGAAATCATAAAACGATCCAACCGGACCCAACGCGTTTCGCTCCACAGGACCCTACAAGTGTGGATAACATATTGCCATTATTACTCATGTACAGGGTTCAATTCTCAACACACTTTTGGACTACTTTAATGCTCATCATAGGGTTATTATAAGTTCCTACCTCCATTTAATAGGGTAATTGCGGCTTGTCCTATACATTCCCCTATACGTTGAGTGTCACTTAAGTAACCCGTGTAACAATTTGAACACTAAGACAAAAGGTTGGAATATCAAGTCACAGCGGGTGTCAGCCAAAGGTTGTCCACGGGAACCTCACCTGACTATATTTGATGCATTACTATAGAAACCAACAGAATTCCAATTTTTATACTCTCCAGAGACTAATTACCTGTCAGCGCCGCGTAGCAAATGCAGCATAACTGTCACACAGCCGATACCTAGCAAGAAAAGTGATGCAAATGACCCATTTCACACGTCGACATGGGTTAACACCGCAGTCCTCTGCTATTATTTGAAGGATGGGACGCAGCTGTCAGGTTTAACCCTTACTGCTCACTTGACATGCGTTAAAGGCACATCTTTTTAAGATCCCATGAGCTTGTTACATGAAGGAATTCACTTTATGTGGTTGTCACTGTAGTGTTGTGGTAGATAAGTAGAACAGCCTCCCAGTAGAAGTGGTAGAGCTTAATACAATGAGGGATTTTAAACACACATGGGATAGGTAATGGCTACAGAAGAGACGCTTCACCAAATATTCAGATATACAGAAGTAAATCTACCAAAAAAGCCCTAGATGCTCAACGGTGATTTTGGGAAGTATGAAATGATCCAAAACTTTCAAACTGGGAAATAAGCTAATGATTTAGGAAGAAATGGCAAGGACGATCAGATTACAGTGGTGAATGTCTCTCATTAAAAGTGAAATCACCCGTGACAGACACAAGGGCCCTTGAGTAGTGACATATTATGTTAACAAAAGTATCTTAGAGCCCTACAGGCATTAAGGAGCTGTAATTAACCAAAGCAGTTTCTGCCACCCTCGGGGATCGACTAAGACAGCTGGACTGATACAATGTCCTTCCCTGAAGCACCCTAAGTAGAATTTACTGGAATCAAGAAAGCACAATGGTCACTGTAAGTATCTGATGACAATTTTTGCTGGCTATTCGGCAATCAGCCAAACACAGGAGCCTACTCGCAAAGCTTCGAGTGCATGTCCAACATACACATTCACTAATGCCAACTCGTATTCGATTGCAGAAGACTCAAGTTGATGTGAGCAGATGTGTGTACATTAAAGGGACCTGCGGTTTTATTTATATTTATTTATACTGAATTATATATGTTGGAGTGATGTTTAGAAAATAAACTTTTAAACTGTGAGTTTCAGGCGAGGGCATGTACGCTTCTAAGGCATGCCCTCGCCTAAAGCTTCCAAAATGTAAAGTTGCATTTAAGAGATAATACAAGTTGTTTTACGAGTCTTAGTATCCAGGTTTATACGACCTCAATTGAGACTGGCCAGTCAACTCTTAACTGGACTGACCATGTGACTAAACCTAATAAAGAGCATGGCTGGGTAATAACTTCATCACCTGACACACCAGGCAAATGCCAAGTGGCTAACAGCGACCCTCACTCACCTGCTTCACCTGGGAAATGCTCAGCATGGAAACGGAGTGTGTGGCCACAGATATCAAGACGTCGGCCGCACTCATGTCACCAGGTGGCCTTAAAGTGCCAGCGCCACCTCTTCATCGACAATCTAGCCCCAGGATATAAGTTAGACAAGCTACCGCTGTAACTTTACTGGCATCTCCAGCTGCAGAAATACCGCAGTTACAAATAAGGCCATTTTCTCTCTGACAGCTCTGTAAATCAAACACCTACCTGCTGAGACTCTGAGAGTCTTTTAATTTCAAAGACGCTCGGGATCTCTTTACGAATATTTTGTTGCCAATATAGAGATAAAATATGTTTGTTATTTCAAAGTGAAAAAAAAAAAAATGTGATTAGATTTTGTTGTCAGTGTGAAATAATTTGTCTTAAGTGAAACGTGTTACATAATGCTATGGATTTATCCCTAAATTTTATATGCTAAAATTGCTTCTCAAAATGAATACATTGTGTCATTGCTTCATTCGAAAATTCTTAGTCCCCCCCCCCATAATTAAATCTTCCATGTTCTAATTCCATCAAGTTTTCATACATGGAAATAAAAATACACCTTGTTGTCATGGTTACAACATTTTTCCTAGCAAGTTATTAAAGTGTGCCATTCCAGAGGGAAACGATTTTCCGTGGGAAGTGATCTCCACCATGCTTGGACCCTAATTTTAGCTCATTAGGAAGCTTCATTTTCATCATGGTCTTAAGGAAGAGGAACTTGCCGGTCTCTTGGCGAAGAGCCAACAATGTATGGACTCTCCTTGAGTTTTTTTCCCCCAACAAGGGTCTTAAAACTAATGGACCTCCTTGTCTCATAGGTATACTCTTAACCTTATATTTTTGCTAGAAAATGTTGGAAACATATAAAAATGTAAGCCATTAAATGACCACAAAATGTGACCAGTGATAGCGGTAACGGAATTTTGTGTTTAAAACTTTCCGCGTATCCTTGGAGACCAATGGATACAATCAACATATGTTATCGTTTGCGTGACTTAAGGTCTTGAACAACTTATAAAAAGCTATATCTAATTATGTTTCGTTCTGATTTCTGCTTATTTAATTTTGTGTACCTGTTACGTTGAATCTGTATATTTATATAAGTGTTGCCATGACAACCAGAGCACCGGTAGATTTCTATAAATATTTAGTTATAAATCCGTTCGTTGGGTGAATTATATCATGATTTCTGGCAGTACTTATATGGATGAAGTAATATATATATATATAATGTTTAGTACTTCCATCCATTTAGTGTCCATCCATGACATCATAACATTACAAAATGATGTCACACATCTTAAAATAATACAACCTGTACCCAGATTCTAGATTAGAAGCTTCCAATACTCTTCTTTATCTTACAGTATATTATCTTCAACGCTTAAAAAATTAAGGTTCCATCGAAGATTCTAGGTCTAATATAATTCTCTCTTCGCAGGCAAAGTGGATTATGCGTCCGACCTCTGGCAGAGAAATTAAAGTGTACGTAACTCTGTATAATGCCGAGAAGTCCTGTCGATGCATTCGAATTGCAGAACAAAGCTAACATCTTGTGCATTTTGTAATAAATCACCCAAAGCCAAAGCTGAAAATGAAGATATAGTGCGTGACAGGTACGTGTAGTCTGCCAACACCTTCCAGAGCCAAGAAGACGTCACTCTCTCCGGGCAACTTCAAAAAGTGGGATTCGTTCCTGTCCAAAAATGTTAAAAAGCCGCACTTTATAGAGATCTTCCAACAGAGCTGATGTTTAAATTGGTTAAAATAAAGAAAAAAAGAATATAAAAAAATCTCTCAGAGAACCCTTCCTCAGAATTCTTAAGTAGGCCTGGATTTACAGCCATCTGGTAGAGCAGAGACATGGACCTCACGCCCTACGGTCCCCTCACTCATGCTTAGAGGGTTAATTCTGTTTTAAAGAGTATTGAGGGGAAGTCTGTCTATATGTAGACACTCTATATATATACAAGAGATGGACCAAAAACCATCGGGACAAGTTCTTTTTTCGGACAACAAATTTTACATCTGGTCCTTTCGGTTCGGACAAAATTTGAGAGTGATGACAAATTTAGATTTTCCAAATAGTAAAAACCTTCCATTCACTCTCTCCCCCTCTCTCCCCCTCTCTCCCCCTCTCTCCCTCACGCTCTCACTCACTTCTGCGACCACCACTTCCGCGTCTCCGCCTCGCCGTCTCCTTCTCTGCAGCTCCTCTTCCGACTCCGCTGTTTCCGAGTCTCCTCTGCATTATCTTGGACTCTTCCATGTTCCATGCAAACAGGGCGGGGCCTCAGCACACACCCCTTTCCCCCGATTGGGCGGGATGGGGAGAGGCTGTCCCCGTGGTGTTCGCCGAGGCTCCACCCTGTTGTGGAAGGATTACCTCAGGCCAGAATTATACATCGGTGGAAAGTGTGTTATTATTATTATTATTATTATTATTATTATTATTATACTTTATTTATAAAGCACCGACAGATTCCGCAGCGCTGTACAAAGAAGAAAATGTTACATGAGAAGTTTACAAATTTTGATAAAATCTGTACAAATCTAATATATGTAGCCTCTCACCATGCATGTAACTTGTTTTGGATCTGAAAATTATGGGGCAAATACATGCAATTTCAATCAAAATACACCTTGGGGGTGCTCGGTAATAAAAGAACAACATTAACAGGAGATTAAGGCCAATTTCAAAGGAGTTCCAAGGAGCCTTGAGACCCCTGGGGCCGTAGGGGCTTCAGAAGCCTGTGTGGACCCCCCCCAAAACTTTTGCAGTCAAAATGTCATACGTTTTAGGGCAGATACAGGTCAAAATCACAGTTTGATCTATATCATCAATAAAATGATAAAATAAAAAAAATAAATAAATAAATAAATAATAATAAAATACCTAAATAAAAATACATAAATTAATATTAATAAATAAATATATATATATACTCCTAATTAAAGAATTTTCACTTCACATTGTTCAACAAAATTCAGTTTTTATTTTGTATCATTGAAAAAAAAAAAATATCCACACAAAAATAAGGTGGCGTGTGGTAAAACAAGACACATTCCCTGATGAATTACAGTTAATTGTGCTGATACCCAGAATCCCTTTGGTTCCTGCTATATATATCTTAACAATATTGTTTTTCTCAAACATCTAATCACAAAGCCCATTAAGCATCTATATCATATCGATCCTCCATCAATCAATATTTCCCATTCCAATGCGTATTGCGTACTGATCGTATTATGTCATTTTTAAAAGAAAAAGTAAAAAATATTACTCTGAATTAAGCTGGATTTGTGTTATATTTATAGAAAAAACATACATATTATTATTATTTTTTAATATATGTCTATATATGCATCTGTATAACGTAATTCATCTCTATATAAGCCAAAGTATTTTAATAACAAAGCTGTACATTTTAGTTAAATACAATATATTACAGATTTTTAAATTGTAAATTCTTATATCCCAAGCATTCATTATTTAGGAAAATAATCCAATAACGCACATTTGGAGCAAATTATTATGGTGATTTAATAACCTTCAGGAATGGAAACGGACGACAAATAAAAAAAGAAAATGCTCATTGATCGGCAGCCTTGATTTGTTGTCATGCGCGGTTATTGATCATCGGTTCTAAACGGCCGCTATTAATTTACCAACTAATAGGAAACAAATGAAAAACAAAAAAAAATATTTTATGTTTCTGAGCAATCAATGATATCCGCTAACCAATGGAAATGATGGGACGTGTTCAAAGGCAAAGCATCACCTGAGTTCTCATGTATATCACACCTTGAACACACCTTGAACAAAGGTGAGTTATGAGCTGTAGTCACCAGTGCCAAAGCAGTAATATTCTTATAAAGGATACAAATTCAATATATTATGGATCAAAAGAATTGGTTTTGTTACAGTTTTTATGTGATAATTAAAGTGACAGTCTAGTGTTTCTCCACCTCCAACAAAGAATACATATTAACCCCTTAATGACAAAGCCCGTACATGTACGGGCTCAAAATGCATTGCTTTCAATGGGTTTAGGGACCGCCCATTGTCCTTAAGGGGTTAAAGTACTTTGTGAATAACCCTTACCCTCTAATATGCAGAAAAAAAGAAATAAAAATCAAGCACTCACCTGATACAGAAGAGGCTGCTCTGCAGCAGCTGCACTCCTTCTCCATGACCTGGCATTTCATGCCTGTCATTGGCTGCTTGAAGCAGCCAATCAGTAACAAGCAAATGCTCCAATTTAAAACATTTGGAGCACTTTCCACACATGGACACAGGGGTCTTCATAGACCCCCCCCCCTGTCCACAGTGTTCGTGGTGGCTGGATTGCCCCCTTTAAGGGAAAAGAAAAGACTGATAAAACTATTTTTTTAAGAAGAAAAAAAAGATACATGGTTTGGAGAGGATTAACCTGTTTTATCTGTCTTCGGTGTGCTTTGCCTGTCCTTATCCTTTAGGCAACTAAACATTTTTTATTTATTTTTTATTCTATACTATCCTTTTATGGTACAGAATCCCAAGGATCGAATGGCTGATTATAAAGACTAATCGCGCTACAATGTTACCCTGTCATTATCGCACAATACTTAACACTGCCTTTCCAGGTGGAATATTGATGCACATTATTAGGAAATGCATAGATAATGTAAAAATAAATGCTTTGCATAGTACATTTTATTTGACATTTCCGCTTTGAAAAGATCGGCCGTTTTGAAGGATGATAAAAAGCTTCAATAAAGAAAACGTTTATTTGGTGAAAAGGGAACCTATTTCATATTTAGTGCAAGAGGGGTAATACGATGCAGCAGACGGGCAAGCAGAATTACACAGAGCATTTCAATTTTTACATTCACTATATAATGTAATATCTGCATATTGCCTGTTAATGGGTTCTAAAAATATATAATATTTCATGATTTTCCAAAAATATTCCCATGCCCTCTAATCTAATCTGATAGATAACCTCATGCCCTCGCCATAAACTCATAAAAAGCGTACAAAGTGCCTTGTGCAAGTCAGGTTTACAATAAAAAGATACCTCGGTGGGATTTAAATATTAAATGTCCAGGGGGACAAAATATATCGGCATCCAGCTCTTCGTGGTCTAGAAAATCAAATAAAAAGAGCTGGAATCCATTTAAAATTGAGTGGAGCATGCTGGGAAATGCCTGTCCTATTCATGTTTAAATCCTCTCACTGAATTAACAGCTACCACTTCTAATTATTTTGGTGATCTGAGGTTTATTCTCTATAATCTGCACATTTTTTTTATATCTCAATTAAGATTAATACCCTGAGCTTTGAAAAAAATCTCCCATATAAAAATAAAAATATTTTCTTCATTATTAACTTGATGAGCTCATATCAAATAAATAGGTTTGTTTATATTGTTGTTATTTTTTTACTGACAAATTCCCCAAAAAAACAATTTTTTAATGCGGATGGGGCAAAAAATTTAGCGTTCTCCAATTTCTCATAATTTTCCATGAAACATTTATAATTGATTTTCAGGAAAAAAAAATTATTTCCATCCCGATTATAGCTTTCTAGATTAAAAAAATCCAAAAAAAAAAATCACCTATGAAAACTGAATTTTCCTCCAGTTTTATTGTATATTTTTCCCAAAAAATTAGAAGTTCCTGCAAATATTTTCATCCATCTCATATCTTACCAAATTCATGTTAAACTTGTATCAAATTTGTATCCGTTATAAAATAGCGATACCTTAATACATTTTGCATTCCCTTTTGGCAGCAGGTAAAGTGCAGATGTAGCCCCCTTGGCTTAAGATATATATTATGACTTTAGGAATTGAATATTTAATTCTAACAATGATACAATGTGGTTTTCCAAATAAATGATTGGACAATGCTGAACCAATAGAACTCTCCAGCATCACCTACCCACCAATAGAATAGGTCGACCGATCGCGGTCTCTCCATGAAGCTGGGGCTCAAGAAAAGGACGACATTATTTCCCTAGAATCCGTGGAATAGTTAAATACATATTTATATATGGTTCCAAAACTATACTTATATATAAATAGATATTTGGCCAATATTTTTTATAAACTATTCACAATCAGATACGTATATTATTATTTGTTATATTTTCTATCTGCAGTAAGAAAAAAAAATATATAAAATATTTAATTTCATCAAAGCCATTTTGCCTAACCAAAAATTGGTATGGGTTATTTTCTAGCATTTTTGGATCCCGCTAGCCAATTAAAATGGAAAACATTTTAAACCATGTTACCCTGGTTTAAAACATAATTTAAATAATCTTATTTTACTGTAGGTCAGAAAGATCTTAATTAAAATTCTGAATATTCCAAAATATATTGTTCTCTTTAATTTAAATACTTTAAGTTCTAAAATCGGGAGATGTCTTCTCCTAGTCAAACGCGGTATATGTGAATTTGTATGTGTAATTATACATATAATGTGTTAATATTTGAAGAATAGTTTAAAAACTGTCTTTTTATAATTAAATTAATTCTGAGATGGGGCACACCTAAATATAATATGTTTTGTTACTTAATAACTGTAAACGTCAAGCCAAGCCAAGCAGTCAAGTGTCTATTTCCTACAGAGAAGTTTAAAGCTTTCGGGAACGTGGTTCCTTGGCTCCAAGAAAAGAAGGACGCCATTGTCATGGGGCCTCTTTTCGCCTCCCTTGCGTATCTCGTTAAGTAGCATGATCGTTAACCCCAGAGCTCAGTCATCAAGAAGACATGAAGTCTATACCAATGGAGGGATAGACCTCCCAATATTTAGCCCCAAAAGCCCAGGTCACTCCACCATCAACTCAAGCTTTTCCCAATTGTTGTCCTTAAATCGCAGCTTTCGCCCGCTTATTCCTAAAAGCAAAGTGGTGTGACCATAGCCTGCTCTACCCTGTATGTAATGGTTGATATCCCTGCTTGAATGCAGGTGACTCAATTAAGTGTATCTCTAAACAATGACAAGTCAAGGCAAGGCGCCCGGTATTAGAGCCATTTGGGTCACACACCTAGTCACTACCTAGAATCTTCACGAAGCGCTAATAAAGGGTTAAAATTTCATGAGTCTCAGAGTCGGCTCATCTAGATCATAATTTAGGTGTTTGAAAAGCACAATTACAATATAAATGTAAAAGGTTCAGATCTTATCGCCCCGCTCCCTAAATATTGAGTCGACGGAACAATGGATGATGGCGGGCGATACATCGTTAACGCAGCTAGCCTGAGATCTATGTTTTTTGTTTTTTTTCTAGAAATATTGGCAGGCTGGACCTTGATAAGTAAATATAACGTTACCTTTATTATACAAATTATCCGTTCGGAATATTTTAAATGAAACAAAAGAATGCGTGCAGTCAACTGCATATTTTACAAGCAATATCTATATGAAGGTTATCTCTTTGGCAGGCCAGAATCCAGCTGGACATGCAATATTTACACACCAAAATAGATAAAATTAGTCGTATCTGTAAATGTATGTACAACTGCATATATGTACACATATGTGTGCCAAGATATTATATATGCCCCCCGTAGGTCCTCTCTCCCCCGCGCCCGTAGGCCGCCTATTATACGTGAATCTCTTCTTTTTCAGAGTCCGGGGTGACGGGTCTGGAAACGCTAAAAATGTCCTGACAGGGTATCTGGAGGGGGCTGGGTGGAACTTGGGAAGGGGAAGGGGGTACTTTCTTTTCCGACAGTAGTTTTAGGATTTCTGCCACCTGCTGCTCTAGAGCAGACATCCGGCAGCTTAGCGACTTAATGTCGTCCTTTAACTCGTGTTTGACCTCCTGGAGAGTGGTCTGTAAGGCTTGCTCGGGGATGGGGTAAAAAGGGTGCCTGGCGTCGGCCTGGATGGGGCTGTGTTCAAGGGGGCTGCGCGTTTCCCCGGCTTTGTCCAAACGAAGGTCACTTTTTGTTATCCCGCTGTCACACGAGTCTGTTTTTCTCAAGGGGTTTTTAGAAACGCCACCTTCAGGGTCAACGCATTTTGGGTCGTCCGAAAGCAAACCCATTGATTCCGCCTTTGTAACATTGTTCCAGTCTTCCTTCTTCTCCTCGTTGACCTGCACGTTGTTCCTCAGCCTCAGCCAGCTCTTCCCATTGCCGTTCTTGATACGCATGGGGCTGGTGACTTTGAGGCACGTAGGGTCGCTGCCGCCATTTGGCTTGAGCTCCATGGAGTCCCGGTTGTTTTGCTTCAGAGATTCGCTGGTTCTAACGTAAGAAAGAGACGTCTGAATGGGTGTTATCTGAGACACGGTCACCACGCTGGTGCCGGTAATGACTGCTCCGTTGTGCATGCAACGGTTCTCTACTTGGAGATGGTTCCTTTCCAGGTCACAGTGTGAAGACCCTTGGTTCCTCAGCTCCTTCTGTTGCTTAAATTTTTGAAAGAGCTTTCGTACCGGATGGTCCACCGGAATGCTGAGGGTCACTTCGTTCTTCTGACGCTGCCGTTCCTCCTCTTCTTTCTTCACATCACTGATTTTACGGAAGATAATCTAATAAAGAAAAAAGTATATATAAGAAAAATATAATTATTTTAAGATACGACATTACATTTTCCTATTTTTATTCATAAATTCAGTCCTAATATTTTTGGAAGAAGCATTTGAAAAAAATTATAAGTTTCTGTTTTATTTCAATTTTAAATTCCAGACAGCATGAGGTCTATGTAGCAAGACTGACGAAATCGATGACAAAAAGTACATTTTACTGAATTTCGACAAAATGTAGCATTCCTTATTTCAGAAATGACTACTTTCCACTAGATATCAGAATGTGTTTCTGAAGTGCACAGCATCGGAATCTTGTGAATGATATAGATTAGAATCGTTCTATCTGCTCATTAGCCGTAGCGCACCCTATCATTACATCATCAAATTATTTTATTACTTCTAATTAGCTTTCCAAATGACAAGCTCATTTTTTTTTTCTTAACCTCTTAAGTGTCAGGAAAAAAATCTAAATGTCACTGTCCCATTTTCTGCAAGGTGATTTGAAATGGGAGAAGTTAATATATAGTGAACTTTCTTTACAGGAATGTGGATTGGTGGCAGCGCTTACTGTAACCGTTCTTCCAAAATGATGTGTCATTAAAGGAAGTGCGGTCTGCTCCTGAGATCTGATCAATATCTATGTCTAGGCGTCTAAGTTTAATATTAACTATTTCCGCAAGTACTGAGCTAGACATCAGTGAAACCTTGGGTTGTGAATGCATCCTTTTTACATTACATACCTAACAAGTTTGGCCAGTCCCTTTCTGGCAGCCCAAACTCAGATCCTTCCCTGATGTCACTCTCTCTCCCTCAGATGCTCATCTCTCCTCCTCTGTTCCCTTCTTTTCTCCCCTGTTCCCCTCTTTCCTCCGCTGATGCCCATCTTTCCTCACCTGTTCTCCTCTTTCCTCCCCTGTTCCCCTCTTTCCTCCGCTTATGCCCCTCTTTCCTCACCTGCTCCCCTCTTTCTTCCACTGATGCCCATCTTTCCTCACCTGTTCTCCTCTTTCCTCCCCTGTTCCCCTCTTTCCTCCGCCTATGCCCCTCTTTCCTCACCTGCTCCTCTCTTTCCTCTGCTGATGCCCTTCTTTCCTCTGCTGATGCCCCTCTTTCCTCTGCTGATGCCGCTCTTTCCTCCCCTGTTCTGCTATTTCCTCCCCTGTTCCCCTCTTTCCTCTGCTGATGCCCTTCTTTCCTCACCTGTTCACCTCTTTCCTCCGCTGATGCCCTCCTTTCCTACCCTGTTCCCCTCTTTCCTCCCCTGTTCTCTTCTCTCCTCCCCTGATGCCCCTCTTTTCTAGGAGGTCAGAATGTTTGCTGGGTATGAGGGTATCGCAGAGTTCTCCAGCCCTAAAAGCCCCGATAATGTGTATAAAGACAGTAGGACACAGCTTTATAAATTAAACGGGATAAGAAAAACCCATTATCATTCTTCTCTAACCTAAAACAAGACTGCAGCAAAACGCCATTCTGTTTTTTTTTCTCTTTAATTCTCAAAAACAAAATAAGTGGAGAAAAGTTACATTGTTACTAGGTCAACAAGCCCAGCGCGTTTCGCCAGCGGTAAACAATCGTTGCTATTTTTGCCAACAGCTTCCTGTTGAGATACATTAAAGTTTCGCGCCTCCTGGGGAATCAGCGAAATCCCAAAAGCGTCACGCTCCAGTTTGATGCAATCGCAGCCGGTTTCAGGTTCGTCTTAGATTGTAGTTGTATTTGTTTCAAACCAATCACGCTATGAGTTTTGCAAAGGTTAGCACGATGAAGGGCATAACAAACAAATGGTTAATTAATTATGTTTCATTGTGCGCAACGTTCTCAGATGTAACCACAATAAATAGGACCATAACAACACACAACGCCGGCGGATATGTTGGCAGCCGAGAGACTCCTCGGGGAGGAAAGTACGAGATGTTTCGGTGTAGTGGGAATGTTTAGGGCCGTAGAACCCTGCGATACTCCCCAAACCCAGCAAGCATTCTCAGCTCCTAGAAAAGAGGGGGTATCAGGGGAGGAAAGAGGGGGGCATCAGGGATTTATGGAGCAGTCAGGTGCAAATGTAAATGCAACACCGGCTGGTAAAGGGTTAAAGCATTTAATATGTGTTTTGTTCTTACGTTTTGAAGAAAAAAAACAAAAAAAAACCTTTTTTTTTTAACCCCTTAATGACAAAGCCGTACATGTACGGGCTCAAAATGCATTGTTTTCAATGGGTTTAGGGACCGCCCATTGTCCTTAAGGGGTTAAACAATTATTTAGGTGAGAGGAGGACTGTAGAAGAGCTTGTTTGGGGTAATTAGCCAGAGAGTTAATATCTTCCTTTATGAGTTCCTCTGTATCAATGCATAATAGATAACCCGATAAATAATGCATCGTAACTGGATCTGGCGACAGCATAATTAATATGACTTCGGCTCAACGCCATAGCGCAGTTATGTACGCAACGATACAGTCATCGATTTTATTCAACTCCCTAAATTGGATCCATTTAATATTTATCACCCGCAGCTGAAAAGGCGTTTTTCCTTTCTGCTCTTTCATCTGAAGCCCTCGATGTTGGGCGTAGCTTTGCGGGGTTCGTTTTTCGGTTTCCTCTCGGAAGTGAAGACGGACAAGGAGATATATTTGTGTCGGGGCGGCTTAGATAACAATGAGAAATGGTTTGCCAACAAATTCTAGAATTCTTTTATAACGGCTTGGTTCCCAAAGCCTTGTTGTCCAGGGTTGGGTTCTGGATAAAGCCCTCGACGGGTAGGATCTTACAAGAAAAAAATTAGAACTTCTTCGCTTTGTTAGATTGTAACAAGTTGCCATAACATTGATCTAGAATATATGTGATTATGCATCGCTTGCTGTTGTTTCGTAGGTAATCTAAAAAATTGCTATTTTTAAATAAATACCAGAAAACACAACTCTGCGTATGGGAAGATATACATATTTTAAAAAAATAAAATAAAATTTATTTAAAAAAAATCAAAATAAACATAATTTGCTATTTTGATATTCTGACATCTTTCAAATCTACAAATGCATAGAATAGTTTTTTAAAAAAAATACATATAAATAAAACACATATAAATAAGTAAAAAGGTCGTTTATTTATTAAAATAGTGTATCGAGCTAACTTGCCCCTGACATTTCTGGATGCACCTTGGTTTTCTGAATCCGGTCCGGCCCTGAATCCCACAAACTCATTATTATTATTTATTGTCCATAGCGCTGTACAACTCATTTCAATACATCCACATTTTTAGATTAGAAAGCTCTTATTCAACCGACTTTTTTAACTATACGCATAGGACCCTTTTTAGCGAGTTTATGAAAGTGTATAAAAACTTAATAATAATAATAAATATAATACTAATAATAATAATAATTATAATAATAATAATAAATATAATAATAATAATAATTATAATAATAATTATAATAATAATAAATATAATACTAATAATAATACTAATTATAATACTAATAAATATAATAATAATAATAATAATAATAAATATAATAATAATAATAATAATAATAATAATAATAATAATGTGGGTTTGTTAAATGAAACTGCATCGGTTTTCCATGAAATAAAACTAGTATATTTCAAATTTAAAATGTGAATAACAAGGGACTAAAACAGCTGGTGGACAATCTGTTAGCTTATGCTACAAAGTTTCTGTTGGAAGGGGACTGGCGATTTGTAATTTAAGTTTATGAGAATTTCTACTAAAAAGCAGAAAATTATGAAACGCAGCATAAGCCAAGAAGTTCATTTTGTAGCTTCATTTAAAAAAGGAATTTACGCAGCAATCTATGGAAAATGATGTTTTTTTAACCCCTTAATGACAAAGCCCGTACATGTACGGGCTCAAAATGCATTGTTTTCAATGGGTTTAGGAACCGCCCATTGCCCTTAAGGGGTTAAAAAGTGACAAATACTGAAACTCTGTTCATTAAATAACAGGAGGTAAAGAGGAGGCAGGCAAGGAGGGAGAAATGGGGTAAGGGGGTCCCTGAGGCAGGGAGAGAGTGAGGGAGAAAGTATGGGGGAGAGGGGAGAGAGACAGGCAAGGAGGGAGAGTGTGAGAGTGTAGACGATAAGGGAGTTAGGGAAGCAGTATGCATGAATGTACATATGTTTGAGAGTATGTGTAAGTATGTGTGTTAGATGAAGTGTGTTATGTGTAAGTGTGTAAGTGTGTTATCATGTGTGTTAGAAGGAGTGTTTGTTAGCGTTAGTGTCTGTGTGTACGTGTGTGTTAGCATGAGTGCATTAGTATGTGTTAGAGTGTGTGTTAGTGTAAGTGTGCGTAGCATGAGTGTGTATGGGCCAGTGTGTATGTTAATTTAAGGAGGTTAAGGAGCTGCTGGGGCTTTACCTACCCCCTGACCAGAAGATGCCACCCCAACCCTGGAGAGGGGCAAATGCATCTGGATGATTCTGCAAAATGCCCCAATATTTTATAAAGTGGAGCAAATAAATATAAAAGCTACTACACACCTATCATACGGCACATTCAAGTTCATATGATGGATGTGGTGTCCCTATAAGGTTTACATCACTTATCTAAGATTTAGACATCGGATGACAAATATAGCTCGGTAATCGTAGATGAGTCCATTTCTTGTCCTGCTCACATTTTATTGGTCCAGAACATAATTTCATGTTTGTATGAAATAAACATCTGTGTATCCACGAGCCATTAAAAATAATCTTCTTTAATACAGTAAATGATAAGTTTAGCGCATCCACACATTATAGTTATTGGTAGCAAACAATATTTTTGGGGTGATTTGCGTAGAATTATTAAATACCTAGAAATAGTGCCTAAAAAACAATTATCGGCAGTAGAGAATGTACTCATATTTCCCGCACCGCCATAATTCTAAAACACTCCATCTTCAGCGTCATAAAAAAAAACATTATTTTAAAGCGCAGGGGGAAAAAAAATATATCATTTTTATTTAGCAACTGAAAATTAACCCCTTAATGACAAAGCCCGTACATGTACGGGCTCAAAATGCATTGTTTTCAATGGGTTTAGGGACCGCCCATGGTCCTTAAGGGGTTAATTAAACACACTTTCCGCTGCCCAGTCCCCCTAAAGCGACTATAATGATGTGATTCCCAAGACAAAGCATATGCCGATTTTTTTTTAAAAGATTTTAATCAGTCGAAACACCCTGAAACCCGGACAGAGCGAGAGATTGATTTAATGGCGTATCGCGCACGTTCTCAGATTTAAGCTAAAACTGTCACATAGCCTCGGGAGTTAAAGTTAAATGAAATCGATGTCTCGCATCGCTACGTTTGGGCTGAAATCCAACCGAAAAAAAAACCCCTAGAGTCCATAAGGCAAATGGAAAAGGAACTTAGACATTGATAGAGCTGTTCAAATTAACCCTTAACATTCAAACAGCCATTTGATTTTATTAATATTTTTTTAACCCAGTTTTTGCCCCATAATATAGTGTTTTTTGCAGCCGCATATCAGCCGATGCCTGTGGGAAAACAATAGAATGGCTCAGTCTTAATCTTACAAAGGGACTCTCTGACTAATGAAAGTCTATGGAGGAAGGGACTTCATTAGCATCGCCATAAAGCATCAGCTCAGTGTGGTGATAGGGAAAGTCAACCAAATCAGTTAGAATCCTAGGTCTTACATGTGTAGTGTCTATTTGTCTTTGTTTTAATGAAATTTAGTGATCAGTTATTCTGATTCTGGTATAATGTTCAAAACTTTTACAAAAGGTTGGTAGTTAAAAGCTACGCGCGTGGATTGCCAGCTGTAGTGAATATAATTAAAAATGGAGCATTTAAAATGATGGCGCTCACCCGTTTTCTTAGGTTACAAGTCAGCGTGAGGTTCCTTGAGAATGAATTAGCAAACGCCGTGTAGAAGTCCAACACTTTCAGCAGGGCTTCGCGTTTAATGATGTGTAAATCGCAATATGTCAGCGCCCGGACGTTGGCACAAGCGTGTGCGAGCGTGGTTTCTTTCCAAAACACGTCTCCAAATACATCTCCCTTCCCTAGAAAAACAGGGGGAAAATTACCATAAACAAATCACTCCAAATATATTCTATTAAAACGACGTTTTTCCAGACAAACAGGGATTTTGCCACCAGATCAGCCCAATTCGAACCAATCTAGCCTGCACATTTTTTATACTGCTGTCGTTGGTCTCGTCTTAGGTTCAGGAGCCGTGTGCCTACCCCAATACCCGCACTGTATTACCCTCTACCACCTCTGCTGGGAGGCTGTTCCACTTATCTACCACCCTCTCAGTAAAGTAAAACTTCCTTCCATTCCATCTCAGCCTCTGACCCTCTAGTGTTAGATTCCGGCCACTTTTTTCCTCCTGCCCTTTGTTAACCCCTTAAGGACAACGGGCGGTCCCTAAAACCATTGAAAACAATGCATTAAGGGGTTAAATCCCTTTATGTATTTAAATGTTACTATCCCACCCCCCCCTCTCTCTCTCTTCTCTCCTCCAAGCCGTAAATATTACGATCCCTTAATATTTTTAACATAATGTTTATAAACAAATTAGGCAAAATAGAATCTTCTATTCTCTTTTCCCTCTTTCACAGCTCATGGAACTAAATAAATCAATGGTTAATAATAAGATTTTCTGATCTAATCATTGGGTAAAATTGAATTTTTTTTTTGTAATATCAAACCTTTTTTTTTTTTTTTTTTATATATATACCGACATATTACATTTCGCGATCTCCGCGCAGAAAATATGCAATATGTTATCTGTCATAAAATCTAGTTACATTTCTAGAACTCGTCGAAACCTTCTCAGTAACGTTAGAATCCATTACACCAGCGGCGTAAAAATCACGAAAATACAAAAAAAAAATAAAAATGAAATATATGAAAGCGCTTGTAATAATATCAGCAGAGGAGCGTCGGCAGCTGGTGAGTATCGAAAGAAAAAAAAAACACAGAGCTCGGCTCTGAATATCTAATTAGTAAAGTAGTATTATTCCGAAGCATTAATATACACACGATCATAGAACCGCAGATTCTTTTTCTTCGCGCCCGCAATTATATCATTTATTTCCGCCGCGGAAGACGTATTTAGCGAAATCAGATTTTGACACTTCGGCAATTACGGCAGACAGACTAATATGGGAGCGTTTTCGTTTACAGCAGCAAAAAAATTAAACATCTTTGAATTAAATTGCAGGGTATTGGAATTATGGCCATTGGTTTTCTTTCTGCTGTCTACTAAAGGCAGATAAGACCCATTCGGCCCCATCTAGCCTCTGACTGTATTACCCTCTACCACCTCTGCTTGGGGGCAGTTCCATTTATCTACTACCTCCTCGGTAAAGCATATCTTCCTTACACTGCATCTATTTAAGAATTTAATTGACCGGGCGCAGTTACAGAGAAACGTCATATAAGCTCTCGGATTCACAAATCACCTTTGTGTTTTATAGAGATCATATTTTGTTTCCAAATTAAAACAGTAATTGCTTTTTTTTATTTACTCTTTTATTTGATTTTCTTATACATTTTTGTTAATATCATCCTGAAACAGAATCCTGAAACAAATAAGCACTTTGTTTTAACAGAGAAGTTACGGTCCAAGGCAATCGCCATGACTTCATAGTACAGAATACCGAGGGGTCTATTCACTAAGAAGTGAGTCAAATGAAGTGTTAACGCTATTGACCAGAATCAACTTAGGTCACCTGCCCTAAAATGTGAGTTGTTTGCGAGGGCAAGCGTCTTTACCATTTACAAGTTTTAGGCGAGGCCATGCAGTGAGAACTCACATGCCCTCGTTTGAAACTTGTGAAAAATGTTCACCACCCCATAATTCATATAATATGACATGAATTAAAAAAAAAAAAGTGAAAAAGGGAACTCCAGGACTCAGGATTAACCGGAGGGACGGGCGTACAATTAATCTGCCCAATTGCTTGACTGTTTACTGATGTCATCACTGAACAAGGTCGTGTCTTGAGATGTTGCTTTTTTCTGTTTTTCTTACATCTTTCCTCTACAATAACCTTAGTTCTGAATCTTTGAATTCCACCTAAATGCACCAGAACCCATAGCGCTGGATTTTATTTTTTCTCAGGCCCCTCGGAGGAAAATAACAGAGATATCTGGAGACTCATCGGCAGGAGGTAGATTGCAGTAAAAAGAACAGCGGGAAGTTGTGGTTAGTTAAGTGAAACATAAATAATCAAGAAAACCTTTCCCGCAATGTAACGGCAGAAGTGATTTTAAGGGAACGGCAGCGTCTCAAGTAGAAGGCAAACTTATATCTGATTATATGTAACAAATGCCACCCGCTATCTTCATTTTCAATGTCTGTGAAGACGTGGATGTCCCCATTCTGATGATGACCCATGGAGACATCGACACAGAGAGACAGCCGTGTCCCGTGGTCTATACCTATTTATAAATCAAATTCCGTTTACCACGTCTCTCTTAATGGGTTAATCCACACACTCCAGACTCTGCTGACCTCTAGGTCACCCTCATAAGCAGACCTGAAAAACTTTCATGCTCAAACACCACACTGAACCGAGTCTTTGCACCACCCCTAATGAAGATCTGCTTATGCTAATAAAGGTATGCATATTTAATGAAGTCCCCTTTTTCATAGACCTTATTTAGTCAGAAGGTCTCTCTGGGTGATTGAGACGGAGGCATTCTATTTTACACCAAGAAAGTAGTAGAATAAGGACTGAGCTACAGCTGTAAACAACATATTTCATGAAATCCATTTTTTTGGATCATTTTTAAATCTATTTTAAGTGCCTACTGCCTAGCATGAAAAAGAAAGAATCATGGAAGGAGCCAGTTAGCGATTTCACTAATTTCTCCTATGAATAATAAAGAAATGTTTGTCCGTTACGTAACCGGTTTATTCCGCAGTGTAGTTCCGACTGGAACCGCTATTTTAAATGACTTTAGAATGCGATCATTAATAACGGCATTCACTCAGGAGGGTAAACATTTTAATGTTAATGGGATCGAGGCTATTTCTTCAGTTCATTTGTTGCTGTGATTAGAAGTTACCAAAGTGATAATTTGCCTTCGCTGTGTTTAAGAAGTATTTTTAAATGGAAGCTCGGAGCACTGACAACTTAATCAATAATTAACAAAACGAGTTACTTTTAGCTTCGGATTTCTGGGTAGCAATGCGATGTGCGTCTGCATTTTCAGAATTTCTTTATTTCTCAGCCTATACTGGGAGGTTATTCAAAAGAATCCAACGTCCCCATACCCCGGAAACCTTCCAAAATGACCCAACATGAGTTAAAATGAGTTCATTAACCCCCTTAAGGACAATGGGCGGTCCCAAAACCCATTGAAAATAATGCATTTTGTCATTAAGGGGTTAAAAATTAATCTAAATTACCCTATTTGTGTATTGCTTGTCTACTTTTTATGATTAAGTACAAGGTGCGTTTTAGGGCTGCAACTAACGATTATTTTAATAATCGATTGATCGGCCGATTATTTTTTCGATTAATCGATTAATCGGATAAACAAAAAAAAACAATATTTAATAAAATGCCCTGCACCCACCCACACTCTGCCCCATCAGTTTCCCACCCGGCAATCAATCAATCTCTCTCTCTCTCTCTCTCTCTCTCTCTCTCTCTCTCTCTCTCTCTCTCTCTCTCTCTCTCTCTCTCTCTCTCTCTCTCTCTCTCTCTCTCTCTCTCTCTCTCTCTCTCTCTCTCTCTCTCTCTCTCTCTCTCTCTCTCTCCGTACCTCCGCTACCGCATCGTTCCACTTACAACGTTCAACCGCAAAACTTTATTCAAATCTTCATCGTTCACGCGCGTCACATCCGTCATTACGTAACTTCAAGCAGACGGACACTACAGAGCTCTGCAGCAGAAACGGGGGAACGCTGGCGGAGGTAAGTGAAAGGAGCCGAGCGCTCCAACGACGAATCCATCACTCGATTAATCGATAACGGAAATCGTCGACAACGATTCCCGTTATCGATTATTATCGATTTTATCGATTCGTTGTTTCAGGTCTAGTGCGTTTACTCTGACACCCACCATAAAGCAATTTATCTTCATGAAATATGTCCACTATTTTGTCTCATAATATATTGACTTCACCCAACCAGGTTTTTTTCTCTTCCTCTTATGAGTATTTATTAACAAACCAATTTAACATAAGTAACGAAGGTGCCCCAATAAATGTTCTTCAAAGCAGTGGTGTATTCTGGCCTAGGCTTAATCGGGGCAGGCCTAGGGCGACAGCCCCTCAGTCCCATAACAAGGCAACCTATTGGGGCCTCAGGCTCCTTGTAGCGCTACTGCTCAATGGGCCACCATAGCTGGGAGCGCTCCAGGTTTCTCCTGGTGACCCTGAGTGAAGTGTCACTTCTCTAGGACGCCATGGAGGAACTCTGGGTCGTGGGGGCAGCGTACCACGGCACTCCCCACCCGCTTCAACTCCAGAGATGGCATGTGTCCCGAGATGCCAGCGGGACCACCAGTAACGTCCCACCCGTCAGCAGGATTGCCCACTGACATAGGTGGAAAATCATACCCAAAGGGGGCTCCGGGTAGCAGGAGCCAGAGAGTTCCCAGGTATGTTGATCACTGACCTCCCCAACCAGACCATTGGCACTATGGAGTGCTGTGCCAAGTCCATCTATCTGGACAGAGACACTCCATCAATAAAAGGTGGAGTTCTGTGATATGATGTCATATGATGATGCCCAGCAGTAAGGACGGCAGCACAAAGGAGGCAACTGGTGGTTCTTCCCCAGGTTAGACCTTGGACGGCCCTCTGTATGCCAATAAAAAGTAGTAACCATTCATATATATATTTATATTAATGTTTATTTTTATAAAACGCATGAAATCCTCCAATTTAAACCCAAAAATCAGGTATCTTTAGAAATTACCAAAATGATCATTTGGACTATAATGTTAACTCTTTGAGGCTAAATTAGCATTTTACAGTAACCCTTGTAGATTACCAAATTCCTCCACATTAACTCAAGTACGGCATTCCCCCCCCCGCTGTTTATGTCATTAGTAATAAATAGCACGGCAAAACATATTATTCACGTCCTAACATCTATACCAGCTGATGCGACAATACATCAAAGTAGACTTAATTACATAAAACACTTTATCTTGTTGTGCGGAGACCTCGTAACTTAGAATGTGACGATTCTTAATTAGTTGATATAGTGGCGTGGAGAGGGGAAAAGCGAAGGCAGCGAGAATTCCCACCCATTCATCACTCATCCAGACAAGCTTATCCTCCGCTGCGCAGTTTAGTAGAACGGCTTCGAGACTAATAGTCTATTCTGAATTTTAATTATACTCCCCTCTATTAAAAGGTTTTACCCGGCTTCCGTAAACCCTATAATTCATTGTCTCCTGCCCCTCAGAAAAATAAAAACAATAACACACGCTCTACATTTCTACCGAGAGGTGGTCTTAAGAAGGAAGCCATTTTGTTTAGAACCAATTTTATCACTTAAGGATTATTTTAGATATTTTAGTTAAAAATATTTTTTTTCAGGGCGCTCATAACAGAGATGCTTATCCTATTGACCACTGGGATGCTCTGTTTTCCCTCAACCTGAATAAATGATGTTTTCCATCTGGATAAACGGGGAACCTTGTTGGCCGTCAACATCCCGTTTTCTGCTCTCCTCACCGTCTATGAAGTTATCTCAACAACCTATTCATGTAGAACCTATAATAATATTTGATTAGTTAAAAATATTTTTGGCGGGGGGCTGTGTCTTAGCTCCAATTGAATGGGGAAAAAAACAATATGGCTGCCACATTTCATACATGACGAGAGGCCCAAGTGACAAAAGCAAAATAAGGAAAATATATTTTTTTTATATATAAAATTACCTAATATTGCTACCACCTCTTCATCTTGAATGACTTCCAGGGATCCGGATACCACGAAGCAGAGGGCATCGACGCTTTCACCCGCGTGGTAGATGAGGTCTCCCGGAGCACAGTGTATTGTCTGGAACTCAACAGCCAGCGCTCGCAGGCATCCATCGCTAGCCAGACGGAAAGCAGGGTGCTCGTTGAAAACCTTTCTGTTCAGATGCACGCAGATATCCGCTCTCATGTCTTTCGGACATATTGCTAGAACCTATTGGGGGGGGGAAATGAAAAAACAGAGGTAGGACATCCATGTTCAGAAGCCACAAAGACATATATATACAATTTTGGTCTTGGGAGGCCCATCATACCAGAACTTCCCCAACCCATGGGTTCTTTTGGCTATCATTTATGTAAGTAAATTACATTTAATATCGCGGTACGTTAAACTGAAGATGGGCCGAGGAAACACAAAGGTTGCTTAGCAAGAAAAGATTCTATGACCTGCTGTAACAATAGAACCTAAAGACAAACAATAGGAGTTAAAGAAAGAACGATTCTGTATAAAGTTATATATTTCTCTTTAAAAGATGAATTAATGTATATTTTTTATATTACAATATTCTCACAAAAATAAAAAAAATTGGGTTTTTTTCAATTTTTTTTAAAAAAAATACTTGAAAATATAAATATTATTACATAAGCTCAATTTTAGGACAGGAACATACAATAGGAGTTAAATAAAGAACGATTCTGTATATAGGTATAAATTTTTCTTTAAAAGATGAATTAATGTATATTTTTTATAGTACAATATTTAAAAAAAAAGGATTTTTTTTCAATTTTTGAAAATAAAATACTTGAAAATATAAATATTATTACATAAGCTCAATTTTAGGACAGGAACATACAATAGGAGTTAAAGAAAGAACGATTTTGTATATAGGTATATATTTCTCTTTAAAAGAGGAATTAATGTATATTTTTTATATTACAATATTTTTACAAAAATGAAAAAAAATATATATTTTTTGAAATACTTGAAAATATAAATATTATTACATAAGCTCAATTTTAGGACAGGAACATACAATAGGAGTTAAAGAAAGAATGATTCTGTATATAGGTATATATTTTTCTTTAAAAGAAGGAATTAATCTATATTTTTTAATATTACAACAGTTTTACAAAAATGAAAAAAAAAAAAAAATTTTCAATTTTTTAAATTAAAATACTTGAAAATATAAATAATATTTCATAGATACTTTTTTTTATTTATTTTTTTTTACATAAGCTCAATTTTAGGACAAGAACATCCTAATTCTATATGCAAAAAATAAAAAATTAAAATAAAAAAATAGAAACGAATTGTAACTTATGCACCCTTAACAACACTATCAATAGGAGCATACCTGTCCTTCCTGTGATGTTTTTTTTAAATTGTTGACGTGTTTCAACTTTATGTTGAATCTGGACCATAACAGTATGACGGTCTTTATCACAAAACCCTCTTGAACTTGAATACTTTTTGAAATTAAAAGCAAAATGGAAGGGCCATTGGAGACCAATGTTTTTTTTATTATGTATTTCTGTTATAAAGTTATACTGTTTATTTATTCTTTGGAATTGTTATCTTTTAATTGGACCGGCACAGACCTTGGCGAGTAAAGTTCTTCCTGAATATTGATCCAAGGCGATGTTACCACCGACGTTATCACTTTAAGTCTAGTAATGGTTTCGAGAGAGAGATAATTGAAGACTTGAAAGACATGTTAGAACAGTGGTGGAGATTAGAGTTCCAGACAGATATATATATAGAACCTTTCGGTATCAGGCATTATATTCATTGCTTATTATTTCCAATCTCAGGCAGAATGCTCCAATTACAATAATAATAATGACGGCGTGTAGGCGGCTCATCCGGTTAAATATAATGCGATAGAAGACTTTCACACGGAATTCAGGCTCTTTGTAAATTTTAGACAATTTGAGTCTTGGCTTTAATTCCTTTTTTTCATAAGGAAAATTCAATGGTTTTGATTTGCTTCGGCTTTGAAATATCTAACATATAAATGCAACAAGGAAAAAAATATACTTTTGATGGAAATTATACCCCAGAAAAGGTGAGAAATAATAATTACGTTTTTTAAAAAAGTGTCTGGTATGATTATCAGAGCCGGGTGAAAAGTCGTACTTTGATACTCCTGGAGTTATCATGGAAACCTCACAATTTTACACACGCCTAATGACCATTACCAAGAGTCATGATGATCGTGTCCCAACGTCCAACTGTCCAAAGAGGCCACCATTGAAATGAACAATGAGAATGAGACACGGGTGTCAGACAATGTCATGATTCTGTCCACTAGTGATGCTACAGAAAGGTTATGACCGTTATGTATAAAAGCTGATTCTAGTCCAAATATTAAAAAGTGAATTTATCACCATAGCAACCAATAGCATGAGCATGTTCAAATACCCTAACATTGGCAGGTATGTGTTGAAAAGGCAAGTTCTCACTCTCTTTCCCACTCTCTGTCCTTTACTCTCTCTCTCTTCCTCCCTCCTAGGCTCTCTCTCTCTCTCCCTCCCTCTCTCTCTCTCTCTCTCTCTCTCCCTCCCTCTCTCTCCCTGCATCCTTCCCTCCCTCTCTCCCCCTCCCACCCTTCGTCTTCGTACCTCTCTATCTCTCCCTCGTTCTCTCCCTCCCTCCCTCTCTCTCTCTCTCTCTCTCTCTCTCTCTCTCTCTCTCTCTCTCTCTCTCCCTCCATCCGTCCCTCCCTCCCTCTCTCTCTCTCTGCCCCTCCCTCCCTCCCTCTCTCTCTCTCTCTCCCTCCATCCCTACCTCCCTCTATCTCCCCCCCCTCCCTCTCCGTACCTCTCTATCTCTCCCTCGTTCTCTCCCTCCCCCCCTTTCTCTCTCTCTCTCTCTCTCTCTTGGATAAGTTGGATAACCGGGAACAGTCCCTTGTTTATATAACATATCCCAAGCAATGTTACCCAACATTTTGCCGTGAAGTAGAAATATTATTTCCTTCTTCATAAATTTAAATTTGTATACTTATCCTATATTTTTTTATCTTCCGAAAATGTATAGTAATTCCATGCAGAATCCTTCCATCAAAGCTCTACTAATTCATGCCCCCCCCCATATTTTTCCGCTGGGTTTCATTTTGACAGGCCGTACGGAGAATAAATTACATTTACCGGAGTTAAATTGTAGGCTATATCTGTGTAGGTGTTTATATTTGTATGTGTTCTCTTTCTACGGAGCTGAATGATAACTCCCTAAGCTGTTCCCGTACGTCTCATAAATACATCAAGTGACTTCATGGTGAGTGATTATGGACCAACATTTGAAATTGTCATCGCGTAACGCGAGTGTGGCTTACATTTGAATGATATCAGAGCGCAAGGGGGAAAAGTGAAGTGGAAGCTGATATGAGGGTTAAATCACACAAGAAGCCTTTAAGTGATCATGAAAGAGATTCGAACGAAATGTAGCGGAGACAAAATAATAATAAAAAAAAAGAAATGAAATTGTTCAAGCAAAAAAAACATGAATTGTAAAAGCTAACGGTAGCTGAGAACGGACTGTCAGAGCGGCGATATGTTACAAATTGTAAGCATATGGCAATAATGCTCCGTGTATGGAGTCACCCAAGGAGATGGATGATCTGTCAAGAGATGCTTCTACAGGATTGCTACTGAAAAAAGAAACACGCGTAGATTTACAAGTGGAGCTATAACCATGTCGGAAGTTCTAATCCTTCGTTAAACTGGAACCAGCGGTCTAAATGCTCTAGGGCATGCGCGGGCTAGCACTGGCCACACGGGAGAAGCTCAAGAAAGACTGAACCAAGCGTGGCTTGAACCCAACATCTAGAACCCAATAGGAACCCAATAAAACGAAACATTCCGTGTGTTGGTCATCACAATATGTTTCCGTACAAACAGGTTGATAAAAGTTTATTCAATTGGAAACGGGGTTGAAAACCATTTTTTTGGTTGTTCTTGTGCTCTGTAACCTTATAAATTAAAGGCTTAACCAATAGTTACTGGTTTTGTAGCCCCGTATTTGTTAGAATGATGAGCGTCCAACAAAGCGTTCCATGCGTTGGCCATAATAGTTGACCATCACCATACGCTCGTGCATCGACATTTGGACAAAAGAGTTTATTAAAATAAGAAGGGGGCCGTAATAAACCAGTTTGTTAAAGGAATACTTTGTTCTTGGGTTAAAGTAAAGGACTAACCAGGACTTACTAGTTTCATAACCCAATACTTTGGCATAGGTTTCAACAATGAGATGAAACAAAGCATTGGTGGTACCAAAGTTGAGCATCACAATAAATGATTTGTTCTTGTGCTATATAACCTAGTAAAGTAATGACTAGTTGCGCAGCCGTTGTAACTAGGTGGTTGCTGAAACATATTGTGGTATTGGGTGATCTCGTATAGTCAAGCACCAACTGATTACCCCAGTACTGACCAGTTTGTACTGGGAATTGTAAAAATACACAACAAAATTGTTTATTTCGCCGCGGTAGCTGCGTTAGCTCTGGAGGATTTGACTTTAATAGGCACGGTGTCGACTACACAATACAAAAGAAGCCCTGCTTCCCACCGCATATTAAGTTAAACATCCCTGGATCCTTTCTTTAATGACTTTGAAATGCAAGCATATTAAAAGAACAAAAGCAAGCGGCGACTTCAAAAAAAAAAGACGTGGGAATTATTTTATGTTGTTCAAAGATATGGAGAAATGTACATCTCGCTATGCTAATGCGGCAATGCCTTTCTCTTATATGATTACATTGAACAAATAACATGGTGTGATTTATATATTACACTCGGTTAGTGTTTGATACGGAATTATTAAAAAGAAACATCAGGATTGCAAGTGTCTGTTTTTGTATTTCCCTGGAATCATTTTTATGGAGCTCCCGGGGTTTAACCCTAAGTCTCAGGTTTTTGCCCCAGTTCTCAGAGTCACACAGTCTGGGACAGTTGGCTGGGACATTTAAGCTTCTGCAAATGGACCAAAAACAATCCGGACAAATCTTTTTATTTCGTTTTTAGTCCATTTGTTTTCGAATACATTTTGTTTCCCGTCCTTTCCGTTGTCACTCACATTTACTCTCTCATGCTCTTTCACACTCTCTCACGCTTTCACTCTACTCTCTCACACAATCATTCACTCTCTCACACTCTCATTTACTCTCTCTCCCACTGTTATTCACACTCTCATGCTCTCATTCACTCATACTCTCATTCACACTCTCTCACACTCTCATTCATGTTCTCTTACACTCTCATTCGTGCTCTCACACTCCCATTCACGTTCTCTTACACTCTCATTTACTCTCTCTCATGCTCTTCCTACCTTCTGCCATGTACTTGATGGACAGCTTTCTTAAACTATTTCAGTTTTGCTTTACTTTTTGAGGTTTTTGTGCATTCTCTCTTTTTCTTCTTATACCATTTACATGTAAAGAGCAGATGTTCATAGCTTTACGTTTAGTATGAAAATATAACATGATGGAGTGTTCACTCTGTACAACCCCCTCGGGTATATATTAACCCAAGTTAATTTGTTAAATTTCTTTCTCAAACATCATTAATTCGGTTCTAACCACGGAGAGCACTTTAGATCAAAAAGTCCTTTAGATTAATAATCAATGCTTTATATTCACCTTCCTCACAGACATTCTTATTAACATTCTTACTAATAAGCGGTAACTATGGAAATGATAAAGTCACATTGAACACATCCCCTCTGAAATTTATGAATTGTAACTACCGGTTTTATAATTTTTATAAGAATTTAACTACCGGTATATTTACAAACTATGAAATAAAACTGAACCAAAAATATACATTACTCAAATCCAATAACTTAAAAAAACTAAAATAATTATTATAACTTGTTAACTTGAACTAACTTGTTAATTTTGAATATGTGAATAGTTGTACATTATAAAAAAAATGGACAATTATAAAAATGGTTAAAATTATTTGAAAAAAGAAAAAATGATTTTTTTTCTTGTTTACAGAAATCAAGGTCAACACCCATACAGTTTAATTAATGATCATATTATTAAATCTATCATCTGATTCAGCCAATTCAGTAACCAACCAATAGGCGTCTAGAATTCATTCAGAGCCCAATGATCTAAATGATCGTGTTTATTCAGTAACCATCCAATCAGCACCCAATGTCTATACCCTTCCTAAAGAGTGATGGTCTTAGACATATTGAGTTTAGATGTCTACCTTGGAACATCTGTTGGAGAAGGTGGCACAATGAGCCTCATCTAATCAATTTCCTTTCCTAAAGTTAACTCCCAACTTCTTCACCCAACCATACAAAAGGCTACCTGAACCCATCAACAAACAAAGATCATTTAGCTGTAAAGAGAATTTTATTGAAATTAGAAGACGATCATAGAGTAGTCTGGAGGGTAGCCGGTTGCCCAGCTTAGATGTATTACCTAACATCTGCTCTAGCTGCGATGGTCGATGAGGGCACCGTGCGCTTTGTTGCTCTTTTTTTATGTCGGAAACAGCATTCAGCAGAAATCTATCCCTTTAGAGATCAAGCCGAAAAGTCTTTTATATTATTAAGTCCGTGCGGAGCGAGTGAATTGTACAAATCACTTTGATATAAATCAGTGCTTTCAGCCTGTTTTATAGCCTGACCTACAGGATTTAGTGAGTCCCTAAAGTGAAAAGCAACTAAAATACATTATTATTTTCGACTCCACTTATTCCCAGAACCAGTAAAAGACCATAGCTTGGCGTGATGTTTTGGATTAGTGGTGGAATTCATCCAGGCACCTCTGGAACACATGTTCTGATTATAACCACAGCCCTGCTTTAATTAGCGATCCTTATAAAAAGAGTGATGAAGCAGTAATTTTATGGCAACATTATAGTAAACATTTCCCATGAGTGTCCTTGGAAAAGAGTGAATGTTGTCATATTTGTAACAGAGAAGAAAATTGGCAGAATGTTGCCAAGTGCGAAGTGGACCATCATGACCTTGGTACTAGGTCATCTTTTTGATGAATGGAAATTGATCCCAGTATTGTTTTTGGAGCACCCCGTTATAATATTCTTATACCTAAACACTAGACGAGAAGAACAGAGGGAAGGTAAACCTTTTCAAAACCATCTACCAACAGTACCGAAGGTACAGCGTCAAACACCAACAACTGTAAGCCACCCAACATGGTGGGTCTGGTCTACTTTCTTAGCCATCATGAGCCCTAGCCCTCCAAAGAGAAGCATCACCCCACTATCCATAACATTCTAACTATTGCATCTCATGATGTCAGGACAACCTGTACTTCAGACAGGCGAACCCTTAAGTAAAATCTAAATTTCTTACCCCTAATTACAATGCCGGAAATTGGCTTGCTAGATGGTGAATCATAACTCAAAGTCATGTTCCCTTCAGAGTTGTAACACTTTCTGCATCAACATTCACTAAAGTATCTTTATGTTGAGGAAATAGAGCAACCAGGAGATCGGATTGGATGCTGGACCATCCTAAATCAATGACATCACACAATGGAACCTACGGAATTGTCAGGCACAGGGAGGGGGCACCAAAACATAAGAGAGAGAGAAGATGAGTAAAAATAAATGGATTGACAAACCGAGACAGGCAGCTAAATATATATAATGATGTGTCTGCTACTTTTACGCTCCGCTCTGCATTATATAAGGGTTTTTTTTTTTGCAGATTTCACATCAAAAGGTTTCAGAATCCCGCGTCTCGCACCGTTCTGGATGTCAGCGAGACACTTGCTTACAGCCGTCACACTGAATCACATCCACCAGTCACTACTCAGTCCTGTTCGTCCTAATTACGCAGCCGGCAGGGACACCAAGTATCTACTCTGTGATTGACTGATGATTCAAATACTTCTTTGGCTATGTGCGTTGTCTTCGGATAATATTACAGAACACTGAGGTCCTCTTCATTCTAAAGCAGATACAATATAAAAGTAATATGCGATATCTACTGGAAGAACCCCAGGAATTAATCGGCGATGGGGGATATGGGGTATGTCCAATGGCTTCTATTTTTGAGCCAATCATTCCACATTTGTCCTGTTTTTGGTCAATAGAATTGTAGCGTTTCAGAATTTGTGTGACTTGTGTGTATTTATTGCATATAAGTCATTCCATTAATGAATTAATCACAAATATTTACCCCAAACCCCCCGACCTCGCAGCCAATCCTTGAGCCGGGGTCGAGCCGACGTCCTCTCTTTATTCACAATGGCTTCCCACAGCAAGTTCACAACCAGAATCCTTTGCTAGAGCTTCGACCTAACAAGCCTTTACTTCCGAGCAAAGCAAGGACTTTAAAGAGCGTGCCGTTCCGTCGTGTTATTCATGTAAATTCAAAGCTCCGTAATCTCGTCTAAATCCAGAGACTTTCAATTTTTCAAAGACAGGAGCTTTGTAAGATTTTTCACTAATCTTTCACACGCGGAAAGCGGTTCCAACAACCGCTTGATTTTCAACGGGAGGACAGAAGTGCTAAGTTATTAAAAATATGTTTTGTCTGGTGCTATTTTATTTAGAGAAATTGGCAGAAGGCTCCCCTATTTCGCTTTATTGCCAAATGGAATTTCAAAGCCAAATAATCAAAATGATTGACGGGCAAGCGATCCCTCAATCTTTACAACTATAAATAATGTCAAAGAAAAAAAGGCAATTATTCTGATTTGGTCTCTCTAGTGCCAAAGGTGATTTCATCATGGTCATATATATATATATATATATATATATATGTGTGTGTGTGTGTCAGACATTTTTCAGGCAATGAATTTTGTTTCCTTGCCCATTTGGTTGAGCCAAAGATTTGGGGGCATTCTTAATCAGGGAATAAAATTAATTGTCCAATGCCCACATTCACTCTCTCAATTCTTCACAATCTCATTTTCATTCACTCTGTCTCACACTCTCTAAATGTTTCCCTCTCTTCCCTCTCCCGATCACTTGGGCTTCTGACATCAACTTTTGCTTCTGCATCTTCTTCTTCTATCTTCTGTCTTTTATCTTCTATCTTCAATCTTCTATCTTCATCTGCATCTCATAACCTGGCGGGAAAATCCGCCAAAATGGTGATGCTTACGGTGACGTCCTCTCCCCCGTTTTCAGAAAATTAATTTAGTTTCCTGTTGTTTCGGTTTGGACAAAAATCAGAGGCCTTTTTTTTATTTGAAAGTGAAATTGGTTGCCACTCACCCTCACTCACTCTTTCTCACACTCTTCCTTTCAATGTCTCGTCAACCTTCTCCATGTCTTCACAGCTCCACTTTTTTCTGATGATCTCTGGTGATCGACTTCTCCTGGTGATCCTCTATGTTATCCTGGCCTCCTAGAGCACTTCTACCTCATGGTGGAGCCTTGGCAGACACCATGGGGACAACCTCTACCCTGAGTGCATATTGTCCTTGTGGTGCACGCCAAAGCTCCTCCATGACGTGGAAGTGCTCCAGGAGGCCAAGGTGATGCAGAGAATCACCGGGAGAAGTAGATCACTGGAGAATAATGAATAATGAAAAGGAGGCAGGGAGAATGAGACAGAGCTTTGTTTTGGATTATTCCATTGGTGCCACTTCTCGTTTTCAGACACCCATACGTGTTAATGAGGTTGGCAAATTTTGTTACAATTAAAATTTTGTGTGAATCTGAATGCGCCAGTCTAGTAGATAAAATGTAACATGTTACAGGAAAACTGTTCTTTTTTTAAAGTAAATTGTACAAAATCAGTATATTTCGAACAGCTCTCAAATTTGTGCAGCTTACTTAGAAGGATAAAAGGTACAGCTCAGTCCTCCACTCCAGTAATTATCCGGGGAAGTTATTTATTGCTGTTTTAACCGTATATACGTAAAGGCAGACTGCCAAGTCCTGCATTATAGGAACTTTGAATTGTATCTCCTTGGAATGCAGCCTGAGGTTAAGAATAGAACTGATATCATTTATAGCCGCTTTTCTGCACTTTTTAAAATGAATCGAGTTAGTTGTCAGGACAGGTTTTGTTATTTATTTATTTATTTTTTAATTCTTTTAACTATTATATGTAAAATATTAGGATTATTATTATGGGTAATGCATAAATATTTATCGGAAGCCATAATGAAATGTTTCATCATTCTGTTACTAGGCATTTGTTTTTTTTTCTTGTATTTATATTTGACACTTATTTTTATTTTAGCCAAACTTGATTGGTGCAAGTCCTGGAAGAGGTCCCAATAAACCAATAACTTACCCAACTAAACATCTTTTAAAATGTATTTTAAGATACATGTGACTTATGTCATCCTTCCTGCAATGGGGGGAAAAAAAGCAATTGGGAACTTTTTGGGGTAGACTACCCGGAGCTCTCTTGCTTCTGGGGTAGTTATTTGGCAAGGTGGTGGGCTAGTGGTGTGCGGAGGTGGGCTAGCCCTAGATAACCTTAAACAAGCTTAGAATGAAAGAGAGATGTATGTTAAGTTTACTAACACAGGTAAGGAGGATTATTCAGTTAGTTTAAAGTTTAAAGGCAGCGGCAATTTTTTGGGTGGAAACCAAAGGAAACTTGGTATGTATAATGTAGACGTTTACCTCATGCACTCGTACCTTTTCTGTGTCAATGCCCTTGGACATGGACCACGTCGATACAATGTAATCCATGACCCTCTCGCTAAGGCCTTTCGGGACCTGATACAGTTTGAGGAAGTCGCGCACGTTGTTCAGCACCTCGTGGTATCGGTTGGTGTTGGCATACATTTGCTGGAAAATGGTGGTGACGTTTCCAAAAATAGTTGCATAAAGAAGAGCTGAAAGAGAGAGAGAGAGAAAGATTCTATTAAGATAGATAAAAAAAAATCGAAAATGTAACAGCATTTATTGGGTTAAGGATGTGCCGATTAAAAGAGGGAAGGACAACAAGTTTAGGCTTCCATTGGGCATTTGGGTGGCATTATGACATTAATGTTTCAGGCACATGTCTTTGCTCCCACCGGAGTTAATGTGAAAATGAGCTGAGTTGAGAGGTTTCCATGGTAACTCCCACATGAGCATTTTCACAGTTTTTGCCCGGTTCCAGACATGAAGATGCCGCACTATCCAACCCTACGCTAGCCTCAGTCCTAGATGAAGTTATATCGGCTTTTGCGCGTCAACAACACCTTCCACCTCAACCATGGTCCTCCACACAGACTCGCCACCAACGAAGGTACTCTAGCACTGCTGAGCGTCTATGGAGGAAATCACATTTACCCCAAGGACTTGATCCTTTAACCTACAATCCTTTAACCTGCAATCACGTAACCCATTTACTTTCCTGTAGCTCTCTGCTTGACTCTATACTGAGACACCCCTTCCTAAAATTAGTAATGATCAACTCAACTTTAAAACATAACGTCTAAGATCTAATTGATAAATATTGGGGATTCCGTTGCACTATACGTCAAAGTACCCCAATTTAATCCAAAATGAGACCCAATACACCACTTATCTACAACCCCTCTAAAATGGCGACACACTAATTAACCTTTCCTCTTCTCACTTTTCACCCTCATCTTGGGTGGCTTCCCACTACCTAAAGCCTCAACATATCCAAGACTGACCTACTGGTTATTTCCTCTCATATCTTCATTGCTCTTGAGAATTCCATCAAGAGATTTAATTTTGCTGCCTTACGGCCCACTTGACTTTTACTCTCTCCCACCACCATCACGGAAAAGGTCCGAGCAGGGAGGGATAGGAACACTGCCACCGCCTTGTGTCATATGATACGGTACAAAGGTCTAATCCCTCAGCAAAAATCTGAATAAATTGGTCCTAATGACCTTAGAATTAAAGGTGGGAAACATCAGGACATCTAGAACTTAGTACTCAAGTAGTAATGCTAACGAGAGTAAGATACAGCCTTTCCGCTTGAAGCAATTTTTTGTAGATTTGGATTAGGTGAGAAAGTTCATAAAATGGTTACTGTGGGTGAAGACGTGATAAATGACTTTGTTCACGAGGCTCAATTTATAGATAATTTCAGAGATTAATGTCCAACACTCTCCATCGCAGCTGTCCCCGAATGACCGATGGCGAACGCCGTCTGCTCTTCTTAATTGACCCTCGCAGTACATTTGGCGCTGAAAACAGATGTGCCGGTTTCTTTCCTTGGTATCAAATATTCCTACCCTCAAAAATTGCCCTTCCCCCGTGCCAACGTCTGTAATTTGTTTTGTATGTTAAAAAAAAGTGCAAAAAAATTAAATTTAAGCAACGTTTTAGGTATCATAGGGACAGTTGAGAAGCTCGTGTTTCATGATCTATGGAGGACCCGCTCAGTATTGTCACAAAAAAGTTATAAACCTGAGAGCTCGTCACACCTTAAATCTGAATCATTTTAATGGAACTTTTTGGGATACCAAATTTGAAACACCAAATTGGGATATTTAGCCCGTTTCTTAAATTTTGGAATAGACTTGGAAGATCCAACAGCAGAACTTATTATGTGGTCCATAATCTAATGCCCAATTCAAATTTTCACAAATGAAACTTTTTTAACCCCTTAATGACAAAGCCCGTACATGTATGGGCTCAAAATGCATTGTCTTCAATGGGACCACCCATTGTCCTTAAGGGGTTAAAATGGCCCAAAAATATTAAGAATTAGGCTAAAGACTTGTTAAAGAACAGCACCCGAACTTCTGCTCGGACATTTAAATCCCTGCAGAATGTAACAGTGCTCAATTGGAGCACTGTCATGAAGTAGGGTATATGTCCTTGGTCCTCAAGGACCATTGTTTTGTGACGTATCCCCTATGTCACCGGTCGTTAAGGGCTTAAGAGATATAGGTCAAGAAATCCTTCTTTTTTTGATCTCACTATAAAACTAAACAGATCATCCAATTATTGATGCCCAGTCTGTCTTCATGAAACTTCAAGGACATTTTTCTAGAGAACGCCTTATTATATAAGCACCTTCCTATCCCTACTTCCATCTATGAAGGGCCTATTTTTTTTTGGAGTCTTCCGTGATTCTGGTAAATCTTCCTAGGACCTCTGGCTTAAAATTATTTTCCAAATGTCATGTTTCTATACAGCTTGATAAGCTGTACAAAAGTGCGTGGGAAGAGCAAAAATTTAAGTAATTTCGTTCTTATATCTCATATTTTGGTTTAATTAATTCTCCCTATGAACAGATTGGATAAAAAAAATGTAAGAAATGTCGGGTTCTACGTTATAAAGTTTTAACATCGTTTGGCTTCTGCATTGACTTCATCTACCAGCGAACAAAATGACTTCCATTTCCCTTGTCAGTTAAGAACAAGCAATCATTCATGCACGTTATTAATTCATGTAAATGTGGATTTTTTCGAGGATGTAGACTGATACTTAATTTGTCGACCACGCCAATGATTTCAGGGGAAAAAACAGTAGATATGATAGCAGAATCTTGTAAATAAAATAAACCAGAAAGCTAGAACTTCCCTTGGGATACGCAAGGAAGCTAAAGCATCCTTCAGGACAAATCAGGAAGCTAGAACACCCTTTAGGATCTATTAGAAAACAAGAGCATTCTTCTGGATAACCAGAAAGCTACAGCATACTTTAGGATACATCAGAGAGCTAGATCATCATCATTTAGGATGTGTCAGAAAGCTAGAACATCCTATAGGATACATCACAAAGCTAGAACATTCTTTAGCATACATCACAAAGCTAGAACATCCTTTAGGATACATCACAAACCTAGAACTTTCGTTAGGATAACTCATCATTTCGGATGAATCTGAAAGCTAGAACACCCTTAAGGTATATAACAGAAAGCTAGAACATCGTTTAGGATAAATCAGAAAGCTAGAACACCCTTTAGGATAAATCAGAAAGCTAGAACACCCTTTAGGATAAATAAGAAAGTTAGAACATCCTTTATGATAAATGAGCAAGCTAGAACATCCTATAAGATACATCAGAAAGCTGGAACAGCCGTTAGGATAAATGAGAGAGCTAGAGAATCCTATAAGATACATCAGAAACCTAGAACATCCTTTAGGATAAATCAGAAAGCTAGAACATCCTATAGGATAAATGAGAAAGCTAGAACAGCCTTTAGGATAAATCAGAAAGCTAGAACATCCTATATGATAAATGAGAAAGCTAGAACATCCTATAGGATACATGAGGAGGCTAAGGAACCCTTGATCTGAAATCTAGCACGCTATTTATGGATTTATCAGAAAGCTTTCGTCTTTTTTTTCTGATGTTTTTGAAATCCAGCTCCTCATTCTGTCCCCAGCTCACCTCTGCAATTATTAGTTTATTCCTCCCCCCCCCAACAATCACATAAAAGTTACCAAATTCCCCAATTAAAACAGTTGCTGTCAGGCGATCGGAGCGGCCCTGCACCTAGCAGCGCGTCCACGTGCGGCTAATCGTCCTCTGCATGCTGTCATCTCTCCTAATTAAGGACCGTTGTACTTTTGATATAAATAAATAAGTTGACGTTCCCACCTCATTTATTCTACAAATTAGCCTTAAACCTGCCTTAAGAGCGTTATCTAATTAAGTGCGCAAATAACACAGTTTCATCTTTTCATAAACGCCTGAGGTTCGCCAGCGGACTCACAGCTTTCATCACAGCCCTCCGCGTTACCCCGGTATTTGGAAACTTCTGGATACAAAAAAAAACTTTGCACGGATTTTATTATTATTATTATTATTATTATTTTGTATTGTTTTATATAGCGCCGTCATATTCCGTAGAGCTGTACAATAGCTTGAAGTGACCGACGACTTATTCCTTAATACACATAGTTACAAATACTGTCTGGCATTGCGATGTTAAAAACCCCCAGATACTCCTAAAATATTAACCCTTTAATAACCTATCGTGATGATTCTATGTGGCGCCTCGCCAGATGTGTGACCCAAATGGCTCTAATACACGGAAACCTCGACATTGAATTGAGTCACCTGCATTCAAGCAGGAATAGCAACCATGACAGGTGGTAAGTGAGTATCCTTGTGTAAGGTGGCTTCATTACCCAGAAAACTCTGATCGTTTTTCTAAGTAAGACGTCTCTGCCCTCTAGGAGTGACAGAAGAAGCTCGCTCGGAGTTAACACGACGCCAAATTAACAAGCTCACCAATTAGCGTAAAAACAGGTCGGTAGCCAACATCTTACAAGCCCCCCCCCCCGGGGAGTACAAAGGAGAAACAAGGATAGCGTACGGGAGAAAGACGCGCACGGGGTAAAGGTGCAATCGCGACACTAAATCAATTAAACGTGTAAAACGCAGCTAGACGGAAACGTGACGAAGAGCGAGCTTCCCGGGTCGCAACTACAGCGACAAATTACCAGGAAAGTACGAAAACTGCTGAAAATGAGTATAGGAAACACAAAATCATACACTACACCCCAAAAAAAGGATACATAATGAGTAAATCCTGAGTTATGATTATATATTGCTTTATATAGCGCCATCATATTCAGTAGCGCTGTACAAGGGGTTTAGGTTTTCAGGCAGCTGCTTATCAGCCATCGTTCTGTTATCGGAGCCCAATCTACTAGGCAACCCCCCTCCCCCGACTCCTTATGATACTTCGAGCAGCCAATCAGAATTGCTGGACCACGGAGGAGGAAGGCAGCTGCAGAGCTGCAGCTTCTACCTAAGTCAGATGATTATTAAAGCACCTATTTCATTTTAGATCTGTCTCGGTTTAAGACGAGAACAAGGACTGATTGAGGTTTGAGTCTTCAGAGCAGGAATAACTAGACGGGGGCCGAATGGGGCCGACCTGCCGGCAGCTTCTCTGCTTCTATTTCAGAATGTTACAGCATTTGGGAATGTATGTATCTGTTCAGTGCATAGGACGGCACTCAAAAAGAATGTCTCTATTGTACAAATGACCCCTATTGTATTCAACACAATGGATACAATTCAGCTATGTTGTAATACAACCTGGAGCAGGACGAAAGATGTGAAAATGTGGGATTATATGTCTTTTTACAACACTGTAGAAAAAGCAGGCGCTTTCAGCGAGTTGGCATCGCTTAGAAGGTTTTTTAAAAAAAAAAAATGAGCATTTTCAGTACACCGTACCCGAAATATAACAGTCTATTAAAAATGTATTGGCTCATTTGCTGTTATGTTTCTATAAATATTTAATAGCATTATTTGGATTTTAATCTTGGACAAATTATACGAGCAGATGGAGTCTAAAGGAATGGGTTTCTAGCTCGGAGTTAAGTGCGAGAGATGCGGAGACGGAGATATACGGCACTGGCAGGGTGGGTGAATGCGCCTCGCAAAACTTTATTACTTAAATCTCGCAATTAAATAGTAGAATAACTAGCAAAGTTTGGAAGGAAATGCAGAAGGTGACCTAATTTGCCTTTTTTTTTTTTGGTTTGTTTAATTACAGAGCATATTGTGACATATTCTGTGCGAACACATGGTTTCTTGTGAATTGCTATAACATATTGTACCTCCACAATATGGGTATACAGTATATATATATATATATATATATATATATATATATACACACAGAATTATATATATAGGACTGTTCAAAAGTTTGGGTCACTTAGAAATGTCCTTGTTTTTTAAAGAAAAGTAAGTTGTGTCCATTAAAATAACCTGAAATGGATCAGAAATCCAGCACTGACGGGGTTAATGTTGTAAATGACTATTGTAGCTGATTTATAATGGAATCTCTTCATAGGCGTACAGAGGCCTTTTATCACTCTCATCACTCCTGTGTTCCAACGGCCCTTTATCACTCCCATCACTCCTGTGTCCCAATGGCCCTTTATCACTCCCATCACTCCCGTGTCCCAATGGCCCTTTGTCACTCCCATCACTCCTGTGTCCCAATGGCCATTTATCACTCCCATCACTCCTGTGTCCCAATGGCCCTTTATCACTCCCATCACTCCTGTGTTCCGATGGCCCTTTATCACTCTCATCACTCCTGTGTTCCAATGGCCCTTTATCACTCCCATCACTCCTGTGTCCCAATGGCCCTTTATCACTCCCATCACTCCTGTGTTCCAATGGCCCTTTATCACTCCCATCACTCCTGTGTCCCAATGGCCCTTTATCACTCCCATCACTCCTGTGTTCCAATGGCAAGTTGTGTTCACTGATCCAAGTTTATGGGGGAATTACTGTATACAGTGCTAGGGGCTATTACTGTATACAGTCCTGTGGTTTATTAATGTATACAATGCTGGGATTGTATTATATATTACAGCGCTGGGGGGTTATTGCGGTATAAAGCGCTGAGGGGTTGTTACTGTTTTCAGCGCTGGGGTTTACGCCCAAGGAGAAAAATATTTATTTCCATGGGACTTCCCTTTAACAACACAAGGCATACAATAATTTTTGGTTAAAAACGATAAATAAATTAATAATCTAAGAAAAAAAAAAAAAAAAAGATATTTTTAGATCCAAATAATATGTATGATATGATATCAATTAATTATGATAATAGAACAGTGAACTGGAAAAAAAAACATGTTTTTCATAACAAGGAGTCGAGAAAGTCCAGATAATTTAAAGCGTCTCTGAAATTATAGCCAATTTAATTCTGATAAGCACGCGTCCCGTAGACACTCGTATTAATTAAGATTCATCCAGTAACCTCTTGGTAATTGGCAATGGTTCAAATAGAAATTATACTTGTGAAATTGTGACACTGCTGTCGGCTTCGCTTGCATGAAAGGTGACCGCAAGCAACTCTGGACCAAGGAGGTGCTGCCGGTGGCCCCGAAAATGCCCCAGCTATCTCCGCAAGCAACTACATGGCTGCTGCCGCCATTCTAAAGGGAAAGCAATATATATATATATATATATATATATATATATATATATATATATATATATATATATATATATAGAAAGATAGATAGATAGATAGATAGATAGATAGATAGATAGATAGATGCGCACTACCACCAATCCCCATGGTGACCCCAAATTTTAAGCAAAAATATATGAATTCTAAACATCTATGTGTGGCAGAGTGAGTTCAAGATTCAAAGGACATCTATTTGTAGTCAAGTTAACAAAAACTACAATTATTAATTGTTTTCTTTTGGTGTCAGTAATGGGATTTCTACACCAAAAAAGAATGTAAAAAATAAAACAAATATGGGCATAATAATAATAATAATAATAACCACAGTAATAATAATAATAATAATGATAATAACCACAGTAATATTAATAATAATATTAATAATAATAATAATAATAATAATAATAATGATTTTATAGCTTAATTGCACTTAAGAATATATTATTATTATTATTATTATTATTATTATTACTGCTGTTACTGTTATAATTGAGTATGGACTAAATTATTTACTATTTCTAACATTTTCTTTTGGTTTCCTGAATATTTTTTTCTTTCAGAATATTTTTCTGTTAAGCTGTTTCTAAATAAAAAAAAAAAAATAATAAAAAAAAAAGAGTAAAGCTTACAAGAAGTTCGGCTCAATGTATTCATGATCGTAATGATTTATGGATCATATTCTGTTAAGTGATAAATACAGATCGGTATTTATCTTTAAAGAAGGCTGGATCCTATTACCGGTGATACATGTATCCTTATTATCTCTCAATTGTACCAAAGGCTCTAAAAAGAAAATTTGGAGATAAAAAACATTGATAAATGTATCACAGGTAATAGAATCCAAACTCGTCTCTCCAATTTCTCCCCGTGAGTATCTTCAGTAATCGCGTTACCTATCCTCTGTCCCACTAAACTACACAGCCGTGTCCTTATTAAAGGGACGCTCCAGCCCTCATGGGCACTTTAACCCATAAAGAGGGGTCCTTTTAACTCTTTGTGGCCTCTCCTTACACGTGATATACTTTGTTACCACCGGTCAGCTCCAGCGCTCAATGACAGCATTTCCCTGCCCCTGATTGGTTGCGCCAAGCAGCCAATCATTGGTCAGAATGACAGGACCGTGGAGAAGGAGAGCAGCTGCAGTTCTGTCCCTTTAAATCATCATAGGTCAATAAATCCTTGAGTAATCTGAATTTGTATAAACCATTAATTGATACAAAAAAATACAGCCAAAAAAAGCATCAACCTTTCCAATAATTACATTTTTCGCATATTTTATTAAATATAACAGTCTAACGATGATGTGATATTTTACATTTTGTGTGGACGGGGCTCAGATAATTAACTGTTGCTAGCGACGCGTGTCATCGCGATGGGTCTGCGTGTATGTTCGGTTGTGACTTTCACGCGGGACGCCTAATTGCCGAAGGCCGGCACTAATTGCCAGTTCTAAGAATGCTTTCCCATATGTATAAGTAAATCATTTACAGCTCTAGATATAACAAAGCTCCATTCCGGCTATAATTGCACTTATATCAGCAAATCTGCGGATAGGATCGTAGATAGAGAGACCTTTTGTTATATCGCGCCACCGCTGGCTACCGCAGACTGAACGTTCAATAAAATTAAATGATAAGGGTTCCCGAAGGTTCTAACCCCGGGGAATGATTATCCAGATCACCAAACCCTTCCTAGATCGCATGTGACTTCTATCCCGAATGTAGCGCTGATACGTAGCTTCTCAATGTACTTTTATTTCTTTCTTTAGAGGTTTTCCCCTCCGCGATTCGCACCGTCAGTCCCCCCCCCGGCGGTTAGGTTTCCAGCGGTGGGGGCAACGTTATTTTAAACTAATAGATGATCCACGCTGTCCGCCGCGAAGATGATGAATGTCCTTTATTACCATAAAGCCTGAATAATATTATCATTAGTTCCGCGTATGATATTATATTTCCACCTCGGTGTGCCGGTAGGAATGTCACCTCTAACTATATGAAATTTCACAGGTATTTATGAAAACGGGTGGGGGGAAAATAAGCGTTTTTTTTTTTTTAGATTCCCACAAGCTTCGCATAATTGAGTTTTAGTTCAATAAACAAAATGAAAAATGATACGCGTAATAAACGGAGCGGCAAATTGTACGTGGGAGATGAAGGCGACAGATCCTGAGACCTCATGTAGCCTTTATTATATTTCTGTTATCTATTTTACCCTCACGATTCTAGCGTGAAACGCTCTGTAACTTTATACTCTTCTTTGCTTTTGGGAGGAGAAAGAATTCCAGAAGAATGTCTGAGAGCCATGATTACTGTAACGCATGTATGAAGCCGGCTGATTCGTTATTGGTTTCCTGATTCCTATAGGTCTGCGTGCCGTTACCATGGAGTTTATTTTTATTTGACATCGGACCCAATAGGTAAGGCCGTTCTCGAGTATATATCGGTGCAATGTAACAGAGGTTCCCGTGTAGCAACATTTTAGATAGACATACGGCTCCTGAATCTAAGACGAGACCAACGACTGATTAAGCAAAAAACAGGCAGTCTAGGTGGGCCTAAAGGGGCCGATTTGCCACCAGGTTCAGACCCAAGCGTCCTCTTGTAACCCCTTTGGCCACCGCATTGGTTTTCAGACTGGTGTCCTCTGTCAGTCTGGGATAATAAGTTAATAGAGACTCCTTTATACGATGTTCCGGAACGCTAGAAGATCCTGCATTACCACCGCGCCTCAGACACAGACTTTTCTAAAGTTTAAGTGAAATTTGCTTCCGTTCTGGATATCGCTCTGGCTGTGAGTTATGCCTCAATTATGCGTCTCTGTTTGTGTTCGTTTTTAAAGTCAGAGGAAAGTGAGGGAACATATGGCGAGAAGGAGTTATTCTTTTATAAGATCATTTTTTTTTTCCTGTGAACTCATAAATGATTCACTATCAGCAGAATAAAATGTATCTGCTGGTAACCGGCGCTCTTACGCTTAAAGAACGCACCGTGCTGGGTGATGGATTTTAACCTGGCCCTGAATTCACTAAATTCCATTAAATCAGGGCAAACGTCTTTGCAAAACAGCTCACCTGAGTTAAAGGAACACAAATATACTTAGATTAATTAGCATATTCCCCTATGTATCTAAGTCCCCCGATTGCTGCTGCGTATCACAGCTAGAATCCCTGCTTGAATACAGGTGGATTTTGGGTAACAGTAGATAGAAGAGGTCCAGGGTGAAAATGTAGGACCTCTTTTAGAGACTGATCCTAGGAGCAATCCAAATATCATTAAGAGACTTCACATGCCCCCTGTGTGACACTAAACACTACCTTTAATACACATTTCCATCCATAAAAAAATGGAAAAAATTTCCAGGCATTTTTCTTTTTTTTATAATGTAGGACACTTATGAAAAATTCATTTTTGTGCCTGCGCCGCCTGCCCTATATATTTTTGTAAACACGCTAATTGCTGTATTATTTCCCAATTCGTAAGCAGAGTAACAAGCGATGTCACCCCCGGGTCAAGCCCTAATTTGAATATTGTTCCTTTCCTTGCATTTTTTATTTATTTATTTTTTTATCTAATTTTTGCAACCTGGTAGGGAGGGAATAAATAAATAAACAAATAAATAAATAAATAAACATCAAAATAATCATATAGATTTGAAGTTTCATATATATATATATATATTTTTATTTAATTTATTATTTTATTTATTTATTTTAATATATAGTTTTAAAGGCAAAAAAAAGCCCAGTGTGTTTGTTTTGGAAAAAGCTGTAACAGGAAAGGCATGAAATTATTCTGAGAAAGGAGGGGGTTAATGTGACTTCATCCCACCCGTATACGTCATTATCTCTAGGAGTTCATACATGTATGCAGAGCCGTGAAACCCAAGAAGCGGAGTTAAGTTGGACTCGTGCACCGAGCAGAATGTTAAGTGTATCGGGTTAAACTCTTAAGAAACGGCTCTGTGTTAAGTGAACTCTGACTGCCTTCTCTGTGTTCGTGTATGATGTCATCGTCCTGGAAAAAAAAGGGGCCAAAGTAAGGAGGATATGCCATCACTGCTTACAAATTTATTTCCACACCAAGTTGACCTAAATTCCAAACTCTTTGTATAAAGCACTCAAAAATAGGTGCATACTTTTAAAAACATAAACTATGACTCAATAAATATTAAAAAATATGACTTAATAAATAAGTAACAAATTCTATTAATATTTTTTAAAATAATGTAACATTTTGTTTAGGTAACATACAATAATATAATAATATTATATTATTTGTACATTTTCTTAAACTTTTTTTTTTGTTTTTTAGATTCTCAGACCACACGGCTCTCTATTGTTACCCTGATGATGTCACGACGAGATCACAAGGAATCGCCATGACATTTTTAATCTTTTTTTTTCTTTTTGAAGACTTGAAAACTCTTTCTCACATTTTCAGATTTCGAACTAAAGTTAAACATTTCCATACGAATCATATAGAATTTAGAGTCTAAGGATCCCTATAATAAATAATAATAATAATAAATATATATATATATACAGTATATATATATATAATCTGTATGGTTACTATAGTTACGGTAGTTATGGTGCGTATTAGAACTTAATAAATATGTACTCCACGGCAACTATTTTACCCCGAGTGAAAGTGACTTCGTGTTTATTTGTGAGACGCGTCTTCTCTTTATAATTAGCGGCAGGAGACAGCCGAGTCTTTAGAGGACGGTCCCCAGAGCCGTTAGATGCAAAATAACGATCAGACAAACATCGGCAACTCTGAGATAAATAATTCCGTCGTTGATCAAATTTACAATAAGGCACCAACGCCGCGTTGGAAAAAATGTCTACGGCGCGTTAAAGGGACACGCCGGCCACCATGTGCACTTTAACGCATACGATAGAGTAGTCCCTTTACACTTTTCGTGTAGTCCACATTAGAAATACATGGGGAGGCAGAATCTCTCGTATACATTTACCCTGCACATGTCGCTATGGATGGGGCGAGCAGAAGACTATATATATATATATATATATATATATACATATATGACAAGACCAAGGACTGAATAAGGTTTTCATTAGACCATTTGGGTTGAATTGTCAGGACTGTCGGTCAGTGGGTGGTCCCGTCGTCATCAGTCGGCGTTCTCGCTGATGTCGCAGCACGGGTAAGTGGGCGGGGAGTGTGGTGTGTTAAGAGCCCGCTCCCGCGACACCGGAGGATTCGGGTGTAGACCAATCTGGAGTCTTCCCAGGTAAGCAAATCATCCATAGGGAAAGAACTAACCCCATGTAGGCTCCTAGAGAGCCTTCAGTGGGTGAGGACTGGGAGTAGAGTGGGCGGGGAGAAGGTGGGGAGTGGGCGGAGAGAAGGTGGGGAGTGGGCGGAGAGAAGGTGGGGAGTGGGTGGGGAGAAGGTGGGGAGTGGGCACGGCTAAAGTCGACTTCCCTGAACAAGGTTCTTTTATGAAGGATTGCTTTAAAGTTGGAATTATTACTTAGATGGAATCCCAATTCTTAATGTTTGACTTTTACTTAAATAAAACTATTAATTCCGCTGCTTTCCGTCCCATTTTTTATATCTAATTAATATCCTGCAATGCGTCTCTAGCTTTACAGTTCCAAACCTGGAATATATTAAAGCAAGAATGAGAGAATACTAACTTTGTATAAGGGCTTCCTCTTGCGCTCTTTTTTTTGTGCCGTTCAGAAGCGTTAATGGATTGTTAGAATTTGATATGACGGCTCGTTCCCGTTACTATCGCTGATTTAAAGAGGAAAAAAAAGAAAATCCACATAATCCACCCTTTGCATGCCGAACTGCAGCCTATTAGACGTGATATGGGATCACGCAATACGTTTTAATACCGTTTCCCGTGATTGGTTTAAGCCTGTAGAGGAGGCTTCTGGGGTTAATCATTTATGGATGTAAGAAGATTCAAAAATCTGGATCTGAGCCAAATAGTGACATTTTAAACCAGGAATTGCCAGAATGTAGCTGCTAGAAGTCATTGTTGCAAATATCCAATTCCACCTTTTATTCACTATCCACCATCGTAAAATAATGTCAATGGGACCTGCTAGGGTGGTAGATGAATGGAACAGCCTCCCAGCAGAAGTGGTAGAGGCTAATCCAATGAGGGAACATAAACATGCATGAGATCAGGCATACGGCTCCAGAATCTAAGACGAGACCAACGACTGATTAAGGTTTGAGTCTTTACAGCAGGAGAAACAGGCAGACTAGACGGGGGCCGAATGGGGCCGATCTGCCAGCAGGTTCTATTATTCCACCCAACACATTTCAAAGCATTCTCTCCTTAGGACCCAAGTGCCGTGGCCGTCGTCTTCAGACACAGAGACGGACTGGATTTCTCGTCTAGATATTTAACCCAACGGACTGTAAACGGGACCGAGCGGCTCTGTATTAAATGTGACACATTTGCTTACATATTCAGGAAAAAAGTAAGAACATTTCCCAACGTTTCTTCTCCGGGAGACACGGCGCAGCATTTTTCCGCGATTTCGCCACTCAGCACTTTTTCTTACGAAGCGTTAAACCCGATCATTTATTTCCTCGTTCGGAAAAGGGAAAGGTTTATAATTGAATAAGATGGGGCGGATTTCTTGTGCAAAAGCAGAATGTCAGTGTGACTTATGGACTGGATTTAGATGAAAAAAAGAATCATTGTGAAGGATTATAGGTTTTTTTGATCGCTCAAATGTCCTAAACTATCATATTTTTAGATACGTTTTTTTTAAATATCCGTATTAGCATATTATATCTTCAGATCTCGCAAATAATTCTATTACACATACAATAAATTCCGGTGAATAAACCCTCGGAATGTCAGAGGATCAGAAGAATTACAAAGTATCGCAGCATATAAAATGAATTGGGATTGCAGTCTTTTTTTGTTATGACATTTTGTAGCGAATTAGTTAATTTTTCAGAACCTTAATAAAAAAACTGCAATATATGTGTAGCATTTTCATCAGGATAAAAGCAAATCCTATTAAGCCTTTGGGTTCTGTGTTCTGGAGACCCGCCAAGTTAGCTGGCGTATAAACAGCATTCCCGTGATAAACATCCAGCCTTCGTATAGCTATATTATTTGGTAACAGAAAATATATATATACATTGTTACTATGCCCCTCCCCCGACTATAACTATCATATTAATTATACTGAGATATATATATATATAATGTTTACAATTATGTTTATGTTGTGTAATAACATAATGTTAACATAATATCAGGATCAGGAGCTGGTGTGATGGAGGGGATCAGGTGTGATGGAGAGGATCGGGAGCTGGTGTGATGGAGAGGATTGGGAGCTGGTGTGATGAAGAGGATCAGGTGTTATGGAGAGGATAAGGTGTGATGGAGAGGATCAGGTGTGATGGAGAGGATCGGGAGCTGGTGTGATGGAGAGGATCAGGAGCTGGTATGATGGCTAGGATCAGGAGCTGGTGTGATGGAGAGGATCAGGTGTGATGGAGAGGATCAGGTGTGATGGAGAGGATCAGGTGTGATGAAGAGGATCGGGAGCTGGTCTGATGGAGAGGATCGGGAGCTGGTGTGATGGAGAGGATCAGGAGCTGGTATGATGGCTAGGATCAGGAGCTGGTGTGATGGAGAGGATCAGGTGTGATGGAGAGGATCAGGTGTGATGGAGAGGATCAGGTGTGATGAAGAGGATCGGGAGCTGGTCTGATGGAGAGGATCGGGAGCTGGTATGATGGCTAGGATCAGGAGCTGGTGTGATGGAGAGGATCAGGAGCTGGTGTGATGGAGAGGATCAGGTGTGATGGAGAGGATCACGAACTGGTGTTGAAGAATAGGCTCAGAGCCAGTGTGAGGGAGAAGATCAGTGACTGGTGAAAGGAGAGAATCAGAAACCAGTGCAAGGAAGGAGAGAATTAGGCTCCATTGTGAAGGAGACGACTAGATGGTCTAAACTGGGATTCAGTGTACAGAAGAGGATCACTAACCAATCCAGAGTAGCCATTTTCTGTTATCCTTATTTTACTTTCTTATTCGGGTATTTCCCCCCTAAAGAAACCCCTTAAACGACAGGGAGATGAGCAGATAAAACGGTAATTGTGCTAATTGGCTTTTGTCTGAAAATAAAAACCATCTGTTTCTTAAGAAGTGTTGAAGTCATCAAAAAAATGGGCGTCCTGTGTGCAGATCCCAGAAAGCCTCTGTCTGGGGGTATTTTGAAGTGAGATGTAGTTAATATTGAATTAGTCTCATAAAGCCATTGACAGATGGTTGTTAGCCTCCAAGCAGATGGATAATACAGGGGTTGGAAAGTTTTCAACAAATATATATCACAGCCCGCGAGAAACTGCGGGCGGAATCTTACTGCGCAGAGATCGGTAGAACACGATGTTTCCTTTTTTTCATTCCTTTTAAACATTCTAACCCATATTTCATTATTTGTGCTTTTCAACGCTTAATTTATAAGCCGGCTAAATATTTGCTATAATTTAGGAAATTAATTAGAGAATGTGAAATTGTGTTTCGATAACAGATTTCAATCCAAGAAATAATGGCTTTCCTTTATTGCTCGCTTTCCGTCCAGAACTAATATTTCATGGAGCTTCCTAAATGTAATTTAAACTTAAAATGATGAAAAGAAAAAAAAAAAGGAAAATATTTTTGCTTCTGTTTTCATCAAGGGTTTTAATTTTCACATTTTTCATAGCCGGGCATAAAGTTTAGTTTTTATGAAGATGAATTGTGCGATAGGAACACTTCGGAATCTGTTAGTTAACCCCTTAAGGACAATGGGCAGTCCCTAAACCCATTGAAAACAATGCATTTTGTTTGTCATTAAGGGGTTAATAAGCTATTGGAGGGGGTGAAGGGGCGGAACACATGGCAAAATGTTCGGTTTTAAGTAAAATTGGAGAATCTGATTTTTAAATGCGATCATTTACGTTATCAGCCTGGCCTTGTATGCAAATAAATGATCGGAGCTGGCTTCGTATGCAAATAAGTTACTCTTGTTGGATTGGTGGATATGGAGGTGGCCTGAAGACATCTATGAGACCATTAGGTCCAGACTGGACATCTGGCACAACAGGCAAATGCCCGGTGGGCTGCCAGGCCGTCAGCGTCAATACATCCAGCATGTCTCCCTTATGGAAGTTAAGGATGGGCTTGAGTGGCCTCTCGAAATATTCTATAGACCTCGCCATGAGTAGGAAGCACGGCTTGGGCACCAGTTCAAAAACTACATTCCATGGGACTGGGAACGGTTCAGGGAAAAAGCAATGGAATTAATTAAAGGAATGGAAGAGTTTAGCTATCAGGTCGGCAGATCGGCCTCACTCGGCCCCCCGTCTAGTCTGCCTGTTTCTTCAAGAAGCCCCACTTATACCTATACATTATGCAGGGCCATCCATGCTATTCTTGCAGCAGAAGCTTAACGGGGCTGGCCCTTCATTACTCGTAATGTAGTTGGCGAGCTGAAACCACAAGTCTCCAGTTTCAGCTTTAGTGAATAAACCCCCAAATCCTTATTATATTTCTATCTTCCTGGGCTATAAATATGAATCAGCCAGATATGCTTTTTTTTTTTTAGATTAATACCTTTTAGGAAAATATCTGGGAACATTAGTCTTTTTTTAGTTGCTATTTAATGGCTACAATCGTAAAAATAACTCGGTTTAGGAGAACCTATTTTTTTTATGGAATAGACTCTATTTTTTTTTTATTCCTGTGTCATTTTTTGTTATTTTTTTTTTTTTATTTTGACATTTTTACTCCAAAAAAAAAAAACCCTTCAAACTTCAGACGTTTGACATCTCGTTATACCAAGACTCCAACGCCTCTTGAAAGAGAAAGCGAGAGCCTCTGACTCTCAAACGGAAAAGGAAGCCGAATGATAGTGTGACAGTGTGAACCCCAGGGAGATGCTTAGTGTCGCATTTGGGTACAGGTGCTATCCAGATCGTAAATATGGGTCCCTGGGGTGGAGCAATTGGAGAGCAGGGTGGGCCAATGCTCCATTTCCCCATTTTGTGGAAACTCCATGCCGGGTTTTCCATGAGGCAAGAAGTCCACAGGATCTGGTCCGGGATTTCTATGAGGCTGACATCAGGCACAGGTGCTGGGCATTAAAAACCACTGGAGCCTGATAATCAGGGAGACTGTTGGGGGAAGAGGAAGTTCCCTGTGCTCCCAGGGCAAGGAGAGGCCCTGAAGAAGACCATCCCTGAGCCAAGTGAGGCAATACCTGCCTGGACATTTTGTGTGCTGTCTGGGGGAGGTTTTCCAGAGCCTGGCGTAGCTGGGTCTGGCTGGGAGGTTGAACTAGTGAGTGATTAGGCTGGTCAGTTTAGACCAGCATAGTTAAGTTAGAGAGGGCTCCAATTGGGAGCTAGGTTTTCTTTTTATGATTTGTTTTTTGGGGTTTGAGCAGTTAAAAATAAAGCACTGTTTTGCTTCAAACTATTGTTCCTGACTCTGATTGCCCTAGAGGACTGTGCTTAGGACCCCTCAAAGTGACATGCATGGCCCTCATGCTATAGGGTTTGTCACATATGGTGGAGAATGCGGGCAAAGCACTGCTATGGTCTGTGGGCAGAAAGCAGGAACCAAGTGAACAACTGAGTGGATGCTGGTGACGAGTGCTACACCGGATCCAGGAATCCCAAAACGTGAGTCAGTGTTGTGTGGCCTGAAGCTACCAAGCTGCTGTGGATGTGCCAGAAGTTATTACAGCTTAACCAGAGGATTGAGTGGAAACTCTGCAAAGACTGTTGCATGGCATGTGCCCTTGTGTATTGCTGGCTGAAATACATATGCTTATGGAGGATGGCCTTGATGTGTTTGACGACTTATTGATGATCCGGATGTGAAGTTTCTATTTCCTGGGTAAAAGTATTGCATAGCTGTGAAACCTGCAAAAGAAAAGCATTTTGTTGCTAAGACCTGCTGGTAATTACTTGATTACATACTGCAGAGGGAGCGATTAAAGACTCTGGGATTTGTGTATTGCACTAACTGTTGGTCTAATGCAAGATGGGAAAAGGACAGCAAAGCGGAAATAAAATGTCCTTTCCATGTTTCACTCGCCAGCCAACCTGCAGTGGATATGTAGAACCACTGAAAATGGCACAAAAAGCATATATAAACTGTGCAGGGTCCTGTGTTGAGGCTCAGGAGTTAAAGGAGGAAATTGAATCCTTAAAGTGGCTGCACCAGGGTGAAGTCTCTGATTTGAACTTGCAGCTGAAAGAAGTAACCGATAACCTAAATGCTGCAGTAAAGAAAGTGGGAATGCTACCTATGTCTTGCAATTGTGCACATGGGGACAAAAGAGACTGTACAGTAGCTAGAGAAAGTCTTTCACCGGTGGTTCTTCAACTTCAGGAGGAGAAACACAAATTACAGAAAGAGCTTGTCTTCAACAAACAAAAGTATGAGGATGCTATCAAACAGAGAGACTGTGAAATTAAGAGACTGACAGAATTGAATGTTTGCTATGGCAAACTGAGTCGTGGTGTATGTAACAATGTGGCATGGACTACTAAGCTTGGGATAGTGGAAGCTATGCCCAGAGATGAGCTGAATCTCTATGTGATTGAGCAGTCAGAGTATGTTGGGAAACAGATCTGCAAGAACACAAAACTGACTGATGAGTGTATGCTAAAAGAACTTGAATTAATAAAGGTTAAAAACCAAGCAGCACAATCACAGGAGGAATTGCACCGAACTATTGGCCAGCTTGAGGGAGAGAACCTCACTTTGCAAAATGAAATGGCTGCTTCTAGAGAAAAGCATTGTGTTGACCTGTCAACAAAACTACAAGAGATGCAACAGTTGCAGGAACAAAAGCTGGTGGTTGAAAAACGTCTCGCGGAGGTGTCCCAGAAAGGTAAAGAGGATGCAGAGCGTGTATTCGAGCTCCTGTCTCAGAATAGCAGTGTGAATTTAACACTTGCAGTTGAGCATCTAGAAAAAAGTAAAGCTGCAGGAGACCGTAAAACAACTACAAGATGAAATCCAAGTCTTGTTTAAAGCCAGTAAAGAGAGTGCTGAACTTCATAAGGCTAATTCAACACTAAACGACATGTATTCCCAAGTAAAGGCTGAACTGGAATATTGCAAGGATCAGCTACAGGCCAGAGAAGGCCAGCTAAAGCAAATGGAGGCAGTTATGCTTCTAAAAGAGGAGGAGTTAGCATCGGCTATCAGCTCCAGAGATCAAGCTTTAAGGGAAAGGGATACGGTCCAATGTAAGCTGGAAGCAATACTGACTAACACAGAGCGGGACAAGCAAACTTTATTGAGGCAGGTTGCTGATATCCAGGCTGAGAGAGACAAAATGGCAGAGAGTCTGGAGAATGCCAAGACTTCGAATGTAAAGCTTCAACAAGTTGGGCTTGAACTGGATAAAGACAATAAATCCCTCAGGCATCAACTGGCAATATCAACCTTAGAGCTGAGAGAGGTGAAAGCAACCCTTGAGGAACAAAGGGTTACTGCAGTAGAAAAACACAGACTACTACAACTCCAGTTAGATGAACTGGGTCTACAGCTAGCTGAAGAGAGGGAGGCCAAGCTAGCTCTGCAGCAACAGATTAAGGTCCAGGAGGAAGAGGACACCGTATCTGAAACGTTAAATATTGTACAAGCAGCAGATGAGCGGCCACAGCACAATACAAGATGTCTGGAGAAAAAGACTGTGATTAAGAATGCCATTAAATGTAAGCTTTATGGGTTAAGTGAAGGAGGGTCCATGCATGGTGCTAGGAGTACTGGCCAACTAGAATATCAACATGGCAGTAAGCTACTCCAGGAAGCAGCTGGTCCCAGGTCCAGCAGAAGCCATACTTCAAAGGAGGAACCTTCTACAGGTGACAGTAAGGTCCGTCCATTACACGCATCTGGGGTAAGAGGACATAAAAATGGGCTTGGTATTAAAAGGAGTGATGATGAACAAGCTACTGGGAAACAGCCGGAAGATGGTGTGCACTTGGCTGTATCGCGTAGACCACGCAGGGTAAAACTTTTGGATGAGCAAGCTACAATGGTGTTCATTTGTACAGAGAAGCGACGTGGCTGTGCAAAGTGTTACCCATTCACTGATCATTGCAGAAACCCAGAAGGGCAGATGGATACAAGGAGAAAGTATCCACTACCGGGCCACATTTATGGTGTGTGGAAAGGAAAGCCCCCTGATGCCAACCTAAGAGGGACGTCATCAGCAGAGCTGCTTAGTCCCATGGTCGCTCAGCCCCATGGTTCTGAGCTGGTGGGGAGGATATGTGACAGTGTGAACCCCAGGGAGATGCTTAGTGTCGCATTTGGGTACAGGTGCTATCCAGATCGTAAATATGGGTCCCTGGGGTGGAGCAATTGGAGAGCAGGGTGGGCCAATGCTCCATTTCCCCATTTTGTGGAAACTCCATGCCGGGTTTTCCATGAGGCAAGAAGTCCACAGGATCTGGTCCGGGATTTCTATGAGGCTGACATCAGGCACAGGTGCTGGGCATTAAAAACCACTGGAGCCTGATAATCAGGGAGACTGTTGGGGGAAGAGGAAGTTCCCTGTGCTCCCAGGGCAAGGAGAGGCCCTGAAGAAGACCATCCCTGAGCCAAGTGAGGCAATACCTGCCTGGACATTTTGTGTGCTGTCTGGGGGAGGTTTTCCAGAGCCTGGCGTAGCTGGGTCTGGCTGGGAGGTTGAACTAGTGAGTGATTAGGCTGGTCAGTTTAGACCAGCATAGTTAAGTTAGAGAGGGCTCCAATTGGGAGCTAGGTTTTCTTTTTATGATTTGTTTTTTGGGGTTTGAGCAGTTAAAAATAAAGCACTGTTTTGCTTCAAACTATTGTTCCTGACTCTGATTGCCCTAGAGGACTGTGCTTAGGACCCCTCAAAGTGACATGCATGGCCCTCATGCTATAGGGTTTGTCACAATAGGAAGACATATTTCAATCTTCTGTAACGTTAATAAAATATCCGGCTCTATAGATATTTCTGCACGGAAAGCTCCGCTTTCGGATTTCTCCGATAGAACAATAATTTGCGGCTCTCTCCGAGCCGCGGCGGGGATTTCTGGCAGACATTGTGCTGACGCGCTTCTGCTCGCTTTACAAAATGAAATACGGGGCTCGTTAACGAGCCCCCGGTCGAAGGCTTGCCGAGTCCTCCTATACGCTGTCAGCGGCTTTAGAATGTTATATGAAGCCTAGAATGCTTTATTTAATAATACCGTCTCTCTTTCTTTCGGAACTGTAGGCTTGGAATTTCGAGGCTTTTCCTCGTGGAAAAGGAATAAAATAATAATAAAATTAATAATAATAATAATGAATATTAATAAATAATAATAATAGAAAAAATTATAAAAATAATAATAATACATGTTAATAAATAATAATAAGAATAAATAATAATAAGAATAATAGAAAAAATAATAATAATGCATGTTAATAAATAATAATAATAATAATAATAATAAATAATAATAGAAAATAATGATGGCTTTGGACCCTAAGGCGTCTTCATTTGACTCGAGGGCTCGAAGCGCTCCACATTTTACGCGCTCAGCAGGAACGGTGGGTCAATGTTCCAATAATAGACATGGCTGTCAGCCTGCTAGGGATCTAACGACTGACTTCTATCGGTGCCTTGAGGGTTTGGGGAGGAAAAATATAATGACAGCTCTATCTGAATTTGCAATCCGCATCCTGGAAACAAAAGGCTTTATATAAACGAACATGGAAACCTGTATGAGATCGATCGATTAATGAACTGAACGACCAGAGGGGCCAGAACTTCTTTACAATGAGTCTCGTTCTGCGTAAGGCTCTAACAATAGACGATGCATGGATAATTAATGCGATAATGGAGCGGTCGTTACTGCGTTTAGGCTCCAGGTTAATGCGTCACAGAAGTCCTACAAGAAGACTGATATCAATAATGGGTTCCTTTAGCTAAGTACAGATGGAAACTCTGATACACGGCTCATGACAAGCCCACACTGACCATCTGGCCCACTTGCCCCATGCATACTCCAGTTTGCGTGGCCACCTCCTGTACGCTGCATGAGCATAAGAATATATAAATATATATACACCCGTCGACCACACTTACATCATCAGGCGGCCATTGGCCTTAAAGCACCAGGGCCACCTCTACATCGCCAGTCCAGTCCTGGGTCATATTACAGCCTTAAATCAATACAATGTAACCCCAAAACACCCAGTTAATCCAGAAGTACTAAAATATGGGGTGTCCAGCTACGTCCCCATGGCATAAATAAGCAACAGTGTCCTCTCCCAACGGGACAGAAACTTTCAGGACACAACCTTGAAACACTACAGAACCCCTAGAAGCCATTTTTTCAGGCTTACATGTATGATCACACTTCATACATGACGTCAACTGCATGATAACCAAAGTACTAAAGAGTAGAAGACATCCGAACCCGATTCACACGCCTCTCCTCCTTTGAAAAGCTATATTTCCAATGGAATCTTCTAAGGAAAAATACAAACAGATACAATAATGATAATAAATAATAATCGGCTGCTTCATCTCTCTCCGGCATTCATTCGCGTAAACCGGATCCTTAAGGCGGAAGTTATTATCTTCAGGGAACGCGGTAAAACAATCTCCTTGGATTCCAGTCTTTAAAGCCGATGGTGAATTGAGTCAACTTCAATTAAAATAATCAACACGAGCGCCAAAAGACAATAAACCGTTAACAATGCTTACGAGAAATCACGCTATTCGGATAAAATAGTTTTTTGTTGTTTTTTTTTCTTTCCTTCTTCTTACTTCAATAAAGAATTAGCAGCACGTCGTATCTGATCAAATGGTTTATGGTACTTACTGGATGATTTAGGACTTAAGCGTATTCATCAGCGGCTAAATTAGGACGGGCGCGAAGCTCTGCGGAATTAGTCCGTGAACCGAGAATACAGACAAGCACGGTTGAAAAATGTTCATTTTTAAGGACACTGGAGGGTGGTAGATCAATGGAACAGCCTCCCAGCAGAGGTGGTAGAGGGTAATACAGTGAGGGGATTTAAAGATGCATGGGATAGGCGTACGGCTCCCGAATGTCAGATAAGACCAGTGATTTATATGTGCTTTTTTTTTAAAAAAAAAAAGGTCAGTTTTATTATCAGGGATGCTTTATATTTTATTTCTTCCATGTTCTTTTAAAATTGATCCGTCACATTTTGATTTATTGCATCATAATATGTGCTTTCAGAACTTTAACTTTTTTTTCTAAGCATTTTTATTCATTTTAGCTAAATTACAGATCTTAGGAAGTTCCGGAAAGAGTTTCCTTGTTGTGTGATGGCAAATTCTGGAAAAAAAAAACTATTCCTTCCACCGTCCTGAGCTCATTTTCTGAATTCTGCTTCGGAAGCTGCCAAGACACATCAATTTGCACAAAAAGTGGGGAATAGATTAATGGGGCGGAATAATCATGTAAATCAGGTCAAAATGGTTGCTGCCGCCGAGGTGCTGAACAGCGTAGGCTTTAAAGGAAACATCATTTTCCCTCTGAAATGGAAATTAATTTCCCGTGCTACACTTGGGATTTGTTTCAGCACAATATTATTCCATTTAAAAATAAAAACTTTAAAAAAAAAAAAAATCCCTGTTACCTGGAAAATTCACTTATTCAAAAAAAAAAAAGCAAGAATTTATATTCCAAAAAAAGCTGCATTTTACAAAAATAAATGCCATATATCAATTATTAATCTACAGATTAAATCCGTTTTAGATGACGCTGAAAAAAAAATCAAAGAAAATCTAATTTAAAAAAATCTATGAAAGAAAAAAAATAACGCAAGAAAATTAAAGCAAATTTCCCTGGTAGAATTTAATGAGACAAGAAAAAAAAGAAGGTTGCCATGGCGACGTCTCGTTTCACCTACATCACACTATCTATGTATATAAATTACCCGACAATTAAGATACCAATATATTTTTGGAAACATAAAATGCTTTAGATTAAAAAAAAAAAAGTCTACTTACAGCCAACCATCATCATGGCAACTGAGAAAATCTTCTCCCCATCGGTTGTTGGTGCTATATTCCCAAATCCAATAGTTGTAAGGCTTGTCATGGTAAAGTAAAGGGATGATATGTACAAGGAGTCTTTACTGGGTCCACCTTCCCATTGCCCTGAGCCGCTGGCGTTGTATTGATAAGGAGTGCCGATGCTTAATCCCAATTGGTACAGCCAGCTGTCCGTCTTGATGGTGTTAGTGGCCTCATCGATGACCTCGTAGTCTCCGATGCTGTACCATATGCAGGCTAGCCAATGGGCCACGAGACCGAAGACGCAGACCAGAAGGACTAAAACCGCTGCTCCGTACTCCAGGTAATGATCCAGCTTTCTGGCCACGCGACCCAACCTCAAGAGACGGACCACCTTCAGCGAACTGAAGAGGCTGCTGATACCCTGAAAAGCAACAGATCCCCATTACACCAAGTTCACCTTATGCTCCATGCCAAAGGAGGGCTCGATAAATTCATTGTTCCTACACGCAATATGAATTTTTAATTAAAAAAATATAAAAAATATAAAAATAAAGTGGTCCCTTTAAATTTTTATTTGTCTCTTTCCACCCCCCCCACACCTTTTCGTCCAAACGCATCTCCGGTGGCATGAAAAAAGGACCTAAGCTCTAAAGCTGCAGCTTCCCCTAAAGAATAGTCATTTTATTGTTCTTTTTATAGGTAAAAGAATGCATTCAAGTACTTATAATACGACAGTTTTAGTTGGCTCTGAATTCTGATTTGTACATACTAAATTTCTAACTAATTTTGCCTAATATGTGCATTCATGCATATCGCCTCCAGAAATCAACGCTGCGGAATATCATGGCGCTATATAATTCAATAAATAATAATAATAACAAAAAAGAGGACACATACAAAAAAAAGTAAGTCTTAAAACTCCAAATATTCCATTTTTTACATTTGTTGGGCCGTGCAAGAGCCAGCTATACGCAAACTAAACCAAAGCTCAATCATGATGCAGTAACCGTTTCGAGTGATTTGAATAGTAGATCCTCAATCATTGTAAATGATGTCTCGTTGGTTGAGATCTCGGAAAACTGAAGAAAGCCCATTGAAAATATTGCATCAAACCGCATTTAAAAATGAAAAAACTTTCAAATTTCACCCCAACTTAAAGGGCGAGAAGCCTAATTCATTATTCGTGAAGAAATGCGCCAAAAAACAAAACGAAAAATCGGTCCACATTGATTTTGCTCGCCATACAAGCAACGAGTGTTACAATGTTTCCCACACAGAAATGTTTTGTGCCCAGCGATCACCTTATCTTCCAAAGCTCACTTTTTTAGGAAAATGCCAACATTTATTTATTTTTTCCAATATTTGACAATTATTTATGATTATTTATGAAATTAGAATATATCATATGCTTCATAATCACATTGAATTGGGATAAATCATGATAAATATGCTAATACGCTGATCTCTCGGCCCCCTTTTTGGGGATCATGTCGCATTCTAGAGCTAAGGAGGATTGAAGGATTTGAGAACAAAGCCGTGTCAGCGTGAGACACTTACCACGGGAAGAAAATGTCCCCGAAAATAAGCAACTGGTTCATAATAAGCATTGTTTTTATTCTTCTTAGAACTCACTATTTGCAAGAACTAAATAATTGGCTTGGAACAAACGTGTTGCTTGCGGTTTGGTTGTTTGTTGTCGGGCAGTGATAGGGTCACAGGTAACAATTAACATTTAACAAGTCCAACAGTTGGCAAACTGTGACCTCCTGATTAAACGTCCATCAGAATGTTCAAAATAGACGGGAAATGTTGCCTAATCTTAACACCAGATTGCTGCTTTTTTGTGTTTTTTAGTTTTCTCTTTTATTTTTTTTTCCTGCTTCCTTTCGCTTTCAGGCTATTACCTGCAGTCCAATTGGAAACCAAAATAGTGAAAAGCGCAAATAAGCTAGAAATCCCTGGGCAGAAGAAAAGAAGATTGTGCGTTCTATAAGTAAATGCCTCATTCGAACGTTATTACACCTAAAAGTGTGTTTCAGAGATGTCTGGAAAGTTATTTTTTTTATATTGTCTGTGCGGCACGTAGTGATCTAGGCGATAAGGCGTGCGACGCACATGCAGACGGCCGTCTGTTGTTGACTTTCAATTGCTGATACGGTAATCAGCGGTGGCCCTAGAGCCACTCCATGTCCAAGACAGACTAGTGTGCTAATGAACCTCATTCCAGAAATACGTAGAGTCCTAGACTAGCCAGGCGAGGAGAAAGCAGAAGGTGGCCCAGTGACCCGGGGATGCGTGGTTTCACCCGGAGACTCCAGGTCAAACCCCGAGACTTCATTTGACCCTTTTTTTCTGAAGCCCCAAAGAATATTGACATAATGTATAAAAAAATTGCAAGAATACTATCAAGAGGAAAGAAGAATGGAGGAAAAGAAGCGAAGATGGGCAGAGGAGAAGTAAATGAGGAGAAGTGGGTGAGGAAAAGCAGAGAAGGAGGATCGGAGAAGCAAAGTAAGAAGAGTAGAGAAAGAGGAGCGGAGATGGGGAAGGGAGGGACGTAGAGGAGGTTGTTGCAGAAGGTAGTGAGAAAGACTGAATTAGAGTGAGGATGAAATTATGAAAATTCTGAGCTTTCTCCTTTTTTAATTCGTTTCATTGGGGCTCCTCCTCCTTTTTCGACATTTGTACGAATTCGTGAAATTAACAGAATTTGTTAAAATTCCCAAAATGGCACAACTCTGATATATATATAAATACCCACATTTACATCCTTTTTGTATATTATTATGTCTCTTGGTTTCTTGGCTCACGTTGTGGCCCTGGATACCTACCCCGGTCTCTGGTTCTGTGTCATATGCCTGTAAAATCTGAAAGAGCTTTACACCCTTGAAATAAAATGACAAGGTGACACGGAGAAGAGGCTTATGCACAAAAAAAACACCCACTTAATAGCCAATCAAAAACTGCAGACAAAAACAGTAGGTGGAAAACAGCGGTAAATATAGGGATAGAATGAAAGTAAATATGAAAAGAAATGATATTGGGAAGCATGGGGTATAACCCACCAGGCAGCATGGAGAACGGAGATCTTGTTTAAAAAGTACCAAAAAAAGTTTCACAATTCCAAAAAAACCTAAGAACGGGAATGTCTGAATTTGATAATTATTAAAGATGAAATAACGATGACATATTTATATGACTGGAAGACTAGGCAACAGCCTATCAGCGCCTGCTTTTTGTGTCACCTGAGACATAAGTGATCCCATAAAAAAAAAAGGATTAAGAAGGCAACATTTTGGACAAATAGAAGAATTATTTCCGAATTAAATTACTATTAGGAATTATATATTATATTTTATTTGTGATAATTATATTATATTTGTGATAATTACAAGTATATCGCTAATTTGAACAGGACGTTAAAAACAGAGTATAAGCGATATTGAAACATAGTTGCTAAAATTAACGGCTGAAAGTTAAAAACAAACATATAATTTAAAGTTCAGGACGTTGGATAATTATTTGGCTCTATGGTCGTTGGAGTGGCGAGTATTTTGTTGTTATTGTAATTGTATCGCTGTAATAAGACAAGCCGAGTCTTTTAGCTCAATACCCTGGATAGCAATAAAACCTTTAATCTTCTGCCAGTGTCACCGTGAAGTGGGTCATCGGATGACAGGGAGACGCTGCCGGCCGGCTGCACAGATGGCAAATCTTTATTCTGTTACTCTATCATCTTTTTACTCAAGAGCATTTCCGTCTCAAACTGGCTCTAATTAACATTTGTTTATCTCCTGCAGGGATTTGGACGTGAGTGACCGGTAGCTAACGCTATCGAGGAACAGGTTATTGCTGGAAAGAGCAGAAATGAAACGCTGGACGGAAATAAAGGGAATTTAACCTAAGCGGGAAACACTGTAACATTTATTCTGTTTTCTCGACATAATGTCGACAAATGTCTTTCTCTGCTTTGTAAATGCTTCTATGACTTATGCCTCTCATCCTTTCCTTGGTCAACGTTCCCTTTACCCCCCCACACACACTCTTAAAACTCTTATTACCCCCGTTTTATTGTCCTCCTTTTTAGCCACCAACCAGTAGAATCAATGTCGTTCTCTCGTCTACCTCTTGTGCGTGTACGAACACTTGTCTACTTCTTGGTCACCATCGTTTAGAGATGGGTTGGTCGATGCCAACTCTTGATGAAGAGTTGGCTTAGTGGCTTGCTCCGACGTTGCCACTTCCTTATGGTCCTCTGTTTGTGGTGGGCATGTTATCTTGGCTACACAAACCAACACTAGCTGGCCCTGCAAAGTGCTTTGATAGGCCCTGGTCCATTGTTCAGTCATCTTTACAACCCAATTTACCCTTCGTGGCCAGTATCTGGGGCTTCCATCAGAAATCTTGGAGCTCAGTACAGACCTAAAGCATAGGGCTTGTGGTCCTTCACCAATGACAAAGCAGGAGCAGATGTTAGATGAGCTTTTCAGCCAATGAATGGCCTATGAGAGAGTAGGGAGGCCAGGACCCTTTGCTTTGACCAACCCCTGATGGCGGCAATGCCAATATCTCTCGCTCCAACCCAACTGACCCTGCCGGCCACCAGTTTCCGCTATATTTCTATATTTAAATCAATTAAAATTAACCCTTTCTCCTCTAGACCAGCGAAATAATTTTTAAGCATCATTGTAATTCAAGTTAAACTCACCTCGTCCACATTTTCAAAGGCATTGATGATGTCATATGGTAAACAAGACAGCAGGTCTATAACAAACCAGGTTTTCAAGTAGTTCATTCGTATTAATTTAGGGTCTGAAATGACTTCTCCTCCGGGTCCCACAAACGTTGTATGAAAATTTAATACAATGTCCACTAAGAATATAACATCCACCACGCTGTCCAACACCAGCCAGGAGATATTGTTCTGTTTGGTCTTGAAAGAGACATTGTAAGGAACCATAATTGCCGTGTAGAAAGTCAGGATCAGGATGACCCAGTCCCAGGTGGTCTTAAACGCGCAGTAGTGCAGGATAATGTGAGGTGGGGTTTTGGGGGCTTCTTGCTTGTATTGGGGAAGAATATCTGATCCTAGCTGTAAAACCTAAAGATACAAGAAAATACACCAAAAAAGGTAAAATAATGTAATGTAAGAAAAAAAAAACATTTAAGCAAATACCTTATTGGCATCGTAAAAATAGACTCATTAGATTTTACCCTACAAGCAAACAATAAAGAAAGCAAAACTTCCAAATATATCATAAAAAAAGAGATATTTTATTATATTATAATAATAATGATCAATATTATTTGATATAATAAAATATTTGATTAGATTTTTTTTTTATTTCTTCAACATAACTAATTTAATTTTAAATTATTTTCATAGCTTAGAGTTTTTAAATCCTTGTTGTCTTACAATACAAATACAAAAGAGTTTGGATTCCTTTTCCAAATAATTATTAGATCTACTCTAATAGTAATAAGTAATTTATTTGGAAAAATACATCTTTAGTGGAATATTAGAATCCAACAAGCTCATCCTTAATGGAATTTTTGAAAATACCTTTTTTGTATTTTTTTTTTTACTATTTTTCCTTACATTATGTTGGTCTAAAATAAGATTAAAAAATTATGCTTTTATATATATACAGTATATATATACAGTATATATATATATATAAATGTATCCAAAAGGGGGAAAAATCATACTCCTCCTCATTATGGTTGTTATCGCTAAAGGGATACTTTGTATCCTCTTCACCTGAGATGGTCTCCTTAAGGCAGTCACTGAATCGTTCCCTTGTGTGAATACTCAAGGGAAAGTTGGATTGCAGCATCAACATCAAATAAAATACTATTTTAGGATTTTTTTAAGGTAAATCTATGCATTTAGGTTGCTTTTATTAACTCTTACGGATAGCTTAATCTACTTTCACTATCTGCCTAGCAAACTCCCTTGCATTAAAGAAAAAAAGTAACAGTAGAATTCCTGATATCTTACATTTTGATTAAGTTCCAAGGGCTAACAGCACTCGTTGAATTATTAACCGGGGTAATCTAAAGATCTCATCAATACATGAATCATGCAAGAAAGGACAGTCCGCAGTCGAGCATAGACTGCGTGGAAGGGAGAACGGGAGAGTAACCTGACCTCGAGGGGGATTAATTACAGATGTGCAGAGAAAGAGAAGCCTCGTATCTTTCTACCTGAAGTGTTGAATTTTTAGAAAGTGCTATATAATCAGATGCACTCTCCAGTTCGGACAAGTGCAGCCAAACGGTACAAAAAGGCTGTCAGCAAAATGAAGGTGAACCAATGAAACATTTCACAAAGACAGAATATAAGATGAGATGTATATACTATATAGACCCATTATATCTGTAGATGGGACCTATGATGGCTCTATGCTGTTGCTAGGTTCCCCAAAATTAAATGCAAAACCGGAGACTTTTTTCTCCCTTAATCAATGCTTTTAATAGTTCAGCCACATTATACTGTATTTCTTGACCTATATCTCTTAAGCCCTTAACGACCGGTGACATAGGAGGTAAGTCACAAATAACTGGTCCTTGAGGACCAAGGACATATACCCTACTTCATGACAGTGCTCTAATTGAGCACTGTTACATTCTACAGGGATTTAAATGCCCGAGCAGAAGTTCGGGTCCTGTGCTTTAACGAGTCTTTAGCATCATACTTAATATTTTTTGGCCATTTTAAAAAAGTTTAAAAGAAAAAATGGAAGTAATTTGTGAAAATTTGAATTGAGCATTAGAGAATAAGTTCTGCTGTTGGATCTTGCAAGTCTAGTAAAAAAATGTAAGAAACTGGCTAAATATCCCAATGTGGTGTTCTTAATTTAACAATATGCCAGTTGGCAATGTTTCCTTAGATATCTGGAATTAATTCTCTCTAGAATCACCACCAACACCAATACATCCGAGAATTGACGTCGTCTTACTTCCGCTAATCTGGAATGCTTGTGGACCACTTCTGTTTTGTTCATCGGCGTCAGCTGCTGCAAAACGCTGCGGCTGTTCGTCAGCGCTCGGGTTAACCTGGCGAATTTTGTCCATCCTTCAAAATCAGGGAATGAGGAAAAGAATAAATAACAGTTAAACAGTGAAACAATTACCAGTCCAGTTATCATTTTTACACAAAGCCTCAATTCATTGTTTGGCTTCTTGAAGCAACAGCCCCGCTTGGGTATCCCAAATGCTTGGACATTTGCTTGGACCCCATCATTTACTACCATGTAGCCTCCAAAAAAAGGGGGAAAGATTGAAGTCTCCCCCCAAACTTTCTACCAAAACCATCTTAAATAATATTATTTATATTAGTCAAAAGTATTATTAAAATCCCTACCAGCGAATGTGTTTATCGCATTTTACTCGTAATAATAATAACATTAATGTTACTTAATGAGATAATAATTATCTTTCTATGTTTACATCTCATAATGAGTTATGATTTCTGATGACATTGCTTTTATTAGGGAAATATTTATTTTTTTATCCCTAAAATACAGTGTAGAGTTCGAGCTTCTCTGCCTGGTACTGAAAAATACTGGAATCTTAAAAAAATAAAGCATTACAATTAAAAATGTCATTTTTTTAAAAAAAAAATATGAAATCTGGACAATAACCAAAAAAAATAAAATGAAGGGTCAATGGAAGATGTGGGCATTTTTCAAACACAAAATAATTATTTTAAAATAGTAATAATTTTAAATTGTCTTTGAGTTAATGGGAAGTATAATATCTATTCAGTCATTCTGACTCATAAACTGTCCAGACATTTCAGCAGAGGATGTTGCTTCACCTTGTAAAAAAATATATATTTGTTATTCTGGAAGTTAAGTAAAGACATGTAGGACTATTCGCAAAAAAAAATTAAATAAAAAAAAAATAAAAAAAAAAAATACTACGAGTCAATGATATCATTTTATAATTGCCAGGAAGTTAGAGCAATTGTGACATCACTGGAATAAAATGCCCCAAATGACCTTTAATAATAACGGCAGAGCATTTAGAACTAACATCTGGTTGAGGCTTGCAGCTTATGTAAGCTTATTTCCGACAGAGGTTATAAAATTTTGCTTATATTTTATATCAGGGCAGTGACACAAAAGACAATCCATCTAAAAGAGTGCAATTAAAACTGGAGTCCATTAGATGCTGGCATAACACCAAGGGTGACCAGTCCTTGTTCTAAGTGTCTTCTGGAAATAAAACCTGGCATGACTCACTTTTCATCATTTTTGTTTCCTAGTTAAATAACAAAAAAAAAAAGTAAAAAAATATAAAATGAATTATAAAAAAATATATTAAAATGGGTATAAATTGAATTCCAAATTTTTCTATTTTATTAATAATATAATAATTTTAATACTAAGAAAATAACATTTGAATGATAAAGAAACTTATTATTTAACCTTTTTTTTACATTATAATAATTACTATATTATAATTATATTATTATATTATATTATATTACTATCTTATTATATTATTATATTAATTATATATTATATATTAATATATAATTATATTGTTTCCTAACAAATAAAAATATGAACTCTCTAGCGATAAATTTTTAAAAATGTTATAACAAAAGTCTGTTTAACCATTGTTTTTTTTTTTTTTTTACTTTATAATAATATACAGTTTGCTTTTCTAATTCACATTCTAAGAGCCCAACAAACAGAAAAAGTGAAATCTCTAGCTATAAATATTTAATGATATTAAAAAAAAGTTTCATATAGAAAAAAGTTAAATGTTTGATATTGAACACCGCACTGCAACAGCTAAAATTAGATTTCGTTTTTTGTGATTGAATTTAGAAGTTCTACCAAAAACAAGTATTTCGATAGCGGCTGTATTTTAAACATCCCTAAACTTGTTTCTGAGCGCTACAAAATTTGATCAGTTTGACAAATTATTCCAGTTTAGATTCCAAATTTGAAATTGCTCTCTTCGCGATACAATGTATCTATTGGTTTACAATCAATGGGGTTTTTTTTTTTTAGGGCACAAAAAAAAATGAAACGTACGTCATGTGACAAAAGTGAGCGCACACGCATGTAAACGAGCAATGGAAACGCACAATAATTCGTTATCTCGTAAGAAGATTGGGAAAAGGAAGGGTCGTTATAAACACAATGAATTTTGAGTTGCGGTATGAAGGAAAAAACGTTTTCTGATTCTAGAACTACACGGAAAAGGAAGTAGGGAGGGGAGGATTAGTACAATACTAAGGAACGCTGTCTTTCAAATATTTTCTCTGGTGCGGAGATATTTATCCCTCTTTTTTGGGGAAAAAAAGAGAAATTGTTGACATTTTTGTAAAAGGTAAACCATCTTATAAAAAGTATAGCTTTGCTTAATTTAAGGATGTCTGCGAGGATTCAAACATAACTTACTGTAAGCCCTCTTCCCCTCCAGTTCATCTATCAAAGCATTTTTAATCTTTCATGATTGGTTTAATAGATTAGCCAATCGGTACAAAGGATACTTGTCATTAGAGTTGACCATTCCCCACGGACATTGGATATTTTCATTACCAGAGGTGAATCCAATCAAATCACATCGCACCGGAGAGCTGAAAAGCAGTGTCCCTCGATTGATTTTGTAAGCAATTTATAAACATTAAATCATTTATTTATATAATTTAAACTACCATATATGGTAAATTAACCTTTTTGGAGTTATTGCTCTGTAATCCTGTTTGCCTAGGGTCTTTGGTTAATAATTTTTTCTGGAAATCTAGACGTCTATAAAAAAAATTTTTTAAAAAACACCAATATACCATGCTACAGTGTTTTGGTGAAAAAACAGGACAGGAGGTATTGGAGATGTCTCATCGCTTCTTCAGGAGAAGGCATCTCAAATTGTTAGCTGGACCAGGAGAAGGATGGGCTATTTTTTTGGGGGGGGGTTGCTTGCACATTTTCCATCCTCCTTTAAAAAAAAAAATTTGCCCTATAAAATGACTTTTGGGGCCAAAATTCCAGCCCATATTTCCCCCAAAAAAGTTGAGCATCGTTAACCTAGTGCATTTTTGTGTTGGCTTCTCTCCTGGTTTTCACCATAAACGTTTCAACGAACAAACCCCAGCGTATCTCGGGAATTAAGATACACTGCACACCTAGTAAAAAAAAATCATCTACATCTACCCAAAAGAAAGAGAAAACAAGATCAATATCTATAAAATTCCATAATAACGGCTGAAACTTACTTTGAGTGTTTTTTACTTGAGTTGTTCCAAGGTTAGCTGTATGAAAAAGAAGTCCCATTTTGTTTTTCTTTTTTTTTTTTTTGGTTTTGTATTTTTGTTGAAAAAAAACAGTCATTGACATAAACATAAAACATTTAAAAAAAAAAAATTCAAGCACCTCCAACGAACAAAGTAAACAAAGAGTGAGTCATGGTGGAAATAAAGCACTAAGTGGATCCATGGAGATGGAGATGATAGTTATGTGGTTATTTCTTAAATACCAGGTGATTTCAAATATCCTTTCAGAGGAGAAAAAAAGGTTGGCTATGAAGGACATCCGGGAGGCAAGCAGTGGATGGGGTAAGTACCTCGCAGGAAGCAAAGGGGGTTCTTTCTTGTCTAATTGTTCCGGGGCCCCAAGTGTCTTAATAAGTTGACATGGAGAATAGAGAGAGAAGAGGGTAGGGCAGACGCAGACACAGGCCAAAATACGTTGGCGGCTCGACGTATAGTCCAAAACGATTGTGCCCATGTGTAACCGCCTAGCGGATCTCTTTAATCACCAGAATTACACAAAAACTATGGCCATTTATCCAGAACAAACTGCAGGTCAGATACTGCTACGCTGGCTATTTCCTACCATCATTAGATTTAGATCCTCAGCTTTCAGGTTAACGAGAAACGGACCCATTTCCCAACTGGCAACCTTTCGGCATCTCATTCAAGTAGAGCAGAGGAAACCAAGAACACACAACATGGTAAAAGAAACCGCAATCTCCGACTCGACAACTATTCAGCTCATGGGCTCATCAGATCGCAGGTCTATGGGACATGGGGGCACTAAATGCTCATCACCTTGGCAACAATACATTTCTACTATTCTATTATTACTACTGGTTATTGTGTTACATTGTATTCTTTATACATTTCTACTATTCTATTATTACTACTGGTTATTGGGTTACATTGTATTCTTTATACATTTTTACTATTCTATTATTACTACTGGTTATTGTGTTACATTGTATTCTTTATATTCTACTATTCTATTATTACTACTGGTTATTGGGTTACATTGTATTCTTTATACATTTCTACTATTCTATTATTATTACTGGTTATTGTGTTACATTGTATTCTTTATATTCTACTATTCTATTATTATTACTGGTTATTGTGTTACATTGTATTCTTTATATTCTACTATTCTATTATTACTACTGGTTATTGTGTTACATTGTATTCTTTATACATTTTTACTATTCTATTATTACTACTGGTTATTGTGTTACATTGTATTCTTAATACATTTCTACTATTCTATTATTATTACTGGTTATTGTGTTACATTGTATTCTTTATACATTTCTACTATTCTATTATTACTACTGGTTATTGGGTTACATTGTATTCTTTATATTCTACTATTCTATTATTATTACTGGTTATTGTGTTACATTGTATTCTTTATACATTTCTACTATTCTATTATTACTACTGGTTATTGTGTTACATTGTATTCTTTATACATTTCTACTATTCTATTATTATTACTGGTTATTGTGTTACATTGTATTCTTTATACATTTCTACTATTCTATTATTACTACTGGTTATTGTGTTACATTGTATTCTTAAGTTACATTTGTGTCACCGTGCCACATGAACAACAAGTGGTTTTCTGCTTATATATTAAAGATGTTAAGGTGGGGGAAAAACAGATCACAATACCGAGGACATTTAGAAGTGAAGGTAATCGTGGGAGGAACAATGTATGAAAACTTGTAGGAGCCCACCAGGGACCCCCACACTCATTCCTCCAGTTATGTCTTCGGTGTAAACGTCTCATCTTGCGTATTGACATTTAATGTCATGACAATGATAAGCAACAAAGAAATGGGTTTCCTTTGGCACTTTAAATATTTTATAGTATTGTGATTCTTATCTTATGCCATGCAGAGAATTAGAAGGTAGGCACAGGGACAAAAATTCCCAAAACAAAACACAAATTTAATTTCTAACTACTTTGCCTTAAGGTTCCAGAGAGGAGAGCGAAACTCCATATTATGAAAAAAAAAATGTTTACGAACTAAATTATATTAAAATTATTGCATGTAGGAAATATTATTTATAATAATGATATTTATTTGATGTTTTTTTATTCTGTAACACACAATGTTTTGGGGGGTTTTTTTTGCATAAGTGTAATTATATTAGTGATGTTTTTAAGTTTTGAGTTGTACTAAAACAACAGAACTGGGCTCCGTGGAAAAGAAAATTCTGTATTTTTAGTTACTGTCATAGAAATTCCTCCTTTTCTCTCGCTAAGGCTGCCTCAACCAAGGTGAAGAGCTACTTAATGGGATTGGGCAGGAGTATTATAATTTTATTTATTTATTATTATTATTATTATTATTATTATTTTATACATACCAAATAATAATATTAATAATAATAATAATTTAATAATAAATAATTATGTTGTCTTTCTTGTTGTTTAATGCATTATTTATTTCAAATCCATATATAATGTTCTTTTTAATTTGTGACCACGGCTAGAAGCATTGTGTAAGTAAGCTAGCCTGTGAGATGATTAAATTGACATTATTTTACACGCAGGCTATTTAAAGCTGGATTTACTCCTTCTTATAGCTCCCTGCTATGTTTTCAGCTTTTTTTTATTGTGTTTTAGAATTGTACAAATTAATGTTGCTCATTTTACAAATGAAAGTATGTTTTTTTTCTGCAGGGTTATTGTGACTTCAGTTTGAGTAAAAGTGTACTTTGCATGCACTGCAAACAACAACCGTTCACAGGGAAGCGTTACGAGATCGAAACACGAGGCCCAAATGTTTTTTTGTTTTGTTATTGAACAAGAAATAAAATCCACACAAAAAACTTTAAAATGTTTGTACACTGCATTCAAAACCATAGTCTTACTCTACTTAAAAAAGGCATGCTTTAGGTTTGAAGGGGAATTCCCACTGACAAATGAAACTCTACGTAGGAACGGACTTCATTAGCATCGCCATAAAGCATCAGCTCAGTGTGGTGTGTATTAAGGGATCGCCATCCAAAATATCACATGACTGACATCCAAGTCTCCAGATAAAATGAGTTTATTGGGAGAAAATTAGATAAAACCATTTTTTGTCAACACGACTGACATTACTGTATACACTATATTGTGTTTTTTTGTTTTTTCCCCTATATATGCACCTGCGCCCCATACATTTCTGGTTTTCTTGGGTTATATTACTGTATACAGCGCTGGGGGTTATATTACTGTATACAGCGCTGGGGGGTTATATTACTGTATACAGCACTGGGGGGATATAATACTGTATACAGCGCTGGGGGTTATATTACTGTATACAGCGCTGGGGGGTTATATTACTGTATACAGCGCTGGGGGGTTATATTACTGTATACAGCGCTGGGGGTTATATTACTGTATACAGTGCTGGGGGTTATATTACTGTATACAGTGCTGGGGTTATATTACTGTATACAGCGCTGGGGGTTATATTACTGTATACAGCGCTGGGGGTTATATTACTGTATACAGCGCTGGGGGGTTATATTACTGTATACAGCGCTGGGGGTTATATTACTGTATACAGCGCTGGGGGTTATATTACTGTATACAGCGCTGGGGGGTTATATTATTGTAGACAGCGCTGGGGGGTTATATTACTGTATACAGCACTGGGGGGTTATATTACTGTATACAGCGCTGGGGGTTATATTACTGTATATAGCGCTGGGGGGTTAAATTCCTGTATACAGCACTGGGGGTTATATTACTGTATACAGCTCTGGGGGTTATTACTGTATTCAGAGCTGGGGGGTTATATTACTGTATACAGCGCTGGGGGGTTATATTACTGTATACAGCGCTGGGGGTTATATTACTGTATACAGCGCTGGGGGGTTACATTACTGTATACAGCGCTGGGGGGTTATTACTGTATACAGCACTGGGGGTTATATTACTGTATACAGCGCTGGGGGGTTATTACTGTATACAGCACTGGGGGGTTATATTACTGTATACAGCACTGGGGGGTTATATTACTGTATACAGCGCTGGGGGGTTATTACTGTATACAGCGCTGGGGGTTATTACTGTACACATCACTCGAGGTATAAATGTATAAATATATTAGATTAAAACATAACCTCAGTGAGATAATTCTGTTTCTCTGGGCGTGGAAGAGCCGCACAGCAAAGTAGGAAGGAATTTGGCCGGATAGAATTTAAAGCACCGCAATAGAATTCACCACATGCCAAAGTCACGGCAATGAACATACCTGAGAAATTCCCAGGGATTGCCCCATCACTCACCCTCTCCTGCTCCACATGGGAGGCTGTGGGGGAAAGACCCGGGTTAGGAGGGTGGGACCGGCCCACAGCAGGTGGGAATAGCGGCAGGAGCAGGCAAGTCTGGGAGAAGATTGGCTGGATCCAAATGCCACTTCCTCCCACCCAGCGCCATCTTTGATGAGGGCCAAAAATGGCAACGACCCTGGGCCACGTTTTACTGTAAGGGCCACAGCAATTATTCCTAAAGCCCTCTGCTGTTGCCTCATTTCCCAGTCTACCACCCCCCGAAGAACTGCATCACGACCAATATTAAATACTTTGCCATGCTGATTTTTTTAAAAAAAATATTAAACTTTTTCAATATTCATTATTCTTCAAGGTACCAAACAATGTTGTAAAATTATTTGTGCGCTGTTGGTGTCGTCCTACATTGTTGACCTAAATAATATGTTATAATTCTGCTTCTTAAAATTTGGGGATTTTTTTAATTATTTTCACCTGGGTATGTAAAAATAACCTTTATGGAACATAAATGCAATGGCTGACGTTACTAAAAGCACTGCATGCCACACACACGAGGCGCCTGAATTAAATAAAAAACACGGTTACCTCTCGTTGAGTCATCTTCAATGGGTTGTTTGAACAAAGTAATGTCTTTAAAAGTACACAGAAACAAAACAACTTTGTCGTGCTCGTTTCTGATGGGGGCAATCTGCATATAGAACCACACCGGAGTTCCTGTAAAGAAAATATTTCATGGTTTTAATTATTCTACATGAAAAACAAAGCATGAGGGCCTCCAACTGAAGAAGACTTAATGGGGACTTTCTCTAATAATCCCGTTTTTTTATGCGTTCTACACATTCTGGGCCACCCTGGTGTTCCCTAACCCAAATGCACAATGATAACACCCATGGCGGCCCCGTCAACCTCATAAATAATATGTGCTGGGGTAGCAGTCATGTATTTGTGAAGTCATTGCGCTAGGCTTGACCCAGGACACTTCCCCGTTGATCAACCATGGCTTGAGTTCCTTCTACCATATGCTGCAGATTTAATTGTCTTAGGTCTCCCTATCTTCTCCGCCAACCTCTTCCGTTTCCCTGTCTCCTTTTTTCCTTTCTTCATCAGCTTCTCCCCAGCTCCATTAACCAGGACTCCAAGAGCACGGATTTGCGGAGAAAGAGAGGTGCAGAAACGCTCTCCTTTCCTCATGGAGTACTTCTGCAAAAGGACGGAGCCACGGAGACCGCCTCTCCTATGCTTCTCCAATCGGGGAGATGGTATGGCTTGTACAAAAGGGCGGAGCAACAGAACACACCACAGGGACAGCCTCTACCCCATTCCTCCAATCGGGCGAGAGGGTGTGCATGGAGGCTCCGCCCCTTTGCGGAAGCTCTCCAGGAGGCCAAAGTCACGGTGTGAAGGTAAATGGAGCCGATATAGAGGAGAAGCGGACCAAGAAAGAAGACAGAAGAACAAGAGGAGGCAAGAAAAAGGAGCAGAGCCGTGGAAAAGGAGACGGGAACACAGAGCAAAAGAAAAATTAGCCCGAAACGTTTTTGGTCCCTTTGCACAAGTCTACCCATCACTGTGCTGGAGCCTCGTATTTGTACTCTTTACAGTCGCCTATCAATGCCATGGAAATTAGATAATTATGTGCATTATTAATGCGAGAAAATCCAGACAGCTTCAAAAGGCCCCAAAACACACGGTGAAGAAGTCAATAAAAACCAATGAGCTCTTTAAAGACTTTATCGACACGAGAAAAAACAATCTTTATTTAGTGCTCTAATCCACTTACAGATAATCAATAAAGGGAAGTCTTTAAGCGACCCCAACATAGAAGAAAATGCTGTTAAGAGTTTAACTTCTAGATTGTTTTCTTCAAACATGGAGCCATATTTAGGGTAGTTACCATGGAGACTGACGGAATATTCCTTTCCGATTGCAGCGGAATTCTGAATATGACTTAAGAATAGAACATCCGAATAGATCTGTTTGTTGAGTCTATCAGACATATAATGACGGAAGATATCTGGAGGCCAGAAGACATCTCAGCCAGCATTAATATACAATCAAGGCTTCCCCCCCCCCCAAAGAAGCAGCCTTGCCTCGGTCAGCAAAGAAAAGATGCCCTTGGCTTAATAAGTGCTGGGGCAAATCCGAATGCAAACGATTATTAGTAGAACAATATCTCCTAATGCTTTCCTGTCTACTTTAATTATGTTCTAAAGGAACCTTCGCTTAGAATTCATTAAAACTAAAAAGGGCAAAACATTGGGGGTTACCTTTGGGGGGGGGAATGTTCCGGGTTTTTTTTGATTAGTAAAAAAAATCACATAAAACGATCCATGTTCAGGAATTCCCATTTAAATCTGAAATATTTTCAACGGATTCTGTTCAAGATACAAAATAACCAAAGCGGAGCATTTTTAGATACCTACTGCTTTTTTTGTAGAGAAGAACTTCGAAGCAATTGGACTCGTAATTCTCGAACGTCTGCCTGACCTTTTCAATGGTTTTCTTGTCCGTAAGCTCTCCGTACATAAAGCTAGAAAGGAACACACAATCACTGGTAACGCAACACAATTTTTACGTTTATTTAACCCCTTAAGGACAATGGGCGGTCCCTAAACCCATTGAAAACAATGCATTTTGAGCCCGTACATGTACGGCCTTTGTCATTAAGGGGTTACATTTTATTTTACCAGGAAAATACAGTAACAATAAAAGCGGTTGGCGCACACTGTTTAGAACTCAAATACAGCGCTTGTGATTTCAATAAATTATCCAATTCTTGCTGCTTCCTATGGGAATTTATTACATTCCGAACATCAAAAAAAAAACCTCATTTGTTCAAAAAAAAATTCCAATTCCAAAGGTTTTGATCGATGTAAATGAGATTAACGTACATGTAAACACCTGGATTCAAATAACTTGGAGAGAGAGAGAGGAAAGCACCAGCTTTGAGTTGAAATACAAATAGCTCACAGAACAGAATGATATATTACACTTCGACGGGGTTTTTAATGTTTTCACGTTTAGGATCTGTTCTTTTTTCATGTTTCATGTGTTTTTAACCCCTTAATGACAAAGCCCGTGCTCAAAATGCATTGTTTTCAATGGGTTTAGGGACCGCCCATTGTCCTTAAGGGAGTTAAAGTCAGCACCAATTAGTCTGTAACATTGTTTCTATTATCTTTACTGGAATTGCGCAATCGGATTCGTGCGCTTCTAATACATTTCCGGTTAAATTCGTTAATTTGCTCCAATATCCAAAAAGGAGGAGAGAGACCCCCCAAAATAAACTGAAACAAAGGGGAAAGCTCAGAATTTTCATTTGAAATTCATTGGGTTTTTTTTCTCACTCTCTCTCTCTCTAGTTGTCAGAAAAGGAATTGACCAAAACCAAAACTCTTTACTTCATGTATCCGTTTGTCACTTTGGGTCTCGTCAGACCCTTTGAATATACGGACGGTTAGAAGCCCTGTGGAGATTGTTGGCGCTCTATAAACGCATAGTATGGGAGTTTGGGCTATTAGATGATTTCCTTTTTCTTTTTCTCCTCGTGTGTAATGTAAAGAAATAACAAACCATACCGCGTAACTATAAAATCAATATTAACTCTGCGCGTTATCGCTCTCTATAAAAGCATAAACATTTTCGTGTAAACACCGCGTCCCGGAGCACAAATCCAGTGGCCTAATTACCTTGCGTTGCTGCATCTCTGTCTCCCTTGCATCTAATAATAAGTGCGCGAATCATAAATATATGTAAATAGCGATGGCATGGGATTCATTAGCCGAAAAACCTCACAAACAGAGACCGTAGTTGTAAACAGCCAACAACATCAAAAGGAATGCGACTGATTATTTAAGGGAAGAAACATTTTTATACTGGGCTCATAAAAATAGTAGTAGGATCCTTGGCACCAGGAGTGCTTCTTTTTCTGGGGGAGTGGCTCCAGAAATGGGTGGGGCTAGATGCATGAAGGGGCGGGGCTGGTCCAAGAGAGCCTTTAGGGGGTGGGAACTGGTCGGGGAGCAGGAGATTTAGGTGGGGAGTGGGCGTGGCTATACTGCGCTACTCTACCCAGAGAAAACAGAAACTGACCCGGAGACCTAGGGAAGTAGGACTTCACCCGGAGACTCCTGGTCAAGCCCAGAGAGTGCCTGGATGACGTGAGCTGATGAACCGAGTTTTTAGATGAATTGCTAGTAACTTTTTACATCTCCATGATGGCTGGAAACTCAGGGGCGATGTGAAATCTTGGTTTGCCTGCCACTTGAAATAGGAATCAAAGTCAAAACTCAATAAAAATCACCCGAAATGTCACATGACACCCAAAGAGACAATTCTGAAGTGTAGGAAATGTCAGATGTAGAAAAGCTCTAACTGAAAAAAAAAATGGAAAATGTCAAAATATAAAATATTTGGTCTTCAAACAAATGTACATTTATAATTATTTAATTTTTTTGCAGCCCTTGGTTTTCTTGAATTGAGCCAGAATTGAGCGAGATATGATATTTCTTAGGCTCGGATATAAAATTCTGCATTATTTACGGTCATCAGAATTTTTTTTTTTCTAAGCCGCTAAAAAGAGGTCACAAGTGACAAATCACACGTGATGGGCAGAAATTTCTTACTATTATTTCAAGCCTAACCCGAGGCAAACTGTTTCAGCCGCTTCCATCGCTGGAAATCTTTCTCCTTCCACTGAACACGCTTTAACGGTAAAAAAAAAAAAGCCCCAGCTCGTTGGATACCCCCCGCTCCGTTTTACCGCAGCGCAAGTACGAGAAAGCATTAAACTGCTCGGTATTGATGGCTATGCTCCGTTGTAAGCAAGTTATCCTTGTTTGTGGAAAAATAAATACTTAAAAAAAAAAAAAAAAACCCCCACGGTAGCCGCTTTCCTTTAAAAATAATTACGATTGTTGAAATTCTCAGCAGAAAAAAAAAACATAAAAAGCAATTTTGAGTTGAAGATCAAATTTAAAGAAAAGAACAGTTGGAATTGTTTTTTTTTTTTATGCCTCGGCTTGTAAAATGAACATCAGAACCATGACAATGTTATCAACCAGCGTCGCTGCACAGACGGCACGCGAGACAAGGTCCTTCGGCTTTTTAACCTTCTTGTCAGAAAGGAACTTAAGGCGTTTGTTAACGGTGCGGCATGGCTGCCAATTTGGCTCTTCTGCGGAGGAACTCAAATCGATTTGCCGTTTCCTTAGGGGGCTTCCAAATTGATACTAACAAAGTTCGCAGGATGATCTATTTTGCTACTTATCTTTTGTTGCTAAATTGGATACGAAGCGGCGGTTATGGAACATATCTGATCATATCACAACGTTTTAACAGCAAGCATGGGTTTGATGTTCCTAGTTAGTAGAAATATGTAGCACACAACAAGCTAGTCGAAGAGTTATGTGTGGTCATTAAAATGTAAGATCCTTCTTGTGAACTTGTTTGATAGTTATACGTTATCCATGGTGATTGAAAGGTAAGGTCCACCTTGAGATGTTTTTATAGTTCTAAAGTTATATATGTTCAATAAAAGATGAGGTTCGTCTTAAGAACTTTTTTATAGTTCAGTTGGAGGATGGGGGAGAGGACGTCACCGGAAGCACCGGCCATATTTTATACATTACAAACACATATATGCAAACACATTTATTAACAGAAGTTTATAGTAAAAATAAACATACCTGCAAGTACTGCTTTTCTGCATGATGTCAGCTCTATGATACCCAGAAAGCTTGCAAAATCCGTCATTACTATAAACTACAGGCCAGTCCACAATCTGTGCATTTCCCAGCAAGAAACTTGACTCTGGAGAGAGAAAAAAAGTAATTGTCGGAGGAAAATAAAACAGAACAATAACGATTTAATTTCAATATTGCTTCCAGCGAGCATAAATAGAAAGCAATAAAAAGTATGACAAGCAAAATAATAGAAATGAAAAGTAATTAAAATAGCACACAATACAATAATTAAAAACTTTACAAAAAAATAAAAAAATGAAATAAAGTGAGCAAATCATAATTTAGTTTTAAAAAAAACACATATTTAATCAAACTCCCTGGGAAAATATGGTATAATATATTATAAATCCGCTCATGAGCTTCAGACAAATGATTAATATTCCAAATATTCAGAAAATGTTTAAGGATGTACGAACTGACCAACAGAGAACAGCATAATTAATTAAGCAATGCGCTATTTTGTAACCTTTAAATAACATGATTATTTTCAAATAATTACTCATTTTCAAATGCTCAATAAGCTAATCTGAAATGAATAATGCAATTTGTATTCCACAGGAATGAGTAAGCATGAATATAATCAACTGATTATAATTTTTTTTATTCATTTATTACATTTTTTATTTGTTTTTTTTTAAATTATATTATTGACCTTTAAATTAATTACTGTACTGTACTGTTGAAAATTCCGAATCAGCATTATTTTGTCCCATTTTTTTAAAAAAAAAGGATCTTGTTTGAGTTCTAGTTCTTAACATCCTCGTGGATTTAAAATAAATAAATAAAAATAATAAAATAGAGAAGAATTAGGTTAAAGGATTGTTATTTGCAGGAGAGACAATTGTATAATACGGTTATACAGGGCCGTGGAGGGGCAAGCTGCAAATATATCAGTTGGTCTCAATAGATCTACCCTATTTTTTTAAAGAAAATATATAATTGATTAACAACTATTTATGGATAAATATATAATCGCATCCAACTCGCATACTAAAACATTTTAACGCTTGTTCGATGACACAGAACCATTAAGTTATATAGCGTTGAATTATCAGAGTAATTTATAAATTATGTATCAATTTATACATTATCAGAATGTAGAGAGGAGAATAGGAAGGCGTCAGCTCCAGACTGTGTGACCCTGAGAATCTGCCCCTTCACCCCGAGACTGGGGCAGAATCAGGGTCAAACCTTGAGAGTTCCCAGGTATGGATATACTGTGGGTATTTTATTTGTTGTTTGACCCCTATGGACACTCACATTGTACCATCACATTGAAAATCCTAATATTAAATTAAATACCATTAAATTAAATACCATTTATTACACGTGCAGCATGGAGTTATTATTTTTTGGGATGCAAGGCCACCATCACTATGAAACTCCATAGAACTTGAAAGAATTGTGGCCCTCATAAGAAGCGAGAAGATATTTAACCATATCTTAAGTAGAACACATTTAAAAGACAAATTAAAGTGATTTATGGGAACATTCCTGAGCCGGCCAAAAATTGAATTTCTGCAATTAAATTGAAGTGGATGCTGATTTTTTTATTAAATATATTGTTCTTAGTATCATTTGCCATAGAGACTCTGTCTACTAGATATGATGCAATTCTGTTTTCATGAATGCGTTCCCCATCTGACATGTAATTGTGTGTAATTAGTATTTTGTTTTCTTCCCCTGACAATTAGTCATAGATATGTCACCATGTTTGATGTCATAATATTTTCACAAAATTATTTATGAAAAGTTGATTCATTGGATGCCAGAGAACTACCAACTCATGGAACATGGTGATAATCACTTCTATCTAATCCACTGAACCCCTAAAACCAAGGTAGCTCACCTAGTTTTAAATAGAAATAGAATTTCGACCTTGAATCTAGATGGCAGTCAACTTGAAAAAGGTGTCCAACTTGACAAAACCAAGTTGACTTCTGAAGAAGCGGTGAGTTGAGCCATAACATTGTTAAACTCATTTGGGTTGCAACATTTCACGGGCAGCAACGGCATACAAGCTGAACTCAACATCCTTCGATGGGAAATACATGGTATCCGCTTGGCCATCCATTCAACATCACTCAATGGGACGGTCATGGTATTCACTACGACAGCCACTCAACAACACAAAGTTATACTTGTGCTCAACAGATGAGTTTCTATCCATGTTCTCATAGTTGAGTGCTGTTGACCAGTCTCAAGTCATTCATGTTACTTCTGATGTTCTACTGGTGCCTCATATAGTAATACATTAATCTGCGCCTACCTGATACCTACTTAGATGAATATATATATATATATTTTACAAATGCTTTAGTAATGTATGGGTTGCTTACTATACGTTTAAAGAGCTCCCTGACCCAAGGCAAGAACTGAATTTAAAATGATTCAATATATTTTTGTAATGAATAAACACAAAAGCCTCCTATATCCGAGGCTTTGAAGCTTGCCCTTCTATTGTGAATCTACAAAGTATCACGCTCATCAGCAAACAGATCAGTTTGCTTTGTTTCTAATAGAACCTGGGGGTTAAAAATAACCATAGAGAGAAACGCAAAAATATTGAATGATATTATAGCCACTGTTTTAGAACAGCTAAGATCCACACTCACTGGCCACTTTATTAGGCACACCTGTTCAATTGCTTGTTAACACAAATAGCTAATAAGCCAATCACATGGCATCAATTCAATTCATTTAGGCATCTAGACATAGTCAAGACAACTTGCTGAAGTGTCGGCTCTCCAGCAAAGAGATTCATAGCGTGTCAGGCTCCCGGCAGAGATCTGAAGATTGTAACCTGCAGATCGGAATTTATGATCATATTTTCACATTACATTTTTCAATTGTACTAAACAGCAGCCTTTAGATTGCATTGTATTTTTGCCTTCCCCCGCCCCTCATTGCCACAAAAAAATTAACCTCTTAAAGCCCAGAGGGAAATTCTGCCAGCCATGGTTCCCTCAGAGATTACCTCCAAAATGGGGGTTTTTCTCTCCTGAGTGCTGGATAATTAATCTTTGTGAGTCCAGAGGTAGCCCTCTCCTCGACCTGCTTTAAGGTTGATTAAATAGAAAAAAATGATTATATAATAAAGTTTTATTATTCTCAAAAAAAAATTTAAAGAAAGGGGACGTAAGTGACTTTGAACATGGCATGGTTGTTGGTGCTAGATGGGCTGGTCTGAGTATTTCAGAAACTGCTGATTTACTGGAGTTTTCACGCACAACCATCTCCAGGGTTTACAGAGAATGGTCTGAAAAAGAGAAAATATCCAGTGAACGGCAGTTGTGTGGACGAAAATGCCTTGTTGATGGCAGAGGAGAATGGGTAGACTGGTTCGAGATGACAAAAAGGCAACAGTAACTCAAATAACTCAAAAGGGGTCCAACCCCAGCGAGTGTATATCTGTAGTCAGTTGTGCAACTCATTGATAAACAATCACAAGAGCCTAGAAACTTTTTTAATATAAAATATTAAAAAGAATGGACCAACAATTACAACTTTAATGGCTATTTTTCACGCAGAACTAAGCCTTATGAGCAATTACAAAACCGGAATACACCCACGGAAAAAAAAAAACAGCTAAAACAAATTACAAAAATAATAAAACATACCTTTTAATTCCAACAATATTTATTCAGCAAGGAAATCAATGAGATTATTATTTATCTTAAAATAAATAAATTAATAGAAAAAGCCCCCAAAAAAAACTCATTCAATATTTTTGTAGATTTATTATGTGTTTAAAATTAATTTTTAAAACATCTCTGGAAGATTTAGATGTATAAAAAAAATTAACTCTACAACTGATAATGTCAAGTGAGGAACAACTGCTTAATCAGTTTCCAAGGCAATCGTGGAATAAAAGATAATGGTACATTATATCAAGATATTAAGAGTATTCTGGAAAAAAGGCTTGCAGGGAGGAGGGTTGCGGTAATTCATTAATGGTCTTTTTTTTATATATATATATATATATATATATATATCTATATAGGTTTAAGAGGAAATTCCTAAATGAGTGGCTTTGCTTTTCTTTTTTAAAACTGAAATCTAGAAGCGTGAAGACTTTAGTCTTTTTGATGAAAAAATGAATCCTGCCTTTATGATGTAACAGATCTACTGTATTACAGTCGCGAAAAATGCTAATTTGATATGAAAGTATGTATTTTTGTTCTAAAAAGGAAAACATGCTGTGAATGATTCTGGACCACCGGCTGTGAAGATGTTTAAAACCCGTAGTTGATGTCTTTTTCTATAAATTATATATAATTTAATGGAGGTTTAAAGGTCACCGGGCCACTAACACTCGTTGAAAGTGAGTTTTTCTAAAAGTTCTTGGTCATATCCAATAATTTGCCATACTTTGCCTCTCTAAATGACGTGAATTAGTCTAGAAAGATGTAGAATCAGTTAATGAGAGGCTGACTTGCTAGCGGACCCCACAATATTTGTAGCCCCTCAGACACCTGTCACCTCTTCCGTGATGATTCTTCCAGATGGAAGCCACCAACAAACAGTTATCCCGCAGTTTGCAATCCTACCTGACCAATGACGTAATAACTAAAGTATCCAATCACATCTTTAGTTTATGTAAAGTCTTTGAAGAGATAAAAAAAAATTTAAAACTGCGTAGGTTTTCAACTAGAAAATTATATTAAGTAAGAAAAATAATTGAAGCAGAGTTTGAGTTTGGTTCTAACTTCATCTATCAAACAAAATAAGTAAAAACGTATACAATATATCAAAAAAAGAACAATCACATTCTATGAGATCACATACTGAATATATAGGGACATGAGATGTTTTCTGTGTCTCTCCAAACAAGATTGCACTTTTTTAACACCCCAATGGGCAGGGGGTCAAAGATTAAAGCAGGGGTGTCCAACCTGCGGCCCTCCAGCTGCTGCAGGACTACATCTCCCATACTCCTCAGCCAGCCCCTTAGCTGAAAGAGTATTATGGGAGATGTAGTCCTGCAGCAGCTGGAGGGCCGGAGGTTGGACACCCCTGGATTAAAGTATCATTTATAGGTAAGCATCTTTTATGTGTAAACCCCCAATCAAACTGGGAACAATGTAGGGGTCTTAAGGTTTATTAAATATATTTTTAATCCCTCCATGTCAGTTAGCAGTGCATAGGGGAAGCTTATACGGGGCATTTAATTTCTCAGGTTTATTTAATTACCACCACCGTGCGAGTGGAGAGCAATTGTCGGCCCCTTTGGTTAATAAGTGTGTACTTTCTTTATATATTTTAATGTTACAGGGGGTAAATGTTGTGAGTTACAGGCAAGAACAAGCAAGTTTACATCGAACTCGCATGGCCTTACCTGAAACTCGCAAAATGTAAAGTTGGAAGCACTCACAACTAACAGATCGTTGAATTTGGGAGCTGTGATGTAAGTGTTGGAAAACGAGGATATGTAACGGGAGACGAGTCCGGTCAGCTGAGTTACTTAACTGACTACTTGACTTCTTAGTGGATAGGCAGAACATTATTCAAATGTTCAACAATATTTTCTTTCATCATTTCTAATGAGTAATTGAGTTTAATTTAAACATACATGGAATAGGCATATTGGACAAGATTAAGAACTGAATAACATCTGAGAAAACGGGCAGACTAGATGGGCTGAAATGGGTCTGATCTGCCAGCAAATTCTAGTTTTCCTTAGATTTTTCTATATTCTAAAATTAAAAATGGTACGAATCTTTTTTGCATTGCAAATTGCTCATTCATCATTAAATACACTGATCTGCATTTAACAAATTGCACTAAAATTGATCTATAAGCCCCATTAGAACGGAAACTTATTGGGCTTCTGCAACACCTGAGTTAGTTTAAGTAATTTTCTTCTTACGCCGTACATGAACGGAATGGATATACATATTCATGAGTCTCCTGGTGACATTGTTACCACACATTGTATGTCGATTAGATGGGAGACATGCTGTCAAACTCTGTTACGCCCACTCAAGACTTTATCGCCGTTTGCCCAGCAACTGCAGCGCAAGCACTAAATTTAGATTATTCTATATTTCCATGAACGTCGATAAACGCGTAGCTCGCAGAAACGTATGAATGGAGAATATGAATTCTGTATTTTCCACCCCTTAGGGCATTTGAGTCCCATGCTCTCATTGAAAGTAGCCCCCAGCGCTGTATACAGTAATAACCCCCAGCACTGTATACAGTTACAACCCACAACACTGTATACAGTACATTAATGTCTGTCGGCATTTTGCCCGAATGAACTCCCTTTATCTGCAGACCTGGCCAGTGCTGTCAGTCATGTGATATTTTGGGTGACTTTCCCAGCTCAAACACCACACTGAGCTGATGCTTTATGGCGATGCTAATGAAGTCCGTTCCTCCATAGACTTTCATTACTCAGAGTGTCTGCCTGGGTGATTAAGACTGAGACATTCATGCATTCCCCACAGAATAAAAACTCAACCAAACGACTAATATGCAGGTGCTACCTGAAAACATTATATTTTGGAGCAAAAAATACTAGTTTAAAAAAGAAAACCGCGCCATATTTTTTTTAATTTATTTTTAATTTGGTACGGGAAATAACAAAAATGGTGGGAGATCCCCTTTCTTGGATTGCTGGTAATTCAAATTTTAATGGCAACAAAGTTGTGTATTCGCTCTGTGAATTTGTCCTCGTCTCTCTATCTACCCTAAATCTCGCTCAGGATAACTCACAAAATTGTTCTTTAGCATTTGAGGAAACGACAAGAATATTGGTCCAAATACAGAAAGACTAACGCCAGAAGGTGATAAACATCACCGGAGCATGTAGCTAAAAGTTAAATAAATGGCAAATAGGAAGCATCCCGGATGTAAATAATGGGAACAATTACCTTATCGGGACCTTTGGTGGACGATAAAACACTGCGTTATTGTCTTTACTCTGTATCTGTCTGTCCTCCCGGGCCGGCCTGCGGTCTCATCGTACGCAACAATGATCAGAAATCTATTAATTGTCTTAACACAGAGATGTAGCCGTCAGCAACTCAAACTCCATCATAGAGAATTCCAAGGATGATTTATTAAAGAATCCATAGAATTAAACTGAAAAGAAAAGTTTAGCCATCAGACCCATTCAGCCCGTCTAGTCTGTTCAATCAGGGGGTCCTGGAGCAATTGCCCTGTATATTCTATATAATTCTGTATAACACCATACACTTACACAAACATGCAGACACACTCTAACACCTTACACATACATACACACACACACACAGTCACTCTAACACTATACACTTACACAAACATGCAGACACACTCTAACACCTTACACATACATACACACACACACACAGTCACTCTAACACTATACACTTACACAAACATGCAGACACACTCTAACACCTTACACATACATACACACACACACACAGTCACTCTAACACTATACACTTACACAAACATGCAGACACACTCTAACACCTTACACATACATACACACACACACACAGTCACTCTAACACTATACACTTACACAAACATGCAGACACACTCTAACACCTTACACATACATACACACAGTCACTCTAACACTACACACTTACACAAACATGCAGACACACTCTAACACCTTACACATACATACACACAGTCACTCTAACACTACACACTTACACAAACATGCAGACACACTCTAACATCATACACATACATACACACAGTCACTCTAACACTATACACCTACACAGACATGCAGACACACTCTAACATCATACACATACATACACACAGTCACTCTAACACTATACACCTACACAGACATGCAGACACACTCTAACATCATACATACACACAGTCACTCTAACACTATACACCTACACAAACATGCAGACACACTCTAACATCATACACATACATACATACACACACAGTCACTCTAACACTATACACTTACACAAACATGCAGACACACTCTAACATCTTACACACACACACACACAGTCACTCTAACACTATACACCTACACAGACATGCAGACACACTCTAACATCATACATACACACAGTCACTCTAACACTATACACCTACACAAACATGCAGACACACTCTAACATCATACACATACATACACACAGTCACTCTAACACTATACACCTACACAGACATGCAGACACACTCTAACATCATACACATACACACACACAGTCACTCTAACACTATACACCTACACAAACATGCAGGCACACTCTAACATCATACATATACATACACACAGTCACTCTAACACTATACACTTACACATCCATGCAAGCACACTCTAACATCATACACACACACACACAGTCACTCTAACACTATACACTGACAGGTACAGTATAGAAATACACACATAATATTCGGCCCAGAACCCGACTTATTTACAATGTGCCCAAAAATGGTGCCATGAAATACGGGGATGGCATTCTATTTTTTTTTTAAGTCCCAGTCTAGCCCTGGATAAACTTATGAATACATTATTAATTACCCCTGTGAAAGACACGTTTACATGGCCAACCAAACAGCGAGCATAGTATCTAAGCCAGCATCTTAACTTTACGTGACTCCAAGGAACATAGAAGTGGAGTTCATCTTAATCAAGCCCCGTAGGGTTAATGATATATTAGGCGATGCCTCGTTATGCCTCTGAATCGTGAACATATAATTGGGATCGACACGTTTTCCACTGCAAGGGCTGCAAACGTCAAGATGTAGAAGATACTATTAAAGAAGACCTGTTATCGACAAATAAGAGAAGGACGGGGCCATGTTGGGTCTGGGATTAGAGGCCGCTGTTCTATTACCGTCCACGTCCTGCACAAAAAAACCCTTTTTATCTATTTCTTAACCAATTTGCTGATCCAGCGTATAGAGGAAACGTATTACGTTAAATCAATGGCTGCCGACGGGTAGCTCTATGGCCATTCTAGAACAGCAAAGACGGATGACGTCTGGCCGATGGGTTTCATGGGAGCTTTAGATGTTCAAAACACAGAAGCAGTTTAAACATACATTTTATGTCCGGAGGACAAAACCTCAACAGATTCGTCATTTTATTCTCTACTCCGAGGGTTTAATTAGAAAAAAATTACCGAAAAACTGTAAAGATGTTTCTATGGCAACAACCTATCAGCATCAGCTTTTGTGTCACATGCAAGTTAAGCATTATGCCTCTGCACGTGGATCAAATGCACAAGTTTAATAGGCGTAAAAACGAAAGAGGCAAAATTTCACATGGTTAAAAGACTAGTTATGAATTTGGGTCTCCATCGGTAATGGGAATAATGTCTCTACTGCTGTAATTACGTGAAAAAGCATTCAAAGCAACAGATTACGTGAAAAAACACCTTTAAAAAAAACCCCTACAAACTATTTTTACAGATCTTAACATAATGTACAGGCATTTTGTGCTCCAACAATTTCTTTGAACGGATTTTCTCTCCTATCCAAATATTGATGTAATTTTACATTTAACAAAATCCAAATATTATGCAGAATTGCCTCTCATTCCATAAACGCGCCTTTCGGAACATTGGAAGCAGGGTGAGATTGAGTACATTATAAATATGCATGGCGCAAAAACTATTCCCGATGGGGTAAATTACTGAATTATAGAACATAGAAAACATGTACATGTTTAAAATCCCTCTCATCCTCACCCCTGTTTAGACTGAAAACATTTCAGTGAATTTCCCTTGGTTCCGCATTCCGCATAATAAGTGGAACAGCCTCCCAGCAGAGGTGGTAGAGGGTAATACAGTGAGGGTATTAAACATGCATGGGATAGACATACGGCTCCTGAATCTAAGACGAGACCAACGACTGGTTAAGGTTTGAAACGGGGAGACTAGACGGGGGCCGGATGGGGCCGATCTGCCAGCAATATATATATTATATATTTTTATATTATTTTTATTTATTTTTTTCGGACAGGACACCCCCTGCATAGAATTCTGATGCAATAATTAAAGCGCGTCTTTTAACCCCTTAAGGACAATGGGCGGTCCCTAAACCCATTGAAAACAATGCATTTTGAGTCCGTACATGTACGGGCTTTGTCGTTAAGGGGTTAAGAATTATCTCCCTGCCAAGCCGAGCTGCATTAATAAAGAAGATTCCGGATCCCAGTTGGCTTCGGTTTCTGTTTCGCGATAACGCGCAGAACGTTTGCAAACTCTGCTGTTTTCCCGGAGCCGCCGAATCTTCCCTTGTTCTTTATTAAAATTGGGACGGAGATCCCCGGCTGAATTAAAATGTTAATCAAGCTGAGCACCTACCGGCTTTCAGCAAATGAACTTAACGAAAAAGGGGAGAGGAAAGAAAAAAAAAAAAAACGGATCCCATAAATCTCCGGCGGATATAAAGAGCCGGCCACGAAAAACACGCAGGCGTCTGATTTATGCTCTAGAGCTTAAAAGAAAAAAAAAATAAAAGGAATCGATACAGATGCTGCCAGGGGCCACGTGGCCCCCGATCTCCTATTTTCCGCCCAGGAAACGCTAATCTGTTCTATTTCTTAGCATACGTCATAAAAAACAACTAAGTCAGGGGTTTAAATCTCATTTATTTCTAGAATTCAGCTGATTTCCAAAAATCTATAATAATAAATTCGAGGAAACTCACTGGATACGATATAATCGTCTAAGAGCTGCTTGGAAGTGTTTCTCGTGCCACTTGGTTACTTTTCAACCCGGGAGCCAAACTGAATTTTAATTTTATACTTTACGAGGCGGCCTCATAACAACGAACTCCACCAGGATCGGCCCCCATCCGGCCCCCGTCTAGTCTGCCCCTTTCACCTGCTGTAAAGACTCAAACCTTAATCAGTCGTCGGTCTCGTCTTAGATTCAGGAGCCGTATGCCTGATCTCATGCATGTTTAATCCCCTCGCTGTATTAGTTTCTAATAATAATAATAATAATAATAACTAATATATTGGAATCACAATACTGCTACTACACACTGATCCCTACCAACTATCTTGCAATTCCATGTCAGTCCCTACGCTGGCCCAAAGGGTTTGGACCAAAACACCTGCGTGAGCCGCCGAGACAGCCCGGAATTCCATATAAAAGCCGATTACTCATTTATTGTATAGACAGCTGAATGTGACAAAACTGTCAAATTTTTACTGATGCAATATATATGATGCCATATGGCAACACGTCCGCTCCAGATGACGGATAATCAGGGGACAAATGGATCTGCCACATCACAGGCAAGCCGGGGGGGGTTTCTTTTAACTCTTTCTCTGCCAACTGCAGGCTAAATGCACCTCTACGCACTGCAGGAACCGATCGATTCATCAGTGACATTGTGGCAAAATTGATTTTTAATTGGGGAGGAGGGGGTTAATACAATAAATCAATAGAAATAATTCAAAATACATTTATACAATTGTTTTATGTGTTTTATGAGCTGGAGAAAAGTAAGAAACTTCACAAAAGAAGACACAGGGGGGAATTATGAGATATATTAACCCTTGCAGTACATGCCGGCGTTCATAGGGTGGGAATAAGGCTACGTGAGAAATCTTAATGCGCAAACATCATTAAGTTCATTGACTTATCCTATAGATACTTATTACTTATATCATACCGACGACAAAAAATACATTTATATAAAATATATAAATATATATGTTTGGATGGGCCACAAAAAAGCAATTCTGCCATTATTCCACGCAAAGCAATAGCATGTAATACATTTTAATGCAAGACAGAGTCTTATAAATGAACCCATTCTCCAGGACAATAAAGAACTGCTTAAGAAGAATGTTTTGGACGATTCTACAACAAAATTTTACGTACTTCGTCAGTATTTTATAATAATGCTAATGCATATATATATACATATATATATATAAATATATATATATATACATACATAAACAGTATATATATATAAATGTATAATATACACAAATCTTACACACTTATTTTATAGTTAAATATATAAATGTATATAAATATTGTTATTAATAATCTATATATATATATATATATATATATATATATATATATACACATCTATAAATATGCATACATAAGAACATATGACATGTGTAATATATGAATGTTAGCTTCTGGTCTATCTCATACACATACTGTTCTCTAGGATATGATTATATATATGAATGCTGTATAGATTATATAACACTGCAGTGTCCCCCAGTCTGTAGGGGGGGCAGGGGGTTTAAAGGGACCCAGATCTGGGGGGGTCTCGTCCTCCTGCCCCAGCTCTGTACTGGGAGTGAATCCAGCAGCTCAGCCAAAACTTTCCGTAGGAAGCAGCAGCTTCCCCAGACAGGGGCATCTAACCCCAGCAGACCCAGGACACCGGGGCATTCCGGGCTAGCAGGGAGAGCACAGGCAGGGGCAATAAGGCAATTGCTTACAGGGTATTTCTGGTCTTTTTTGGGGTGGCTGGAGGTAACTTGGGGGGTTGTGGTGATGTTGGGTAGTTTGGGGGGTTCGGGGCGATGTGAGATAGTTTGGGTGATCTGGGGTAGTTTGGGGGGTTGTTTGAAGGGTGATGTGGGGTAGTTTGGGGTGATCTGGGGTAGTTCGGGATGATTTGGGGGTAGTTTGGGGGGATGTGGAGTAGTTTGTGGGGGTGTGGGGCAGTTTGAGAGGACGTGGGGTAGTTTGAATGGTGATGTTGGGTAGTTTGGAGGGTGGTATGGGGTAGTTTGGGGAGATGTGGGGTAGTTTAGGGTGATGTGGGTAGTTTGGGGTGATGTGGAGTTGTTTGGGGTGATGTGGGGTAGTTTAGGGTGATGTGGGGTAGTTTGGGGTGATGTGGGGTAGTTTGGGGAGATGTGGGGTAGTTTGGGGAGATGTGGGGTAGTTTAGGGTGATGTGGGGTAGTTTGGGGTGATGTGGGGTAGTTTGGGGAGATGTGGGGTAGTTTGGGGAGATGTGGGGTAGTTTAGGGTGATGTGGGGTAGTTTGGGGGTGACGTGGGGTAGTTTGGGGGTGACTTACCGCTCGAGCGCCTGACGATGTTCTCCAGGAAGGTGTTCTGCGGAGCCACCAGCCCTCGCTTTCCCCCCGGCATCCTGCGCTCGGGCGGCGGGTGGGCTGAAGGCGGAGAGGCTGCGGAGGCTGGCGGTGTGCGGCTCAGTGTCCGGGCTCAGGCAGCGCATGGTACCGCTGGGCTGAACACGGCGCTCCGGAGAGTCAGCTGGCTGCCGGCAGCACCATGGACAGCGACCCGGGCAGGCAGCGCGGAGGGGGAAGCTCCGGCCCCGGGGACCCTCACTCTGGGGCTTTCCAGGATAACCCCTCCAGGGGCTTGTTCGGTGTGGGGTGTTAATCCGTGGGTTCTGTCAGCCGAACTTCAGCAGGTTCGGTTCGTTCTGTTGGCTTTTTCAGGGTAATTCCTGAGTGGGACCCCTGGGAAGGCTCTCTCCTTAAGCTGTCTCAATGGGCTGTCTCCGTGCCCCCCCCTTTGGGTGACCCCTGTCAGCGAGTTTTGGAATTCCTCAGTGGGCTCTCCGTGGGCTGTCTCCGTGGGCTGTCTCCGTGGGCTGTCTCCGTGGGCTGTCTCCGTGGGCTCCCCGTGCCTCTCTGCTGCAGAGCTTTCTTGTCACATTGTGTCTCTCCCGCAGTCCACTCCTCGGTTGCCCTGCACTCCCCCTCTGGGGGTTCTTCTCCCTGCTGGTCACCCTGTTATTTGCCCCTGATACCCTCACCCGCCCCTGCTCCTCGCCCCTGCTGATTCACTGCACCAGTCTAAGCTCCTGGCTGCTACCTACTCGGGTTCTTATCTGCCTCAATCACCTCAAGAGCTCTTCTTTGCCTTATTGCCCCCTCTCCACCCCCTTAACAAACTATCCCCTCTGCCCCTGTTTAGCGCTCTTCTTCTCCAGATTGTCTCTCTCTTCCCAGCCCTCCATCTCTACCTGCCTGCTTCCCTCTCCACTTTTCCTCCTTCACTAGTTCTTCCCCTCCCCACTCTCCTACCTACCTGGCTGCTCACAGACTAACCACCCTACTTGTTTTTATGGATTTTCTGCCCCTTCTCCCCTGCGCTCCGCACAGATCCTGGGGTATTTTGCAGGAGACTTTCGGATTAACAGCCCTTATCCCCCGGGGTTTCCAGCTGCCCCCTCCTCCTTTACTGCATCCTCCAGATGAGGCAGATCCTCCCATGCAAACCACTCCTCTGGCTCCACAGGATCTCCAGCTCTCCTCACCCTCACTCTTCTCCATCTTCCTTCAAATTGATACATTGTGTAAATATTTTCCTTATTAATCTCATAACATTCCACCCTGATCCTTTGTCTTTTATAAACAAATTCCATGGCTCATTAACCTGTTAGGAGCCAGGTGAAAAAAAAAATGAACTCATTCTAAAACAGTTGAGAAGACTTGGAGTTCAAACAATGGGGTGGGAAATTGTAGCCAGGGCACCTAGGAAGGGGCAAAGCTATGCCATTGCCTGCCAGCAATGGGGCACTTACACATAAATTTTTATGTCTATTTTGGAATTAAAATCAAATAAACAAATAAAATCCAGGGCATCAGGAAGCAAAATTCATTTTTGACTGGGACTCACATCATCCTCAGCCTCAACAATACTATGCTAAGCCATCTTCCAGTCCATGGATATTACTGGGTCACGTCTAGGAATCTTAAATCCTAGAATTTAGGGAATCACTGTTAATACACTTGGCTTTTAAAGGGTTAAGGGTTAAACACAAGGGGTCGCTGGAGGGGTGTCACGAGTCTTCTTTAAAAGTCCCTTTAAAAAGTATAAGACTGTGGCAGATTTTAGGGATCTTATCATTAATGACCCACTTGATTAAATATTCATGTAGATAAGAAACAGTTAAATAAAATCTGATGCATAATAGTTCATTTTCTTTATTCTTCTTTTCTTTATTCCTGTTGAATAACATTTTTTTTGTAAATACTAATTTCCGCTATAAATCTACATATTGAGAATTTGTTTTGAATTAAAGGATTAAATTAGGACAGACTTTGAGAAATCTGCAAGTTTGGAAATAAGTAGCAAGTCTTCTTAGCGTCATCCGCATGGCACATTTTAGGATTTGATGCGCTATGAGTAATTTTGTGGAGTCAATACAGCTATGTTTTAAGTATCACTGCTTCACTGCAGAACAGAATCCTAAAGACAGCCACATTCAAAAAATAATTTAACATTACATTTATTTATATATAGCGCCAGCAGATTCCATAGCGATTGTCACAATAGGAGAGGGTTAAATTGAAAGAGTCATCACACGCACTTTATGCATATGATGGCTGCAGGGTCCCTCTGTGATCTAATCTGCAGGATCCCCCCAAGATGTATTTGTACCTTCCCCTCTCCTCCTCAGCTTAATGCACTGCAGGCGATGCATTCGCCCGAATGCACCTCCCTGCACACGATGTTCTCACCTCCAACCAGCGCTGGCTCTGCTGAACGTTGCGTGCAGGGATCTGTTGAGACCCCGCATATGTTAAGTCTTGACGTTAATTTCAATGGCAACACTTTTCTGGTTGGCCGTTAGAGGGTAGGGAGAGAGCCAGGCAAACCTTTGACGAAGGCATTTTGCCGAAATGTCGAGGGATCTCAGACTAAGTCCACTTCACCATCTCAAAATGGGATCACACTCTACAAATTTTACAGAAAGGTGCTGCGTGTGACCTGTAGACCGTGGTATAGCCATCAGAGAGAAGGTGATCCAGTCCACCCTCATAATAAGAGACAGCTATCACGCTGATACATTGTTGCCCCAAAATATTACCCCATTTTATTAATGTACAAGTTGTGTTTAAGCGGCCCCTGATGGTTTAGTAGCATTACAAAGAAGCCAGAGTACCCTCATAGAGTAGAAAAGGGGCAACATAAGTAAATAACAGGATTCCAAAGGAACAAAAATACACCCTACACACCTCTGTGCCCCCTTATAGATGGTCAGGAAGACATGGACATGGGCAACAAATGTTTCTCAAAAATATCAACCTTCTATGGCCGAGGAAGACCATGAATGAAGCTCCCGTAGAAATGACTGTGTGAGACCCATTGGTGGATGCGAGCCTAAACGTCTATTAATTGGGCCAGACCGGGCTCCCCTGAATGTTTTTTCGTTAGGGTCCCATAACTTTATGACCCATCTTGAAAGGCTTGGATGGCGCAGCATATGAAGAACCATTCTAGTTTCTGTCGGTCTTAACATCTCCAGATTTGAGGCTAATATCACCAAAATGTAGCACTTTTCTAAAAAATCTTTCCGGTGCCAACTCATATTTCTTCTGCAGAAGGGTAGATTTTTCGGGTGATTGATCTGCGTAATGCGGTGTTCACTCTCCTTCAATCCTGATGTCTGAAACGGATCCAAACGCTCACGAAGCCAGCAGCCAAACTCATTTTCCACCTCCCTCGCCACACTTCATTTAGTCATCAGGAGGATTTGGCTGCAGGCGGGAGAGGTAATGCGGTCCCTGCCCCATCTATTCAAATACAGCCCCCCCCCCCCCAGAGTTCCTCTGTCTCACATGCACTCCACTGACCATGAAAAGTTTCAGGATTGAATCATTTCATTTATTGGCATTTGGTATTTTTTTTGGAATAATCTTCAAAAATATACAATATAATTAGCCTACTATTTATTGTAGTTGTGTTTTAACCGAGGAAAAAAAGGAAATATAAGCCTTGTACCATAATAATATTAATAATAATAATATTAATAAGAATAATAATAACAATAACAACAATAATAAAAATTATAATCATATTAATAATAATAATAACAATAACAACAACAACAACAATAATAATAACAATAATAATAATGACAACAACAATAATAATAATAATAATAATATTAATAATATATTTTTTTCAATAATCTTCAAAAATATACAATATAATTAGCCTACTTTTTTTAGGAGTTCAACTGAATATTTATTGTAGTTGTGATTTAACCGAGGATAAAAAGGAAATCGAAGCATAGTACCATAATAATAATAATAATAATAATAATAATAATAATAATAATAATAATAATAATAATAATAAGAGTAATATTAATAATAATAATAACAAGAACAACAACAATAATAATAATAACAACAATAATAATAATATTAATAATAATAATAATCATAATAATATGCGATAATTTGGTAATTACAAAGCAGTAGCTAATTAAGATGATATAGCAGTGTCTTTACAGCCAATGATTCTGGCCCATGCATGTTAACCCCTAAAAGACCAGGGCTTTTTTATGCCATGCGACCGTAGCAACTCATGTGTTTTGGTGTGTCTTTCTTCCATCATTATTGCCTTCTTTTACCCAAATAAAAAAATATATATATTCTTTTGGGGGTTAAACCATATTCTTTATGTAAGACATTTTCTTAATAATAATTGGATTTTCTTACAAAATAAATAAATACACATTTACTCATTGTTCTGTAGGTAGATCCATCATGACAGCCAGTAAAAACACCAAAAATATATTGGTTAACTTGCCCTGATTTGGAAACCACCCTACATTCCAATATCATTTTCACTTCTTTTTACTTTTCGAAAGATTTTAACATTTTGATTTTTTTTTAACCCCTACCTCACCGCACTTCTAGCCCTAACGAGTTCCCCACCACACTCACTGCACCATATCCATTCAAAAAAATGAACCCCTTTCCAAGAGGGGAGCCGAAGGTGCTATAGAGTGAGCCCAAAATGGACTGGAAATATAATTTTAGGAATAAAAATGTTTCTTTAGCAGGTGCAAACAAATGAGTCAAAACTGAAATCGTCTTTTTTTTCCCATTGGAATGAATTTGCCCGATCCAACGACCCTCGGCTACAATATTTCTCCTTGACGCGTTACATTTTGCAACAAAAAGATCTCGGCGGCCAGCGGTGACCGTCTAGTGTTTTGGGGGGGGGTTTTTTGGGACGGTGAAATTTTGTTAAGGTAGCCACAAGGAAAGCTAAAGCGCAAGCTGTAAGTGGTTTCCCACCAGCAAAGCTTTCTTGTGCGGCACGGATAATGGATAATATATTCCAGCTTTGCTGCGCATGCATAATTCAAGAGCTCTTACGACATGTTGACTCTTTTCAGAGAGTCGAAGCCTCTATACATTGGCAACACAAATGTACCTTTTTAAGGACAGCCGTTTCTCCGTAACGTGCCTCTCGTATTCCCGGGATAGAACTTTACATTTAATGAAACATAATAACTTTTTTCTTTTTTCCTTCCTTTTTTTTTTTACGAATTCTGTTTGAAATTTGCATATTCCACCCACGGGCGCACATTGAAGAGGACAAAAAAAAAAACTTCATTAGCAACTATTTATGTTGTTAGAATGGGGGGAAAAAAAGAAGAAAGGCTTTATAATTTACCAATTGCAACTGTTTCTGAAATTATCCGATTTCTTTCGCGATGTCAGCGCCACTTCAGGAGGTTTTTTTATTTATTTTAAATGGTTTTTAAACAAAAATAAAATAAAATAAGCCGTACAAGTCGCTACTTGACAGTTTTTTTGTTTTTTTTTAAAGAGCCAATGTTTTTGGCCTGTGAACAATAAAGTTTTTTCATGGATTGCAGTGATGAGAGTAGGTGTGATGGTCATCATTCAAGCTCATCGAGATGTTTTTTCTACTGGGAATACACTTTTATCATTTTTGTTTGTTGGTTTCGGGCTGTTAGCTTTATTTGGTAGGCTTTGGTGTTTGTATTAACCCCTTAAGGACAATGGGCGGTCCCAAAACCCATTGAAAACAATGCCATTTGAGCCCGTATATGTACGGGCTTTGTCATTAAGGGGTTAAATGAGCAGAAATGTTAGAACAAGAGGCCATAATCTAAAACTAGAGGGGTCTGAGGCTTAGGAGGAACGGAGGGAAGTTTTACTTTACGGAGAGGGTGGTAGATAAGTGGAAGAGCCTCCCAGTAGAGGTGGTAGAGGGTAATACAGCGAGGGGATTAAACATGCATGGGATAGACATACGGCTCCTGAATCTAAGACGAGACCAACGACTGATTAAGGGTTTGAGACATCATTATTGCACAATTAAGACAGTTTGGGTTTCTGGAAGCAAACACGTTTGACAATAAGCCAAGCGCCGTAGTGTTTGTTGAGATAAATACTTTGTTTCCAAAGGGTTGCCAATGATTTTTTTTTTTGGATAAACAGCCAGAAGTGCCAGTTATTGATTGCGGCAACAAATGCCAGGCTACAAGCCGGAGGCTGAGAGAGACGCTCGGGGAGAGCCTGGAGACCAAAAACTTTTCATTTCTTATTGATTGATAGACGTTCGATCCCCATTATATTTAGATAAAAGTAACCGAGGAATCCCTCTCAGCGCAGGTGTTAGCGTGCGTTGGTGGGATACTATGGGGGGTCATGTGTGCAAAGTTTGAAAGGTGGTCTGATCGCCATGGCAACTGATAGAATGATACAATCACCGGGGACATTCCATGTGTGGCTACGGTGATAAGGTGACTTTTGCAAACTTGGCACCAGGATTGATCTTTATTTATAAATAATTTATTTTACATTCCCAAAGAATTTAGAGGAAATCTTCTCTTTTTTTTATCTGCACTCTCTCCTCCCCTGATGCCCCTATCCCCTCCCCTGATGCATCCTCTCCCCTCCCCTGATGCCTCTTCTCTCCTCCCCTGATGTCTCCTCTCCCCTCCCCTCCCCTGATGCCTCCTCTCTCCTCCCCTGATGCATCCTCTCCCCTCCCCTGATGTCTCCTCTCCCCTCCCCTCCCCTGATGCCTCCTCTCTCCTCCCCTGATGCCCCTCTCCCCTCCCCTCCCCTGATGTCTCCTCTCCCCTCCCCTGATGCCCCTCTCCCCTCCCCTCCCCTGATGTCTCCTCTCCCCTCCCCTGATGCATCCTCTCCCCTCCCCTGATGTCTCCTCTCCCCTCCCCTCCCCTGATGCCTCCTCTCTCCTCCCCTGATGCCCCTCTCCCCTCCCCTGATGTCTCCTCTCCCCTCCCCTAATGCCTCCTCTCCCCTCCACTGATGCCTCCTCTCTCCTCCACTGATGCCCTCTCCCCTCCCCTGATGCCCCTCTCTCCTCCCCTGATGCCCCCTCTTTTCTAGGAGGTCAGAATGTTTGCTGGGTATGAGGGGATCGCAGGGTTCTACTGCCCTAAAAGCCCCGATAATGTGTATAGAAACAGCAGGAAGCGGCTTTATAAATCAAACGGGGTAAATAAACCCCACTATTCTTCTAAATACCCCACTGAGTTACACAAATACCCCGCAATGGGGCACAAAGTCACGTAAAAAATGTTGCAGAAATATATGGGCAGCGACCACAAATAAAGATGAGTTTCACTTATTTTTCTGCACTACATTAGCCGGGAACAAGACTTACAAAAATGTGTACTATTTTTAAGTTATAAAAAGCTATTATGATGAGAAAAGCAAATCAAATAAAAAAAAACCTGAAATGAGTTTTCCAGAACTCCCTCCCAATCTCTGACTGCCGTAGAATAAAACATGTTTTACCAGGTTACGGGGCTAAATGGCATCTTATTGATTCATTTGCACCGAACTCCATACCCAGTCATTACGGATTAATATCTGCGTCCGCCCAAAGTATCCATCAAAAATGACACTTTACGGAATGACCGCCATTAACCATTCGTTTCTCACACGTCGCTCTCATGAATGTCAAACATCCTTTCTCCGGGGTTACAGCTTGCTCCTGTGCAGAATACAGCAATATTAAAGAACTATAGAAGAAGGTCACTTCTTAAGTGGGACAGCCTCCCAGCAGAGGTGGTAGAGGGTAATACAGCGAGGGTGTTAAACATGCACGGGATAGACATACGGCTCCTGAATCTAAGACGAGACCAACGACTGATTAAGGTTTGAGTCTTTACAGCAGGAGAAACGGGCGACTAGACGGGGGCCGGATGGGGCCGATCTGCCGGCAGGCTCTGTTTACCCATTTGATGACCAGGTGGCTCCTATTAATATCAGCAGTTAAGAGGTTAACTTGTTTTGTGGAAAGAAGGTCTTGTTTTGCAGCAGACGGTGTTTGCGGCCGAATAAAAGCCAAGAATATTCCGGAGACCCCGCGCCGCTCTGAGCGTTGAAGCATTCGGTGTTACTGGGAATCGGAGAGCGCTCTGGTCTGCTGCCCGGAGATGATTTTGTAAGTGATATCGATTTGTTGTTAAATGTCGGGGCCGATACTGGAGCTTTAATAAAGTAAAAAGCATTCGGGGATATAACAAGTGCCCCAATTATGGCCGTCGTAAATTAACCCTTGCAGTGAAAACCGCCTGGGGATGAGCCGTGTGACAGATCGGTAAGGAGGTTCAGAAAACGGATTCACATAGAAGATCGGCCCCATTCGGCCCTTCTGGACTGCCCGGTTTTCCTGCTGTAAAGACTCAAATCCCTCTCCTTCCTACCGGCAGCTCAAATAAAAGACGTTTGGTGACATATTGGGTTTTATTGCTGGCTTTGGAAAGAAATACGATATCGCCGACGCATCGATTCACCCCGGATTCACCCCGGATACCTCGGAGCAAAGAAGCCATTTTTTTTTTGGCTGTTGTTTTGGATATAAATTGTGCTGCAGTTAAGCAAAAAAAAAAAAAAAAAAGTTACAAAAGGTACAGAAAATGGTAATTGACGAATCAGTCAATTTTTTTAACCCCTTAATGACAAAGCCTCAAAATGCATTGTTTTCAATGGATTTAATGACCGCCCATTGTCCCTAAGGGGTTAAATCTAATTGGTTCGATTTGCAAGGAAGTAAAATAGAAAATAAAGTAAACGCTAAAAAAAATAAAAGTGTCGGATAATGGATAGTTTTACCTGCGCAAAACTAGAACTGACCGGCTAAGACGAACCGATACATTAGGGTACAAGGGCTCGTCTCGCAGGCTTACAATCTAGTCATATGTACTCAAGTACTATTTTGAGTTTCGTTATTTATATTCCATTTTCTTTTTTATGGCGCCGGCAGATTCTGTAGCGTTTTTATTACAAAAAAAATGGATACAAAATTGCCACGGACATTAAAATTGAAAATGAACCATAATAGAAACACCAAGAATTTTTGCAGGTTTAAAAAAGTACTATTTTTTTTTTTTCTTGCATAAATTGGTACAATGAGTTACTTCTTGAATAGGGCTCCTATGTTGTGTTATGACATCAGAGATTTTCGGACGTATGATGGCACGGCTTAGGAAGGGTGGCCTGTCGCTGGCTGTATGATTCCAAAGCACAAAGGAAATGTATCTGTGATGCGCTACGTTAACCCTGAAACGATCAGCGCTCCGCAACTGTGCGGGGAACCCGGCGATGAGGGATGAGTTGTCTTTTGCTCGATTTATCTCATAAATACCATTATAGGATTATTCCCGTGTGATCGCTGCAGCTCTGCAAACAAAGGAGAGCAAACCCATATCTGGCATCTATTTACTAACAGGTATCGTGCCGGTGGAAACCCTCTCGCCCCTTTAAATACCTTAATCAGTCGTTGGTCTCGTCTTAGATTCAGGAGCCGTATGCCTATCCCATGCATGTTTAATCCCCTCACTGTATTGCCCTCTACCACCTCTGCTGGGAGGCTGTTCCACTTGTCTACCACCCTCTCAGTTAAGTTTCTTGGGCCAACACAACTTGGCTGAAGCTGAGCAACTCATCTATTCACTAAAGTCAACAAGACTGCTACCCCAACGCCACATCGAGTCTACTTGGATCATGGCAGCTCTTCTTTAGGCTCTGAAGCAGATGCTGTGAAAAGTTTGGCAACGTTTTTACCGACAACTGGAAAGTCAAGTTGGTGTCCAAGTGGCTCCAACCCAAGAACCAGGAGACCCGATGACCGACCTGACCAGTTACTCAACTAACAATGAAATCCTACGGATCTGCCGTTCCCAAGGAGGAACTTTCACGCGCTGGAGCTCTAAGGGTCGAGTTCATGGAATAACCCATTTCCGAGGAAGCCACGTCCGTCATCGGAGGAGGAAAGACTGAGCAGCGCCGGGCATCTCTCGCTCTCTTTATTTCCCATCCACTTCATATCAATCAGGATCCAGCGGAAGACGGCTTTGTTCTATAATATATTCCATTAACGACGTTTTGCGCAGAGCGAGGTTGAGTTGAAAGCGGCCTCCATTGAAGGTGACTTCCATCATAGGAGGCTCCTCCACTAACGTGTCAGAACCCAATCAGGAGAACACTTTGGCGATTTAGCAGTTAGCTGCGCAGGCGAAGCCTTCTCTGCCAATTCAAAGAATTATTTATGTTAAACCCGAGTGTTCTTGCATGTGGAGGAGGTTAATGATTTTTTTTTTTCTAACCATTAAGTGCTGGAAACCATTTGAGTGTCAGAAGGATACGCGGTGCGGAACAGAAGTGCCTTTTCTTCTCAAGTTTCCTTCTTACATGCAAAGAAAAAAAGGAGTTTAGGATGCTAGGAAGTTATTAAAGGGAAGCTCCTGCCGCTCTTTAAGCCAGCAGATATTTAATGCACATACAGAAGCCATATACAGATACATAAGGCATATACACAACCATAAGGCATATACAGAGATATAAGGTAGATATATAGGACATATACAGATATATATAAGGCATATACAGAGATATAAGGTAGATATATAGGACATATACAGATATATATAAGGCATGTACAGATACATAATGCATAACAATACGGCGCATACACAAACATAAGGCATATACAGATATATAAGGTAGAGATATAAGACATATACAGATATATATAAGGCATATACAGATACATAAAGCATATACATAAGACATGTACAGGTACATAAGGCATATGCAGATAGATACATAAGGTATATACGGATAACTAAAGGCATATATATAATGCATATACAGATACATAAGGCAGATACAGATACATATAGGCATATATAGATACAAAATATATATTAAAGTTTCTTTCATTAATCATTGGTGAAGCTGGATAGAACACTATACTGTTCCTTAATAGACCAAATATCTGATTTTTAGACCCAATTTAGTATTTTAAAACAGTTATTATTTAATAGAAAATAAGGGGAGGGCCAGGTGCATTGTGGGAATTATGTTTTATGCGCAGCTTTTAACTAGTACATGAATTTTATAGTCTTCAGTAGGGTTGAACTCTTTTTTTTGTCTTTTTTTTCTGCCTGAATTGCAATGTTACTCTGTGGCCACTAGATGGCGCATGAGACTAAACTGGGAGCTTCCAGTGAAAATATACTGAGAGAGCTGGGATGAACTGGTCTATGAAAATGTTAAAGAATTAGGGGTTAGGGATATAACTTTAGTATAGTCCGTGTCGTATTCTGGTTTAGGCTGGGGCGGCTGGGGCAATCCTCCCGCTGCAAAACCAGGGGGGCAGATCGCCCCCAAGTGTGTTACCCCTCAAAGGGCCGGATACAGGGGAAATCTCTGATTTAGCTCCACGTGTGCTTAGAACCTTTTGATATATATATATTACACAATAGTTCCCAAATTTCAACCAACATCTGTCTGGAGGGCCGTTTGGGTGTCTGACTCATCCCTCTATTAGAACAGATGTGTGATGCTGATATAATGACGTGTCTCAGTTTTCATCACCCCCTTCCCCCCCGACTTCCCTGTTATGAAATAGGAGACTTTAGTTGACTTTGCAAAGTTACATCAACTTTCAGAACCTCAGCAGTCTCTTCTTCAGATAGATTTCTGAGCTTATAAATCAAAGAGCAAATACAGGGTGCCAGGCGACTAGGACTGACATTAGAAAAATCACACAATTCTTACGGGATTATGACCTTAATGAATGAAGTTACACAGATGTGATCGATGAGCATGTAGGTGATGTCATATGAGGTCATAACTGTACAAAGGTTTTAAGAATTACTTTTATTTTCCTCTAGAAACCCAGAACCTGCCGGCCGATTACCCTCTGCCACTTCTGCCGGGAGGCTGTTCCACTTATCCACTACCCTCTCATTAAAAAAATGAAATGTAGTCATTAAGTGCAAACCTCTGCATCTGCAAAGGGGTTAAGAAAAAAAATCTTTCCTCTCCCAGACTCTCTCTTTCTCCACGCCGGAGAGTGAGTTTAATTGCAGCGCTCCGGTGACATCATCTGTCTTTCTTGAGCCAGAAGTGAGCGCGGGGTAAGCGAGAGGAAGTTTAGCCGCACAGCCGGCAGTAGGATCTCTCGTGTTTGTCTAACTCTGCGTCCTAGGAAAGTTCCTCTATAACACGCACAGAGCGCCCATTGTTCCCGCAGATCACCGGCCCCCTTATTCTAATACGGAATTCAGCAGGAAACCCATGATTTCCTGACGCAGGGCAAACCGACAAATAGGAGCGGAACCCCCTTTAAACCTCCCGCTCTCCTCCTCGTTAGACTCTACGTCTCGAGCAAAAGCATGGAAAGGATTAACATCAGCCTCTGATTTTTCTCCCTTATCCTACGGGGAGAGGGGGGGGCGAAACGTTCGTTCCGGGAGCTTTTTTTTAAATACAAAATTCCAAGTCGGGATTCTGGAAACTGTAGCGATGAAGCGGCGAGTCGCTTGCGGCCGAACCCGTCAAAAATCATAAAAAAAAAACCCCCAAAAAAGCACATTATGGTCGTTAGAGGATATTTCGAGGATATTGCTACAGTGACAGGCGGCCGATTATGACTTCCTGATCTTTCGGGTCTCTCGGGAGAAAAGGAGCGAGAGATTTTTCAGAGTTTGTATCCGGAGGGAGCGGAAAGCGGCCAGACATGGATACCGGAGAAAACGGTGGCGGCAGCGCATGCGCCAGCAACGCCAACAGCATGAAGAGGACGCTGAAGTGCGTGGTGGTCGGGGACGGCGCCGTCGGGAAGACCTGTTTGCTGATGAGTTACGCCAACGACGCCTTCCCCGAGCAGTACGTCCCGACCGTATTCGATCATTATGCCGGTAAGGACCAGCTTTATCACTTATTTTTATTATTTTATTCATTTTTTATTAATTTATTCATTTTTATTATTAGTGATTTATTATTTATTATTCATTCATTTCTATCGTACGTTAAGAAAATAAATCTGTCATTTTATTCTTTCCGCCGAAGGTTTTATCACGTAGAGAAACATTTAAGACATTTTTTTTCTTCAGTTTCTATGGCAACAACCTATCAGTGCCTGCTTTTCTATGTCATGTGATATTTAAGTGTTCCCGGGTAAAATGTTTAGGTGATTAAAGAATTATTTCTGGGGAGGGTTTGGGTTTTTAGCGTTTGTAGGAATGCTGTTTGCTGCATTTAGTTACAAAATGTGATTGAAACGTTTAATGTTTGCTACAGAAATGCGGAATTTAATATATAAATCAATAAATAGTAATAACAATAATAATATATCAATTAAAAATAATAACAATAATAATAATAATAATAAAAATAATAATAAATATAATATTCTTGAAGTACAAAGTCTGATTTAGGATGATGGGAGTTGTAGTCCACCTTTTGTTGTAACGTTACAGCATAAGCTTTTTGTACTTTTTAGAATTTTTTTTACATTTTGGGATCTTTTATTGCATTCTTTTTCTTTCCCTTTTAAAATAATAATAATAATAACCAAAATATTGTATTAAAATATAAATATAAATATAAATATATCTTTCCTGGCCGTACGATTCATTTACACCAAATCTAGTAAAATGAGTGTAATTACCTGTTAACCCCGCGCAGTCTAAAGCTTGTGGCATACCACCCAACTATCCTGTTCTTCATGGGGCAGTCCTGGTATTTTCCATTGTCCCACTTTTAGGGACTTTCTGATCTCCCCCAACCCCCGCAGAGCACTTTTAAGGATATCTATTCCTCTTTGGTAAATATTACTAATAAAATATTGGTGTGTAGACGTCTCCATGCTCATGGGATGGCAGTGCTCCAGAGAAGGGACTCCATACTCATCGTTGCCCCCCGCGCTTGAATAACCGGTAACCCTCGCCGGTCATTTTTAAACTTTTTACCCAACTTTACCCGTATATCGCCAACAGACAGAGGAGGGTTGGTGTAAACATGCTTTTTTAAAAAAAAAAGTTTTTAAATCCTAGTATTTTTGTGCCCCCTTTACCTAGAACATGAAATACTGGCTTTATTGTCACGTAAGGAATCCTCGGACAGGTAAAGCATCACCTGGCGGCTCTTTGGGTGAATTGAAGCAAATATTAACTCTTAATTAAATTAATTTCCGGTCCTCTCCTAATAATCCCCTCTATTTGGTGAACAGGCAATGAACCCAAATCACTTAACAATTAAAGTTCAGGGAGCGCAGACGGAGCGGGATTCCAGCATGACTGGTAGACCGTTGCTCCGGGACACTTGGTAGTATTTGTTTGGTGTAATGCTAATTGGGGAAATTCTATAAACGCATTCAGGACTAAACCAGAGCGGCATTCTATTTATCAGGAAAGACAAAATATACATTATCCCAGATTATTAAATCATTCAACGGAAACATCAAAGGAAAGGCAGGACGAGCTTCACCGGCTGGGAAAAAAAGAGAAAATAAAAATAGGTTAATATGAAGAATTCTCTATTTCTGCCAAAGCAGCCAGACGTGCGGTGTCTGAAACGTGGAGTGGAATAACATGGATCCCCGGGGGGGGGTTACAAGACAATGGGGATTATTCATTAGAGGGAAAGTCCCATGAAATAATAAATACATTATTATATTTCCCAGCACTGTATACAGTAATATAACCCCCAGCGCTGTATACAGTAATATAACACCCAGCGCTGTATACAGTAATATAACCCCCAGCACTGTATACAGTGATAACCCCCCCAGTGGTGTATACAGTAATATAACCCCCAGCGCTGTATACAGTAATATAACCCCCAGCACTGTATACAGTAATATAACCCCCCAGCGCTGTATACAGTAATATAACCCCCCCAGCGCTGTATACAGTAATATAACCCCCCAGCGCTGTATACAGTAATATAACCCCCAGCGCTTTATACAGTAATATAACACCCAGCGCTGTATACAGTAATATAACCCCCAGCACTGTATACAGTAATATAACCCCCCAGCGCTGTATACAGTAATATAACCCCCCAGCGCTGTATACAGTAATATAACCCCCAGCGCTGTATACAGTAATATAACCCCCAGCGCTGTATACAGTAATATAACCCCCAGCGCTGTATACAGTAATATAACCCCCAGTGCTGTATACAGTAATATAACCCCCCGCGCTGTATACAGTAATATAACCCCCCAGCGCTGTATACAGTAATATAACCCCCAGTGCTGTATACAGTAATATAACCCCCCAGCGCTGTATACAGTAATATAACCCCCAGCGCTGTATACAGTAATATAACCCCCCAGCACTGTGTACAGTAATATAACCCCCAGCGCTGTATACAGTAATATAACCCCCAGCGCTGTATACAGTAATATAACCCCCAGCGCTGTATACAGTAATATAACCCCCAGCACTGAATACAGTAATATAACCCCCAGCGCTGTATACAGTAATATAACCCCCAGCGCTGTATACAGTAATATAACCCCCCAGCGCTGTATACAGTAATATAACCCCCAGCACTGTGTACAGTAATATAACCCCCAGCACTGTGTACAGTAATATAACCCCCAGCGCTGTATACAGTAATAACCCCCAGCGCTGTATACAGTAATATAACCCCCAGAGCTGTATACAGTTATATAACCCCCAGCACTGTATACAGTAATATAACCCCCCAGCGCTGTATACAGTAATATAACCCCCAGCACTGAATACAGTAATATAACCCCAGCGCTGTATACAGTAATATAACCCCCCAGCGCTGTATACAGTAATATAACCCCCAGAGCTGTATACAGTTATATAACCCCCAGCACTGTATACAGTAATATAACCCCCAGAGCTGTATACAGTTATATAACCCCCAGCACTGTATACAGTAATATAACCCCCCAGCGCTGTATACAGTAATATAACCCCCAGCACTGAATACAGTAATATAACCCCAGCACTGTATACAGTAATATAACCCCCAGCACTGAATACAGTAATATAACCCCCAGCGCTGTATACAGTAATATAACCCCCAGCGCTGTATACAGTAATATAACCCCCCAGCGCTGTATACAGTAATATAACCCCCGCGCTGTATACAGTAATATAACCCCCCAGCGCTGTATACAGTAATATAACCCCCAGCGCTGTATAAAGTAATATAACCCCCAGCGCTGTATACAGTAATATAACCCCCCAGCGCTGTATACAGTAATATAACCCCCAGCGCTGTATACAGTAATATAACCCCCAGCACTGAATACAGTAATATAACCCCCAGCGCTGTATACAGTAATATAACCCCCAGCGCTGTATACAGTAATATAACCCCCCAGCGCTGTATACAGTAATATAACCCCCAGCGCTGTATACAGTAATATAACCCCCCAGCACTGTGTACAGTAATATAACCCCCAGCGCTGTATACAGTAATATAACCCCCAGCGCTGTATACAGTAATATAACCCCCAGCGCTGTATACAGTAATATAACCCCCAGCGCTGTATACAGTAATATAACCCCCCAGCGCTGTATACAGTAATATAACCCCCAGCGCTGTATACAGTAATATAACCCCCCAGCACTGTGTACAGTAATATAACCCCCAGCGCTGTATACAGTAATATAACCCCCAGCGCTGTATACAGTAATATAACCCCCAGCGCTGTATACAGTAATATAACCCCCAGCGCTGTATACAGTAATATAACCCCCCAGCACTGTGTACAGTAATGTCATTCATATCTGGTTTTATCTCATTTCCCCCCCCAATAAACTCCCTTTATCTGCAGTCCTGGAGCCGCCGTTGCTGTCAGTCATGTGATATTTTGGGTGACTTTCCCTCAAACACCACGCTGAGCTGATGCTTTATGGCGATGCTAATGAAGTCCGTTCCTCCAGTCAGACTTCCATGTGGCTTGCGGTGTATCGTTTATCAGACTCCTGGCCCTGCGGGATCCATCGATCCAAGAGTAACCATCAAACAAGACCCCAGAGTTCCATTTGTAGCAGCATTAAATATGACTTTTCTAGCCGAGTACAAAAGATATAAGCGATACGCGGAATAACGAGGAAATCCAAAGACTTTCCTAAACTTTCATCTTGGGTGAATTCTTTATTTCTGAATAGACCCCCCCCCAGCAGACCCCTTACTGTCCAACAGAATCTCCAGAATACAATTAAGGACCTCGTTAACCCAACGGTAACTCCACGCAGGCTCCTCTCACACACCCTGTATGTAAAATGCATTTCTAGCGACGTGGAAAGTTTGCATGGATTACATTAACCCCTCTGACATCATCCCAGCCCCTTGTTCATTGTCCTTTTTCCATTGTTGTGACCTCATGACCTCTATTCAGTGCAGAACGAAACAAAATCTCCTTTTTTTCTGGTTAAAAAGAAAAAAAAAGCATATTGTCTGAATAAAGGCCGTTCTGAGCTGATCCGTAACAACATTCTGCAGCTCGCCCCGTGTCGGCCGGGTCAGAATAAATAATAATTAGCGTGGGGGTAACATCGTAACGGCGTTAATCATTGTTCATTCATTCGTTTCATTCATCCCATTGATACAGTTTGTAACAGTTTCTTACTCGATGAACCCACTCGATGAACCCACTCGATGAACCCACTCGATGGGGTCCAATGACACTCGGTGGCTTATTTCTTCTCTAGATTTTAGATAACAGCTCGATATTTTCCACGTTCTGTTGGGGACCGCAGAAAAATCCGGTTTAGTTTCACTTTAGAATGACGGACTTTCTTTGACGACTTCAGTTACTTCTTAATAATCAGGGGAAACGGAGAGGCCAACGCTCTCCCGTTATATATAATTAATATATATATATAATATATATATGGATATTATCTTAAGATATATGTGCTTTGGTGTAATAGCCACTTTAAAAAGGAAAGCTTAATTAAAAAAAAAATGAATTTACATATAGATAGATGCCAAAAATCCATGAATTAACATTAGTTTTAAGCCACAAAAATAAAAAAAATTGAGCGGAGTGATTGTAACAACCAGAAAGTAACCCCCTTTGGCGTCTGGTTAATGCCATTTGGTTCCAGATTTGCGAAGGGGACTTTGTGGGGGGGGCAGTACTGCAATGTGATATTTTGGGGGACTTTCCCGGCTCAAACACCACGCTGAGCTGATGCTTTATGGCTATGCTAATGAAGTCCGTTCCTCCATAGACCTTGATTAGTCAGAGAGTCCAGCTGGGTGAGGAAGACCAAGCCGTTCTATTGTTTATCCACAAGGCAGTATGATAAGATTGATTGGGCTGAGATAACAGAGCTAGAACACATACACGTGGCAGATATGCACATAGGTAGATCATTATTTCAAGAAGAGACCTCTGAGGTCCTGAGAGCTCATGTGACTTTCCAGCAAACAGAAATAAAAAGGTCTTTTAACCCAACAACTGCCTTTATAGTTACCCTTTTTGGACCCATGGTTAACACATATGGTTGGGTTTTTGGTACATGTATGTTGATTCTTTTATATGGTGACATAGGTTTATTTAGTGAATAGAACCCATGTTTCAGGCTTGTTTAATCTTTTTTTTTGCGGAAACAAACTCTATGACATCACGAGTCATGCGTTATCACGCGTAAGATAAGGGACATTATTCAATGGTCCTTCAAAAAAAAAAAAGAACAATCGTTTTGGGGACAAAAATAGCATTTCCTGTTCCCTTCTAGAAGAAGCCGAATCTCGTTATTCTCCAGATTTTTTTTTTATGAGTTTAGGAAACCTTATTTAGTATTTTTTGATGATAATATATAGTCACGTTCAATATGAATTTGTTCTCGGCGGGAAGCACTTTGGAAGCCCAGAGCCATCCGGAGATTGTCTTCTCCTTCTCTGATTTACTTCGCTCCTTTAACCAGGCGGCCGAGCCTCGGAAAAAAATCTCTTAAAAAAAACACTTCATTTTACCCGGGAACGTCGTATATTTCATAGGCCGTCCATTATTTACGCTTCTCCTGCTGAAAGGTTCCCCTAAGATATAACGCTGGAGTTTATTAAAATGCTAAAGAGACACAAATAATCCCATCCTGTCTCCCGTGAGATTATATAGAACTTCATTCATCGAGTGACTTATTCATCATAAGAGCTGCCCCAGGCCTCACCCGGGGCAATACCCCCAGCTGCCCCCTCTGCTGCTGCCGTCTATACCACTGGGTGCCAGGATATGATGTCACTTCCTGGCGCGCCAACGACTAAGCGCTGAAGGAGAAGGCCATGTGATCCAAACAAATGGCCCATTTGGGGACATCAGAGACCTCCGTTGTAACAGACCCATTGAGTAGAGGCCTAATTGGCCAGTAGGGAGACCTGCTCCCTGTTTAGAGGCAGAGCGGCCATTAGTCCCCGGACCTGACACACTAGGCCTAGTCGTAGAAGGGCTAGAATATGCTGATGGGCCCCAGACTTAGACATACAAATGGCCATAAAATAAAACATTTATGTTAATTTTTTGGTATTTATTCACTTTTCTGAATAGAACATAAGCTCCCAAGAATGAGGCCTCTGTGTTTACGTCTTATCATTAATTTAATATTTCCCCCCTGTTGTCGTAGCGATAATGTCTGAACGAGGCTCTCTGACTACTTGGTCCCACCGCTAGCATTTGTTTGACGAATCCATTAGATTGGTGAAAACCTATCATTTTCCCAGATTTCCGTGCCCCGTCTACTCTAGTCGGCTGGGTTTGGTGACACGGTATAAGTAACTTGACAATGGATCCAAAAAAAAAAAAAGTAATATGATGTCATAGTTCACATCTAAGATAGATTTACCTAAAGTAACTGTTATGATATTTTGTGGGAGGGGCAATATTTCTCAAAATGGCTCCACGCATAAAGTGATTACAACATAATAAAATGATGAATAAAAGTCTTTACAGAAAAACTTCAGCATTGCTTTAGTCTTTAGGGCTTATCGCCGACATCCGGGACACTACCCAAGATTAAAAAATACAAAAAAATATTTTCTGGAATTTTTTTTCTTTTTTAAATATAAACCCCATTGCCCAGAATTTCTGTGATAGCCCCTATAATGCAGAGATCAGCCAAGCTATGTTTACCATGTGATTCACGCCACAATTAAGTGATCAACCCATATGTGATATATTCATTCCGTTTTATAAGCAGATGGTGAGCAAAAATGTTAGGAATTGATGAATTCTTCTCAACGTGGCAACCAACGAAGGGGAAAATAGAAGATGATTATTTTCATAATGCATTTCTCTGCTATGGGAGCAGAACAGAACACAACAGGCTATGTATCAAAAATATTTATTCGCTTTAAGCATTTACACTTGTCAACAATCACCATTTTCAGAATTTAGCAATTTATATAAATCCGAACAAAAATGACATAAAAAATATACATCAGCTAAAGATTCTGGACTAGATTTTACTTATTAATAACTAAGTGCAGCAATAAAAGAAAGAATTTCCAGAAATAATATTTTTTTTTATGTTATATTGTTTCCTCGATCATATATATTTTTTAGGGAATGCTTAATTGTCATGTGACACAAAATGCGTCTTAAAAGTTATGTTTTTAAGTGATTAAAATCCAGCTATTTGGAAGTGATGAGTGCTATATATTTACTTATCATAGAGAATCTGGAAGAGAGATTCGAGATAGATACATAGGTTTTTTTTAGCTTTCTTTAATAATTTTTTTATTATTTTGTTTTCTATTTCTTTATTTATATATATACCGTATTGGCTCGAATATAGGCCGCACTTTTCCCCCCCCACTTTAAGTCTTTAAAGTGAGGGTGCGGCCTATATTCGGGGTCTAGCGCCCGACCCAGGCAGCAGGTTTAGGATACAGATCTCCCGCAGCGGTGCAGGGGACCTGCATCCTACTCTCTGATACGCTCAGCCTCCCCTGCCAGCACTTTCTACGGGGGGGGGTGCCGGCACGGGAGGTTGTCTAAGCGCATCTTGCGTTGTTTAGCCGCATCGAAAAAAACTTTTTCTTTAAAAAAGCACCAAACTTTTAGGGTGCGGCCTATATACGGGGGCGGCCTATATCCGAGCCAATACGGTATATATATATATTTATTTATTTATTTATTTTTTATTATTATTTTTTTTTTGTTATTTTGAATTAAAAAATATTTCAAAAATAGTCCAAAAATAAGATATTTTTTTTTGCATAGAACAAACATTTTTCAGTATCCTTAAAGTCGCAAAGTGGATGCAGACCCCACGCCTTCCTGCCGGTGTTTTAGAGACGAGAATATGTGAAAGGATACACTTTATTGGGAAAATATTTTCTCGTTTGGCTGTGATTTTTTGAGCGTACGTGTAGAATGATCGGGTCGGGAAGCACAGATGATACACGAGGTCTTCGCACGGCCTTCGCGACCTAAGAGGGTTAATGGAACAACATCTGCCGGAGCATTCTATATAATGCGGCTCCTTTACATTACATACATTTTCATCTAAAACCGAAAGCTTTGTACATAATGAAGGAAAGAAGAATAGGTCGCCCGGCGGAATATCCTTCAGTATAATAGAGTGTCTGCCGTTCCTTTTTGTATCCAGGACGGATAAGGAAGGTATAAAGGGTTTCGGACGTTTTCCGTAAGCCTCCAGCCGGGTTAAATTGAGATGTAAATGAAATCCATTCTGTAAATTCAGATCGAGACGGGGCCAAGTCACAAAGCGTGTTCTCAATCCTGTGTGATATTGCGATGCAAATCCCACACGGATACATTGACATATTGTAATGGGGGACGTCGGGTGACACACAGCGGGCATTCTGTAAGAGGCTCGATGGAAATGTCGCATTCTATAGGGTTCCTTGTTCCAAAGGAATGCCCTAAAACTGTATGCAACATACACCCACTGGTGGTCTTTAAATGCCAGCATTGTACGTGGGGGACAAATAAGCCGATGACGCGTTTATTAAAAGGTGAAATAGCCAAAAAGGTCAACGTCAACTCATGGACCATGATGATGTCACCAGCGATGATGTGGCTCAAACCAGGGTTGGACTGGTGATGACGAGGTGGCCCTGGCACTTTAAGGCCAGTGGCTGTCTGATAATGTAAGTGTGACTCGATAGGTTAGGCCAGACATTATGGGGTTTTTGGGGTAGCATGTGGCAAAATCCAGCCGTTGGCTACACACCGCGACCCCCGATCTGCCACTGGAGCCGCAGACTGGTTGAGTGTAGGACACCGACGGCCAGAGGACCACCAGGCATTCCTCGATGGCACAAACACTTGGCTTTTGGGGGGTATTCTGCATTAGTTGTAACCGTTTGATTTGTTCTATACATCGGTTGAATTGCATGGATCAACCGCAACAGCGTATTCAACGTTTTAAAAGGGTGGGACAGGGGCGTCTGAGATAAACGCGGTGATTCCAATGGTCAGGAAATACATTTGGAACCCTAAGGAACCTGGTTTATCATCAACGCTCTTGTTTAAAAAACATTGAAGTCAATAGTACAGTGGAAAAAAATATTCAATCGATCGAAAAAAACAAAGTTTCGTGCCAATGTTCCTTTCCTGTTTAAGGTGTGAGTAGGACCTCTTGGAGAACTTGGCCCGCCTGTCCCCCCTGTCCCTGCAATAGATCTGTCAACACATCCGCCTGCGGGTACGTCCTCCTGCGTAGATCTCTGGCTTCGGATCAGTAACGCCTTTTAGTGTTTTGAATGTCTTTTAAGAAAAAATATTTTGGGGGGGGGCTCAGTGAATGAAAACTGAATTGAAATCAAAAGGTTTTCTGTTTATTAATAATTATTGATATTAATTAATGTATTTGTTTAACCTGTGAACATTATGATATCAGCATCCATTGAAAAAAAAGGTGTAGGGTGGGGATAAAGCGAGTGATGGGGACAGTCGGGTTGTATCCTTTCTTGCGTTACCTCGGCGTTTCTGTTGGTGTGAGATTCATTTGTTTTTTGCGACAGACAGGAACCGGATTTATTAAACAGGAAAAAGGAACACGGATCAGCTGGAGACATTCATCAAAGTGCTGTCTCCTTACAACCCATGGCTTCTTCTCCAGCGTCTCTCTCGGCCCCAACAGAGCGCACATCCGGTATCGTTGCCCCGAATGACCGGTGGAACCCATAAGACACCTAACCTTATATGTCCTGAACCTTCTGATACACAAACAGATAAAATATACCGTCACGTCATAAAAATATAAAATTCTATAATATTAAATATCAAAATAGTCAATTTGTCACCTTTTACCTTATTCCTGCAATATTTCGTTTACAAACTAAATCCCTAAAAACAAAAGTTTCATGTCTTTGATACAATCAGCTTATAGATTGGGTTGCTGACCACTGCCATTAACCACCGCAGGAGCAAAGCCATAAAGTTAGTTATTATTATTTTATTATTATTATTATTATTATTTTTCTCTTATATTTATACAGCACCAACAATTTACTTTGGGCTTCAGAACTCCAACTACTCTGTACTCCTTTCTATTTACCAAAGTTTTCCCCAAACAGTAATACTTTTTCCTCTGATATTGCTCCGAAGAGTTAATATATAGCAAATCGTTACTTTGTTATTGCGCAATTCTATTAATTAAACACAAAGTTGAACATTGTATCTCTGGATCGCTACATTTTTAAATCGTGGAATTATATATAATACGTTTGCGGTGATTCCAGGTTTATGTTTTAATAAAATAAAAAATGAAATAAAAAATAAATTCTTACAATTTTAAAGAGGAATCTTTGTCTTATATCTCTATAAATGTACTTGATAATATTACCCGGGGAGTTATTTAATTCCCGATGTCATTCCCTAAAATCAAAGTCTCAGTTATGAGGAAATATTTTTCTAAAAATAGAGGGATATTTTTTCTCTAAGTTTTCCAACTTTAATTATTATTTTTTTTTTTTTCGATAATTATTTAGTTTTTAAAGTTCAAATGTTAAAAATAAAAAAAAAAGCACTCATGGTTTGGTCTAATTAGATCCCATCTGGCTGGGATTTCATTAGTACAGCATTTATTGTTTATTTCCTGAAATAAAATAAATTATATTCCAAAATATATCAGATGCATTTTTTTTTATAGAATATAACTTAATTGGAATTGCGCTATCGCACAGATATTACGCATAATAAATAATATTTTATTATGCAGAAAATGTTCATAATGGAGTTCAGACAAATGACTTCAAATATAAATGTTTATGCCAGCCACAAAATGAGAGTTATGCGGTAATTAGGAGCGCATAGCAGCGTGTGACAATCTGTTTGTTGTAAGAAACAGTGCTTCGGGAGCACGAAATGGGCAGAATTGGTGTTTTTTTTATCTTAATGGTCCTTTAGCTGATTTCAAGAGCTGATGTGATATTTTACAACAGTACGATTGGAACAAAAGGCACATGGTGGCCTGATTTTACGATGTTGCCCATGCGTAGGTGCCCTGCTTGGACACTGATCACTGATGGACATGCCAGGGAACTTCCTACGGTTGCTTTCGATCTCCTCGGGGGCGTGGCAATGATCAGGGGACGGACAAGCAGCATGTGAGGGCGGAGCTATCGGCAGTTTTGTCTATAAAAGGGCAAGAAGGGATCCTCAGGATTCCCAGGTTTGCCCATAGACGCTAAGGTGTGATGGATGTTGAGAAAAACATGGCCGACTCATAATAACGATGCTATGTGGAGTAGAACCGGATAAGTGAAGGACAACTCATAGGTTAGGGCACAAAAAAAGCTACATTATATACAGTCCCACGACATGTCATGGACCTCTAGAAGACCGGAAGCTTCCCAAAGGTGCAGCTGGTCTTCAAAGCCATGACCAGGTTGTCTAATTAACCCATTCTTACTCGTAGGCCTCAGCCTCGGTGAGAAGAAGACATCACCCGCAGCCCAAATATTGTCCATCTCGCCTGAAAGCCAAGAAATAGAATAGTAAGACATGAAAGCACAGATTTCACAACAGTTGGAAGGTCCGAGCGGTTCCTCACTTGGCCGTACAATCCCGTAACATGTGTTTCCTGAATGATAAATACCATTTGGTGTCTGTTTACATGAACGCGGTGTCTTCATTGTGTATATAATCCCCACCCAGAAGAAGTTAGAAGTTCATCTCTTACTTCGCACATCTAGCCTGGAGACTAACCCACAGAAAAACAGCGTCCGTGCCAGCATTCGCATGCATCGTTGGAACAGCATCCAGCGTTGACATCAACGTTTTATACGGCGTCTGGAGACCACACAGATTTTGGTGTGAAATAAAGCGGCTTATTCTGGGATTTAACACCCACTACAGCAGCGTGAGCTCCCCTTACTGCCCTGGACGCGGAGGCATGGACCCCCTCAATGGAACCAAAGGGGATTTTCCATGAGATCAATCAGTAAAGGGGATTTTTCATAGTTTCTTTTTTCATTTGCAATAAATCGCAGTTGGACTTTTGAATTTGTAGCGTCTCCAATGTAAAGAGATAATAAAATCACAAGGCGGTTGCTAGGAGAAGTAGAAAATGTATGAAAAATAAAAATTCTATTACATTTACGGTAACATTTTAAGATGACCAAAGTATTACTTGGAGCAGAAGTCCCCAAGCTTCTTCTAAAAAAAAAGAAACGCCATCAAATTCCTGGACGACACTCAAAGAGGTCCTGGCGGGACGTCCACCGACTTCTGAGGGCATGGGGTGACGATGCCAATTAAAATCTAGACTCGTCCATGGCATCTGAGAAGCCTACAGCCCAGCCTAATCAAGATATTCATTTGAGAATTCCAGGAACACTCCAACGTTCCAATGGTTCCAGAGACAACGTTTCCGCTTCCCTACGCCATGAATCCTCCAGGTCCAGCTGATGTCTGTCACAGTCTGGAGATCGGTCGGCTTCCAAGCTGGCACCGGCACAGTCCCTGGTTTTCAGACCTGGCAGCGGGTTTTGTATGCCGGTGATCTCCCATGTATGAAACCTTCGAAATCTCCCTACCCCTCATCAATCACTCTCGGGTAAATGATCTTAATGACGAAGCTGGCCAGATGTGCCCGTCTCTGTCAGCTGGATTCTGATTTTCAGAAACCTTAGGTGACCCTGCATTTAATCCAATAATCTGATATTAAGATTATATAAAGATTAAAAAAAAGCTAAACTGTTTTATGTTTACCTCGTTGCCCAACAGATTTATAAATAAATAAATATTTAATTTTTATTAATATTAATATTAGAATTAATATTTTTTTTTTTTATTAATAATACACTTTATAAATTTATAAATTAACTATTATACATTTTATAGTAATATAAATTCAATATTAAATATATATATATATATAAATTAATTCATTTAAAGGAATTAGGGCTCAGCGGTCATCTAGAAAGTCGTGGAAATTGGCTAAGAAAGGAAAAAAGCCACAATGCAACAGCCCGATCCATCCGCTTATTCAAAGCCAGACCCGAAAGTCACTTTCGCCCCAAGAAACTTATTTTAAGACACAAAACGCGGCGCTTTGTAGCATAAGCAATTCTTCTCCTTATTTACACAGAGAGCAGGCGTATTCCGGGTCATTAATAATAAAAGCTGCAGCCAAGTAACGAGGAGCCGCGGACAGGAAAAGGAGATTCGCCGACGTGTTGGGTATTATTAATGGCCTTTTTTTTTTTTTTTTTTTTTGCGAAAACAGTTCTGGGTTCCATTAATCAGAAACAATGAAACAAACTTGTATCGGGATTAATAATTCTCGCCGTCGGTCCTATTCTGGACACGTTTGGTTCCGGGATTGGCAGGCGCAGAGCGTTCTAGAACCCTGCAACTCGAGTCCCGAAAAACGTTTCTCATGGTTTGGTTTTATGCGTTAACGTTTCGGCTCCCATCCCCCGCCGGGTACTTTACGAAGGTCAAAGAAAGACTGAGCCGGTTCTGTATCATGTATAATGTATAACGTAGAGCGTTGTGTCCGGTTCTAGAGGCGTCATCATCTCTAGGAAGATATTGACGTTCTGGAGGGAGGTCAGAGGAGAGGGACTAGCATGAGATAAAAAGTATCAGGAAAGACACAGGGATACTTAGTATCTCCGGCTGGAGGGGGGGAGAGGGGATGGAGGGGTTATTTAAATAGATAAAGGACAGTCGGAGCGTCTCTGGAGAGTGTTAAATCACAGAGCGAGAGCGCAAGATATTCTAGTGACTGACTAGAACCATCTGTTATAAGCCTTTGCAGTCTTCCGCTCGAGGTGACGGCCGTCACTTTGGTGTTACTGTCCCGGAGCCGGTGGTGTTGGTCGGAGGTGCCCTGCATCCACCTCCTGCTCTGAGTGTTTACTGGCACTGTTTGAGGGTTGGGGGGGGTATCATGAGGTGTGAAATGATAAATAATGGCGGATGAACGCGAAGTCCTCGCTAACAGCTCTTCTCCTTTTTGTTTTTTAGTAAGTGTGACCGTCGGAGGGAAACAGTATCTTCTGGGACTCTACGACACAGCAGGCCAGGTATTCCTTAGAGTTAAATCGGTGTACCGGAGCGCGCCATTGTGGGGGATCATGTGATCTTTAAGCACCGCCCCCTCGCTAACGAGCAGCGCTGGGCTGTTTGCTTTACGGCAGAACGCGTCTTCTCTCTATATTCTCCATCTTATTCGTATAAAACATAACATACATTCAGGAGCCGTATGTCTATCCCATGCATGTTTAATCCCCTCACTGTATTACCCTCTACCACTTCTGCTGGCAGGCAGATCATCTTGTCCTTGCATTCTGACCTATAGGACACCCTGCAAAGGCTCAGGGAACAGAAAAGCTCATCATCCAGAAATGCCAACGCTACGTTTTTACAGCGAGGAAAGGTTATTGCTGTAACTCAGTCTGGATGAAATGGCAAATATCTTCTTCCTCAGACTAATTAGACTCGCAGCGCGGCGCCGACGATGCAGCCCCGTGAAATAAATATTCCGCAGCAGCCTAAACATTTACACGCTTACTGTATATAAAAACTTACAGTCAGCAGCCGGAATTCAGGTTTCCCGTCTTCAGCATCGAGAGATGCGTCCCTGTTATACCCTCATCAGAAGAGCGACCTTCCTCCTGCGGGTCGATCAATCGCAGAACAAAGGCGTTTAGTAAAAAAAAATATTTCTTTTATTTATTCTGCCCGTTTCAGGTTAAAATAAATAATGACATAAGGATCAGAGACCTATTTTATGTGTCTACCCTTGGATTATTCCTCCCCGTTGCTACCTCTCCCCTGTTTCTGATTGTTGTTGATTGGTTCAGGCAGCCTTTATAAGGCGGGGGGAGAACTTCAGGACAGGAAACTGATTTTGGATTCTGATTTTGCCACAGGCTGCCACCGATCCCAGCCGATTCAAACTATTTAAATATCTCCCAAATCAGTGCGGTTTAAAAAAATGGCAGCTTTTATTAAGTGAAATGAGTTACGGTTAGTGATGAGTTAAATAAGGTTCCCGGGGAGGTATTATATCGGCGCACTCGTTACTTCCTGTTCAGCCCTATACATCATGGATAACGCGAAGCGGAGTCGGTTCAAACCCAGGCGACGACGGGAGCGGGGATTCACCTCCGTCCAAAATAGTTTATTACCCCCCACCATTTTGAACGGCGTATAAATAATAACTACAAGCAGCGGCCGCGCGGAAACAATAACCGGCATCGATCAAAGCTGGAAATTTTAAAAGCCGCGGGGAGGCGGGGGGCAATGAATAAATTCTTCAGCCGATGCTCATATAACGAACCCCACCAGGTAGACTCAATATATCTGGATATAATATGCAAGGAAGAGACCGAAGTGATGAATTATCCATTGATTCCGGCCATGCGTCTTCTACGGGGATCTGCTGCCACCTGCTGGTGCACAGGTGTAAAGCAGGATTTTTAAAAAATGACAATTTTTTTAATTTTTTTACTATATTTCTACATAATTTCCCCGTATTTGATGCCATCGCTTGGTGTTTGGGGTAATATGGAAATAATGATGCGGAAGAATCTTCCTGAGAGTCTGATGTAGTATCGGTCTGGCCATCGACAACAATCAGCAAGTTGACAACAAGAGGCATAACTTAATGGGGAGGAATAATCATGCAGGAACAGTTTTTGCTCCGTAGTCAGGATCCCCAAGAGTTTCGGCGCTCAGATTGTATGAATTTATAAAAATTTTAAGGAATAAATTATGTTTTTTATTATTATTTTTATTATTTATTTATTAATATGTTGTTGTTATTTTTTTGTCACAGGAAGACTACGATCAGCTGAGGCCTCTGTCGTATCCCAACACGGACGTGTTCCTGCTCTGTTTCTCCGTCGTGAATCCTGCCTCCTATCACAATGTCCGGGAAGAATGGGTCTCGGAACTCAGATCCCGGATGCCGCACATACCCTATTTACTCATAGGAACACAGGTACTGCCCCTAGGAATCCTCTGGGGCGAGAACATCCAGCTTGCGGCCGAGATTATTTGCCGTCGGCTACCCTTGCGCAACATGACATGGAGCCCCAAGTCATGATGTCCTAACTCAACTCCATTGGGGGTGGAAGTATAAGATTCCCAGACGTCATGGTGGGATGGTCAGGGGAGATTCTCTGATCTACCCAACCAGAAAAAGCCACCGAGGCCCACCTTGGAGCACCCAACTGCCAAAGATCTGCCTTAAGGGATTGTGCGCCAAAAGAATCAGACACTGGAGTCTCTGCTCTGATATATGTACTATCAGCTTTTATGTTACATTAAGGAACAATCTCAGCCCCAAAATTTCTGTTTCTTGTATGTAGGAATCCATTTTGTCTGATTTAGCTCCTCCCCCACCTGCTCCTACTGGAAACAGGAAGCCGAAGTCTGTACATTTCCTGCACATGCTCGGTAGCACTCTTATTGAAGATGCTGAAGCGGCAGCCAATCACATATATGCTAGCAACACATCAGTGTCCAAATAGCAGACAACTGATTGGCTACTACTACTGTCATTGATTTCAGAAAGTTCTACTGAGCATGTGCAGGAAGTGTACTGACGAATGCTCCCTTCCTTCAGTAGTGGCAGCAAGGGGGAGGAGTTAAATGAGGACTAACTAACCAAATAACTAAGAAATGCCTGCATAGATTTGCATATATTAAAATACAATCAAAATGGACTCCCGTATGCATCTAACACGAAGAGTATTAGACTCCTTTTATCGCTTTTAAGGAACCAGATCCATGGATTTCAACCAGGAAAATGTGCATGAATGATGCTCATGATAACGTGTATCATACGTGTGTAATACATGCTGTGTCCGCGTCTGTTTACAGATTGATCTACGGGACGACCCTAAGACCTTGGCGCGGCTTCTTCATATGAAGGAAAAACCAATAACTCATGAACAAGGAATGAAACTGGCAAAAATGGTAGGATTGGGGTAACTGTTGGAAACGCAATGGGTGGTGCATGCGCAGAGTTGGTGGCGGCAGAGGGGCAGATCCTAGATTGGGACTCATCTAACATGCCCCCCTCTTTTGTCTTCAGATCGGAGCCCAATGCTACCTGGAGTGTTCCTCCCTGACCCAGAAGGGTCTGAAGAACGTGTTTGACGAAGCGATCCTCACCGTCTTCAACCCAAAGAAGAAGAAAAGCCGCTGCGTCAAATGTCGCAATTCTTGCACCGTTGTATGAGATCGGCCAACCGCGGATGAGCGGCGCCCGGGGTAAACCGAGTAGAGTTATTGGAGGAGGGTATGACCAATCAGGGTCCCCCGAGTGACGGGGGGGAGCCTTTGATCTGTGATACCTCCGGAATATAATATTAACAAACGTATCGAGCTGTGATACTTCTCACTGACCCTGGGTCCATGCGCAATATGTGCCTTATCAGCCATTAGAAAATAAGGTGATTGCGTAAAAACCAACGGCAACGCCGGTCAAAATAACACAATTCGTCAAATAATAAATATTATAGCGGAAATGGGAAATTCCAAGGGACGCTGAAAATGGATACAGATCTCGGAAGACGTAGAACATCCCACCGAGAAAATGGCTTCCTTCCATTAGTGCCACAAATTAAATATTGATAGTTTTTTTTTTGGACGTTTTTTTTCTCCTTTTTAATCATTTAGACCAAGGTTACGCTTTAACTAAATGCAATTTTCCAAAAAAAATTCTTTGTTGGCCGTCGTCTCTAGAGCTTCAAGGCCTTAATTACGGAGTTCAAACAATTTCTTTCTGTCCAGGTTCCGAAGGACATGAGCGAAGAAAACACCACCACCCCCCCCCCCCCCGGCCACCATATTTTCATTTTTAACGTGAAATCGTAAAAAAAAAACATTAAGAACTTTTAACTGTGCAATATAATGGACTCCATCTTGTTTATGGGGATGACTTCTGTCATGATTTTTGGAAACATGTAAAATGATTGATAAATGTATATCTAGATTACAAGTTACTCCTCTCTACACGCAAACGCCTTTAAAAATAATTCAGTGCCTTAATAAAACCGGAACCGTGTTTTTCAGTGAGACAGGGGAAGCACATAGCTACTTCCTGTTACGGTCTGCTATTCAGGAAGTGCTCAAGTGTATAGCTGCAACAACCAAAAAATGGCTTCCTCCAACATAATAAAAAAACTAGTCCGCTATCTTGGAATAGAAAAAAATATACATTTACAAATGATACAAAAATTTCTTTGAAATTTTGTGTAATTTTAGAATTTTCTTTTCTTTTTTTTGTAGATAAAATCTGATTTGAGACAGGATCCAGTAAACTTTTACCCATAAATTTCAATGAATTTTTAGTGTTAGGAGTAGTTTTTCATAATTATAATTTGTGTGTTTTGGGGGGGAGGGGTGAAAAAATATTAGTTTTTTTTTTACGTACTTGGATTCTTAGATCTCATTATTATTATATTGCTAAAGGGCTATAAATATATTAACGATCGGATATTTACTAAATCACATTAAGTGCAGATTGCAGATACCGGATCCTGAACCAGGAAATTATTTTACTGGATCCTGAATCAGAATTTTTATTTTATGTTTTTAATTGTTTTTTTTTTTTCCACCAGGGAATCCCAACAATAATATTGATATATAGGATTATTATTAATTTTAATTTCTTTTTCAATAGGACGCACGCTGCATGACGCCGCAGGGTTATTCATTCATTTTGTACCTGGGTAGACGTGTATTTTCCTAGAAAATTAGTGTAAATAAAGAATTTTAGCATTTACAGCGGAAAATCGTTGTTTTTTTATGTAAAAAATTGAATTAATTATGACTGAGATCTTCATACTGATTGCTGCACAGAATACAGACAGAAATAAGAAAAATACTCCACTAATCCCCAAAAGGCTTGGATTTATTCAAATTTAAATAGAATCATTTTATGTTACGTTAGATTTATTCCTATAGCGCCAACAGAGTCTGTAGCGCTGTTAAAAAAAACTGTTAAATACTTAACAAACAGAATTTAAAATAACTTTAATGCACTGTTTCATGTCCAAACCCTTTTCCAGAAATAATTGCGTAAAATTTTGCCTCATTTGCTTTTACTCTGGGAACACTTAATCATCATGTGACACAAAAGCAGGCACTGATAGGTTGTAGCTATGGAAACGATCAAAAATACAAAAAAAAATGAACAAATGGACAGATCGGTTAAGCTTTATTGGCTTAGCACGCTGGGGAAAGCGATTCACGTTTTGTCTCAGTGGGACAGCAGCTTTAACGGCGCTAAAAACAGTTCCATGCGCCCCGAAGAAGGGAGGTCAGATGGTTTCGCACTCCGTGGTGGTGGTGGAGCAGACGCCGCAGTCACACCGGATCGCCACGGGGTAGGTGAAGGAAGGATCCACGTCCGGGACGCAGTTCGGCAGCTTTATGGTGACCAGTTTGGTTTCGTTGTAGGTGCAGACTCGGTGATAAGCGTCCAGGTACGGCGGGTCCAGGATGGGTTTCTGCAGCGGGGCGGAAGAGGAGACAATCGGAAATCATAACCAAATCTCATCATCGCAAAACGACTCGACCAGCGCGAGCTTTAACCCCTTCACGACCAAGCCCGTGCACGCTAAGGGCTCACAACGTCGCATGGTCATGAATGGGTTTAAGGACAACCATTTGTCCTTAAGGGGTTAAGGGACAGTTCGCCAAGTCAGCTGCGGCTCTGGGGAGTTCTGGGGGGGGGTCTAACAAGACCCTTTTATGCACACGCGCAGAAAGCACTCCCAGCAATTTCAGTGCAAGTGCTTTTCTGTTCACTGATTGGCTCCTTTAAACTCTGGAGCTGCAGCTTCTCCAAAAGGTTAGTTTAAAAAAATAAATAAAAAAAATTGCATATTAAATTAGTTACAAATAGTTAAATAGTGAAAAAGAAACAATATTCAAAATGAATGGAGACGGATTCTTTTTTAACCCTTTCAAAGATATTTTAATCTTTCTTTATTTTTTTTTCCTGAAATTTAGGAATCAGGGTTTTTTTTTCCAGGTTGAAATTATTAATAAATATCATTATATAATTAACAAAAAAAACGTTTTTTCACATTTTTATAGAGTTTTATGTAACAAGCAGACAGGTAAAGCAGGTAGAGATGCATCGGAATCTTCGTAATCTTTAGAACATTCCAACCCAGATACCTAGAACCCTTCCTTCCATTATCCATGTTCCGGAGCTGATGGACTGGGCCACTTACCTCCCAGGTCTCGCAGCGCCCCCAGCAGGCGTCGGTGGTGACCCGCAAGCCTTTGCACCCGGGCTTCTTGGCCAGGAAAGTGAATTCTCGCACCGCGCAGCCGACGAACGTGCGCAGGCTGATGTTGGACGTTGCTTGGGCTCCGGCACACGAAGCCAAGACCAGGAGCTGAAGGAGAAGCCGAGTCACTCCGGCCGGATTCATCACGGCGGTCCCTGCAACCCGAGAACAGCATAAAATAACACGGCCGGCGGTGTAACAATATTCAGAAATATTTCCCCATAATCTTCTTCAAAGAATGTCTCAATATGGAGGAAATTAGTCAATTCCCTAACTTTATAATTACAAATATAACATGCTTTAATATTGATAGAGAAAGGACGTAATAGGTGCAGGTTCATCTAAAAGAAATATCTGTTATTATTATTATTGTTTTATATAGCGCCATCATATTCAGGCACGAAGTACAATGCGTAAACAGGAAAAAACAAGTAATATATAACAATCTGACTCACAGAAACAATAATTAAAGATCTTACAATTAATCAGTCAATCTATCTATCTATTAATCTATTAATCTGTCAATCCATCTATCTATCTATCTATCTATCTATCTATCTATCTATCGCTCCATCTATCTATCTATCCATCTATCTATCTATCTATCTATCTATCTATCTATCTATCTATCTATCTATCTATCTATCCATCTATCTATCTATCCATCTATCTATCCATTGATCTATCTATCTATCTATCTATCTATCCATCTATCTATCTATCTATCTATCCATCTATCTATCTATCTATCTATCTATCTATCTATCCATCTATCTATCTATCCATCTATCTATCTATCTATCTATCTATCTATCCATCCATCTATCTATCTATCTATCCATCTATCTATCTATCCATCTATCTATCTATCTATCCATCTATCTATCTATCCATCTATCTATCATCTATCTATCTATCTATCTATCTATCTATCTATCTATCTATCATCTATCTATCTATCTATCTATCTATCTATCTATCCATCTATCTATCCATTGATCTATCTATCTATCTATCCATCTATCTATCTATCTATCTATCTATCTATCCATCTATCTATCTATCTATCTATCTATCTATCTATCTATCTATCTATCTATCTATCTATCTATCTATCTATCAATCTATCTATCTATCTATCTATCTATCTATCTATCTATCCATCTATCTATCTATCTATCTATCTATCTATCTATCTATCTATAATATCCATCTATCTTAGATAAAATGTGGCTAAAAAGACAAAAATGTCCAAATCTGGAAGGATTGCGTTGGCTCCCTTATCATTTTCCTGTAATAATGAATAAATATTATTAAGTGTCCTATTAATGCATGAAATGCGTCGGGGTTAAGCTTTAAATAAGATTTAGATTATTATTATTATTATTATATTACGATCGTCTGTTTTAGTTCTTCTATAATTTGGGAGACCACTTAAATATTATTTCTATAGACACGTGAAACTCAATGTGGGGTTTTATTAAGAGCATTTCAGATACACTGTACTAAAAAAAAAGGGAAATTCCATTAGTTGCCATGGTGATTACACCACTTTTACCACTTTTGCACCGATATTGCCTTGTTTTTTTTTTTAATTATGTTTTATTTATATTTACATTTTATTTTACATTATTAAAGACTCATCGACACCAACAGATGTAAACAGTCTCAACCTCTCAAGACAATCCCAGGAGCTGTATGTCTATCCCATGCATGTTTAAATTCCCTCGCTGTATTACCCTCTACCACTTCTGCTGGGAGGCCGTTCCACTTACCTACCACTCTCTCAGCTATCTCCAGATAGATATCAAACATGCCTCGTAAATATTTGGCAAAAATAAAAAAATTAAATACAAATATTCCACATATTTAATCATTCAAGATTCTAAGAACGTAGAAAATTCTAAAAATAGTGAAAAATGAGTAAAAACGGAGCAGACCTTTAAATGCCGTCTGTGGGTTCCCGCTCCTCGGCCGACGTCTGCGAGAGGCGCTCCTCCGGTCCTCGGATATATAGAGAGGGTCCTGTCAATCAAAGCCGAACCAAGGCAGATCCTTACATGAACCGGCGGCAACATCAGACGATCTTCCGTAAACCCTCTGAATTCGCATAAAGCGCATCGTTTCACAAAAAAAACATTCCGGGGAACAAAAGCCCCGGAACGTTACAGGTGATTTCTGCCGCTGACATCATCGAAAAGGAAATAGTGACGTTTGAGGGGTTAATGGAAACCCTCCCGGGGGTTAATGGAAAGGATCCATCTCTTGGGACAAGGAATCCATTCTATCTTTAGTTCTGTAATAAATGTAGCAGATGGCAAAAGTTCCGCTAATTAAACTGGTAGGGATATCCTCACGCGCTTTGAGTGGCATGGAAGGGGTTAACGTACTAATTTTGCTGGGGGGGGGCTCAAATCTATCAAGTTCAACCCTAAGATTTAAGGGGTTAATCTGGCACACTAGATAAATGACCGGGTTGACCGCCGGCCCGACAGCGACCCATACTCTGGATATAACCGGCTGCACTTATGTCATCAGGCGGCCACCAGCCTTAAAGTGCCAGGGCCATCTTTACCACTTCTGCGGGGAGGCTGTTCTACTTATCTACCATCTTCTTATCCATTTTACGAGGGGGGGAAGTATTGGGCATCACTTGCTTCCTCCGGTTATTTTGGAGATATTTAGTTTAAAGGTTCGGTGGCAGCCTGTGGCAGAGCCAGCATTATCTCTTCAGTCCCCTGTCCCGATGTTCTCTCCCTTTCCCTCCCTCTTCCTTTACAAAGGCTGTCTGAACCAATCAACCGCAACTTACCGGGGAGGAAAAACGAGGCAGAGACTGGGAACAGGAAGCGGATCACGTTTTAAAACATGGAATTGGGGGAAAGCAATAGATCTCCTTTCACTTAAAGTGATTAGAAATCCTGCATTATAAAATATTTCAATTCTAGATTGTTTTAGAAATAAATCATGAGATCGGGCAATAAACCAAATTTTCCGCTCTTTAGCATAATAAACATCGTCATTCATCCGCCTCGCGTTCATTCAGGAACCAAACGCAATTCTGATGGAATTAATCATTCGGAAGCCTCTTCCCTCGGCTTCACAATCACCAAACGGGGTGGAAACTGCGGATGCAAATAAATACCTGGAAACTATCATGAAAGATCGTGTACAGCGCTGCGGAATATGACGGCGCTATATAAACCACTAAAGAAGAATCTGCCAGCAGATCGGCCCCATCCGGCCCCCGTCTAGTCGCCCGTTGCTCCCGCTGTAAAGACTCAAACCTTAATCAGTCGTTGGTCTCGTCTTAGATTCAGGAGCCGTATGCTTATCCCATGCATGTTTAATCCCCTCACTGTATTACCCTCTACCACCTCTGCTGGGAGGTTGTTCCACTTATCTACCACCCTTTCAGTAAAGTTCCTTACATTAGAATTATGAATAGAGGTGTCAGAATGCTGTCCGTGTTCCGTGATTTGTTACGATGTCGGCCAAATGTTCTTTTTCTCCCTATACATCGCGCTAATGTTTACATCGCTGTTTTTATAGATCACCTTGGTGATAAATGAAGGAGATTTAAATATATTATACTAATCCCACAAATCGCGTTTTTACATCCCAAATTAGCCTTTATAACCGTGTTTAGCGCGCGCGAGTGAATGAAGGCGTGTGGCTTATGCGAAAAAAGGTTTAACCCTTTCTTCGCTCTCTAAATAACGTTTTGTTTCAGCGCAGCCGCTAACATCCCTAAAATATTGTGGGATTATTTCAAAAAAAATGGAAAAAAAACCTTTTAATTCACAGCCATAAAGTAAAAAAATCTTATTTATTCGAAGGGAAAAAATAATTTGTGAGGCTAATAATTTGTACAAAAAAAAACTCTTTTTCTTTCTTTCTTAGGAGAAGAATAATGTGTCCGGACGATAGTTTTCTTATACGGAATTAACTAATTTTAATTCAAAGTGAGAAGAAGAGATTGTTGAAGGAGAAACTTCACAAATGAACAGGGAATGTTACGGAATAAACAAAGACACAACGTTCTAAGCGCTTCCTCGCACAAACATCTTCAAAAGCAGGACCCCTCGATGACCCCGGTGTTTGTCAGCGGTGTATTTCGGCTGGCCGCTTCCCTAGCTCCGACCTCTATGACTTCGGTCCTCCATGCTGATGATGTCATATTCCAGCCTGCTCCGATAAAAAGCTATAGAGGGTGAGGAGGCTCATCACAGCCCCCCCACAGTGGTAATGGGATGGTTATATGGGAAGACCCCTGATCTCCCCAACCAGCCCTCGGACCATTGGTCGCCCAGTAGAGTGATCTGCCCCCCCCTTACAAAAAAATTACTGCAGTTTTTCTGAAGTAATACTGCTATTTTTTGGACATGAAAAAACTGCAATACTGCACTTTTACTGCAGTTTTACTGCATTTGTACTTCACTGTACTGCAGTTGTGCTGCAGTTATTTTTGTACGGAAGTACAAATGCAATAAAGCTGCAGTACATTGAAGTACAACTGTAGGTTTGCAATATAAAAAAAAAAGTGCGGTAAATGTGCAGTAAAACTGCAGTACAGTGAAGTACAAATGCAGTAAAACTGCAGTAAATGTGCAGTAATACTGCAGTAAAAGTGCAGTATTGCAGTTTTTTCATGTCCAAAAAATAGCAGTATTACTTCAGAAAAACTGCAGTAATTTTTCGTAAGGGCCTCTTTAACTGCCACCCTAAGACTACCCGGTCTATGCCAGAATACCCCCTCTGGGTGTTATCTCGGGGGGCATGAGCCATAGTCACATCGGTGGGTTTATTGACCTTCTGACATCACCCCTGCAACCAGCTCTGAGTACCCCCCCCCCATGGGGCTCCGGTCATTAGCATGGATGCTTATTGGTTTCTGGGATAATCGCTTATGATGGGGTCGATCGATCATGAACAGACTTCCAAATATATATATATCTATCTAAGTGGCAATTGCAGCCTGAAAGGGATAATGCATATGGGTTAAAAAAAACAGATGGGGGGGGCTACCTTGTTCCTTTGATGAGTTTGTAACGTAATTCGGCTCGCCCCGGTAAACCCGCATTGAATTCTGCGCGGGGGCCGGGGACACGCTACAAACTTTTATTGTTTCCCCGGATCTTCCTTTTTATGTAAAAGGGGCCACTTTTATCCGCTAAAAGCCCTTGTTTTTGGTTTTTTCCCCTGATCTCTTCAGCCGGCTGGATTTGCCCCGTTCAGTTATTCCTTTATACGGAAGATCTTATTTGTTCTAGAACACTTTGAAAGATCGCTTTAGTCATCCCGACGTTTAGTAGAAACACTCCTCGTCTTATTCTTCTCTCAATCCCAGGGAATTAGTTTAACGAGGATTTCCGCCGTTTAAGTGGCTAATTGAAACGTAATGTAAAGAAAAGAGCAAGGTGGGATTTTGATGGTTTATATGTATGTTATGGTTTCCCTGGTAATTAATCCAAAGAAATCGCCTCCGATAACAGCTGTCACATTTTTGGAAGCGGGTTACACTAACGTACTTTATGGGTTTATCCAAAGAGCACCATTGTCTACATGCAAAGATGATGGTTGACCCAAGATGGTGGTCCATCTAACTTTAAAGGGTCAGCTTGGATTGACTTGGATTGACTTGGATGACTACCATTAGAAAGAAATCGATCATCCGGTGCGATGGGACCTTCTTACACCACTTGGGTCTCATGGTTCTACGTGCTTTTCCATCAGATCCCACACCTTGGTAGGAATCCTTCTTACACCCAGTGGCGGTTGGGTGGCATCTCCTTCTAATTGGTCAACTATTAGTTCCCGTGAGATAGGTTCTAAAGCAACGGGAGAACTGACATTTTGAGGTCACCCTCCCCAAGCGTGGGATGATGTGAGCCTAACATCTATCAACATTGTGTTTTGGGTTTTTTTATTAGTGAAATGTTGGATATATTGGCCAAATTAACGCAGTCCACCTTTTTATGATGGGTGGCCACAGGTCGTGGTTTACAGATCTGAACTACCATGCAGCAGGTCAAGGAAGCCCCTGAAACGTTATTTGTAAGGAATGCGTACCAACGAACAGCTATGTTGCCCACTTTGTCGGTCAACCCACGAGAATGAAGCTTCAGCTCTAAACACAACTAATGTCATCTCTCGTTGAGAGAGGGAGTGAGAGAGAGCGTGCGCGCACGTGCGTGTCTGTCCGTGTCCTAGAACCGACACACAAGGCAAATATCCCACACACAAGGTCAACCAACAACTCGAGAAACACATTCCACCCTTCATTGGGATCATGAGTGGGATCTGGTTGGTATAACTCTCTGCACAAAACAGCGAGGAGGTCCACGTCTGGACCTTTTGACATGAAGTGGCCCTAAGAGACCCCCCCCCACCCGATGTCTGAAATGCCATACAAAACACCATCAGACAGCCGCTTCACAGACTGCCCTACGGTGCTTGGGAGCATCTGAAGTTTAAGATCCATTTACAGAGGAAAAGCATCCATCAACAAAAAAGTTTAAAAAACAAAAAAAATGCCAATTTAGGGAAAAATGATGATAGATAAATACAACATAGATCATTGGAGAAGAGATGAAGACCAGGTCTTCGCTGGGATTGTTGGGGGGGGTTATAAAGCATAACTCAAAAATAAAAAAGGGGGAAAAAACACAAAAGAAAACATGGCAGCTGGCCCCATGTGTTTAATTTTTTTTTATTATTAAAATACCATCAGCTGATTCTATAATAGGACGATATTTAACATAACTGGGAATCGTCCTGCATTTTATTTTTATTTTTTGCTACAAACAGGGACAGGGTTACCAAGATTTATTCTTCTATATGGCTCTCCTCCCCCGCGATAAATACTTGAGAAAGGCGTAAGATGCGGCCACGGAGACCCGGCACACGGGATAAGCATCCAAGGGCTGTCGGGGGGGGGGGCACCCTTTACAAAGAGAGAAAATCTTTTTAAAACGATAACATCTCACCAAACCGAGCAAAGACGGATGTTTATGATTTTTATTATTTCAAGATCAAGGGCAATTATGTTGGCTCATGTATATATTTTTACAGTTTTACAATATTTGGGGTTTTGTTGACCAAATCATTGTTTAAAATGAATTTTTTATTTATTTTTTTAATATATTTTTTTTAAGTCACCAAGTTACCACCAAAAACATACAACAAAACCTTTTTGGGGTACAATAAAAGAACTTTGGTTAGGAATAGTCCGTTTCTGCCGCCAATACCTTACGTTGCCCAAACCCTGCGCTAATGAAACTTACTTTATTTTAAAATAATAATAATAAACCACAGGTTTTTAGGAGAAAAAAAAATTAAAACATATATATTTACCCAGACCCCAGAAATCATAGGTCCAATAATTAAGACGGGACCTCCGCAAAGGGTTGGGGGGAAGGGAGCTGTATTATTACCAAACATAGAACCCGTTCAGCTGAATTTAATATAGCGAAGCGTCTAACTGATTAAACAGAGGTGAAAACATACAACGTTAAAGCCACATCTAGAAGTGATAAAGAATTTGTACAAATTATAATTACAAAAGAAAAAAGGTTGAATATGCATAGGTTGGAAATGAGTAAGTAGTGGCTGATGTGCGAATTCAAAATATCTATTTTTCAAAGCATAAAGAAATTATAAAATTCCTGAAATCCATAGCTAAAAATTTATGACAGCATCAGCGAAATATATAGTTTTATGTATTTTGTATACAAAAAATCTTACCAGCATTTTAACCACCAAGAAGTTTAAATATTTTTACCCCCTAGCATAAACACAGATCATCATCATCATCATCATCATCATGGGGGGGGGGGATTTTAAAATACAGTTCCCTTCTGATTTCAAACAATTTGGTCCAGAAGCACCTTTTGATATAAAAGCATTTTTTTTTTTTAAACTTTATTATTAATACTCAGGACAATAGGAATTTCCAGAATTTTCATTTCAGTAGCATTTATAGAACCAATTTGCGGTGATAAATAGAACAGAGTTGAGAAAGATCATCCGGGATCAGAACGCAGACAAATGTTCCAAAAAAAAAAAAAAATTCAAATAAAAATACGTTTTTTTGTTTTTTTTCTTTTTCACCCAGGGAAATGAAAGATGGGATCACGCGGTGACATGAGACAGGATACAGTCCACAAAAACACTGCAATAGGATTTCCAGAGACTACGTCTTCCCGATCTTTTATTTATTCTTTTTTTTTTTGTTTTTTGCTGGAATACTTTATTTTTTTTATTTTTTTTTAAATACATACTATAAAATAAGGCATTAACTCCCAACGGCTCAAAACTGCTTCTAAACGGATGTCTCTGGATACAACACAGACCACTTTGGAGACCTCTGTCCTGTTTGCACCGCTTTAGTGTTTTCTTCTTTTATTTCAAAATGGTCCGATAAAATTTGTAGGATAATAATGGCTAAAATATAAGATTCTAAAACAGCCCTGTGTTGTGTGTCACAATGAAGGAGCGGATACCACTAATACTGGCTAGGTACTGTGTTTTGCGTTGTTGCACATGAGTACAAGCTCTTAATACACGTTGCTGCACAAACATTCTATACATCTGATGGTTCTCTTATGCAAATCCGACATTTGGGGAAGGAAAATAAAAAAAAATAAAATAAAACAAAAAAAAAAAAAGGAAAATAAAAAAAGGAAACCGGGGGAAAAGGAAAAAAAAGCACCAGAGCTAGGATTGGTAATTCGCAAAACACACACCAGTTCACAAAACCGTTGTGGACAAACTGCTCTGCAAAAAAAAAAAAATAATAATAATAATAATAAAAAAAAAAAAAAAAAAAAAAAAAAAAATTCAGCTCTTGAAAAATATGCAAATAAAAAAAAAAAATACAATGAAAGATATCCAGGAGGATGTTACACAAACTTAGAATTGTTTTTTTTTTTTTTTTTTTTTAATATATTTTTTTTTAACTATATAAATAGATTTGACAGTATAGCGGAGGAGGGGAGCTCAGTTGAAGAACACGTTGCCTGGATCTGAAAACACAGAGATAAGTCTGCTTGCTAACGGTAATACCAAGTGCCTCGGCCAATGGGAATTTGACACCGTAAATTTCATCGAGAAATCCAAAAAAAAAAAAAAATAAGAGATTTAAAGAAAGTTTAAAACAATGATTATGTTTTTTCAAAGTTCTGAGAAGTTCTCCTACTATCCAAACTTTTGGATTAAAGTTCATATATTGTTTTTTTTCTGTTTTTTTTTTTTTGTTATCCTTTACTTAAGACAGTTATATACAGTGCTGAATAATGAAACAAAGGTGATCTACTGTAAAGTTGCACAATACAGGAACTGCTGATCCATCTTCTACTACATAAATGAGACTCCGAGGGATAAAGGTACAGGAGGTTCCTCTGTTAAGTTGGGATGATGCCGTCGCTCTGAAGACCTCTCTTTAGTTCTAAGTCTTCTAGTTTTTTCCATAGTTCTTCGCGCTCCTTTTCCTTTTTCTTCTCACTGTAAGAACAGCAGCGGAAGTCGCGTTAAAACAACGGGAGTCAAGGACCCTTTCGGTCATTATGATCGGCCCCTACAAACACATTTTTCACATATCCCGAGACGAAACTATCGTCTAAAGGCCGACTTGCCCCTTTTCCTTTAGTGAGAACGATAATCGAGCCTTTAAAACGAGGCTCTGTTATGAGAAAACACTTGGGCTGTCTCACTCTCCGAGATCCCGGTATAAGCGAATACAGAAAGCCTTTGTCTGCGGAGATAACTTCCCGGCGAGCTCGTGTACCAACAGATCGCCGTTGTCTTTCGGAGACCGTAAGGGTGGTTGGCAGAGCCCAGGTGCTGTCACATCAGCTAAACCCGCGCTCGATTTATCAGGACTGCATGCTACGCGTCACGTACACACGAGCGTTCTGGCAGGTAAAGCCGGCCTATTACCCGTCCGCAGGGAGACGAGAGCGCCGAGCCAGACATAAACCCGATTACGGGGAGCCCCTAACACACGCACGTATCTATAGGCCTCCATATATCACGCCGATACATCATATACAAACGGTGTTAAAAAAAAGTTACATGACCCTGAGGGAGAAAGACAGGTAAGGGTTAACCGCACACATTCATTGTATTGTGAAGCTGCGGGTGTTGCTACGTTTCGATACAAATAAATAAAAAAATAAGAATACACAAAAACAATCAAATGATCTTGTATGTACTTGGATCTAGTGTACGGTTCTAAAAAGGGTTAATTTTACTTACCGGGGTTCTACCAAAGTCGGTGCAGAACAGGGGCTGCGTTTAATTCGTTTACCGGGGTACATCGGCTATTACGTGGGGGGGGCTGCGTGAGTTTTGGCTAATTCAGCCGAATACATTTCTTGTACTTGAACAGATCCCCTTCGAGACAAGAAGTTTAAGGGGGGGGCAGAATTTTGAGGATTAATCCCCAATCTCTTGGGTTCAGGTCTTTATTATTTTCTATTGTTAAACTACTTAGATTATCTTTTCCAACCCTCACATTACATTTGCATCCACAAAAAAGGATAGCCGGGGAATTTAATGCAAATTTTCCTCCATTTCCCATGATCCCATTGGCCAGCCCGAGCAGGAAGTGGTAAGCCACTTCCTGTTCTCTCCCCGCGCTGTTATAGCGGGTGGCACATGAGCCTCTAGCGCTAGAGATTGTTACCGGCCGCGCAGGTCCCTCCGTAACGCTATTATCACAGATATCTCAGGGCGACGGGGTGATTTATACCCTGTGATGAGGCAGTAGGGTTTTTTGTTTTTTCTCCTCCCGACATCTTAGTCTGAACCCTTTCCGCAGCCACGGAAAGGAGAACAAGGACTTTATTTCCAGCTGTTCTGCACCGACTTTTATTGGCATGTGAGGGACTGGGCAACACGTTTGCCCCGCTACGGGCTGCCCTTTCCTCGGACACTTAAATGGTTAAAGATCATGGATCTAACCCTCAAGATCACCACAGCACAGGCAGCAGCTTGGAACAGGAGCTTCCTGCGCTGTTAACAAAAAAAGGCTATAAAGAGTTACCGCTGGCGATCTGACTTGTAAGTGGCTGTCAGTTCATCGAACAAGGCGCTGTTCATCTCCATGAATGCCTTTAACACGTTGTAGACGAGCGCCACGATAGCCCTGGATGGGGGGAAAAGAAGGGGGTATCCGTCAGACATCGGCAGATGTTACATTAGTGTTAAATTTCTACACAATGGGAAACTCAAAATATTAAGGAACTGTTGTTTTTTGGCTTAAAATATATATATATATTCCCTTTAAATGGTAAGTTGGTAGGAAAGTAAAGTGCCGTGTATCCAGAGGTCAGCGAGGGACACGGATCCTGTACGGCGATCGCGTACTTACGGGTTCCAGTGCTCTTTGGAAATCCTATAGAGGCTGGCGAACATTATGGGGAGGATCACGTTGGAATTCTCTTCTATCAAACTCATGATGTATTCGTTGTTCCAGTAGTACAGAGCTCTTTCCGCCACCTATGAAAAAATAAAAGAAGATTTAATCTAATGGAAGCTCACACGCCTCGAATCACGGGAAATCAAATGAGCGTGGATTTAAACAGATAATGACTTTATAATCCACTCACCTGAAAGTGGGGGCTTGACACGCACTTGGAAATCTGCTTGAAAAGGGGCTCCTGGATTTTAACAAATTGTGAAGGTTCAATCACATCCAGGATCTCCTCCAACTCTCCCAGGAACATGACCTAAAACAGGGTTAAAAGTTAATATTGTTATAATTAAACACACAGCGGTCAAAAGAAACAAGAGCAGAATTAGCTGTTGGTATGAAGCCAATTACATGAAGATGCTTCTTAACTGGAAACAGCTGATTTTTAATGGAATCTCTTCATAGGCGTACAGAGGCCCTTTATCACTCCCATCACTCCTGTGTTCCAATGGCCCTTTATCACTCCCATCACTCCCGTGTTCCAGTGGCCCTTTATCACTCCCATCACTCCCGTGTTCCAGTGGCCCTTTATCACTCCCATCACTCCCGTGTTCCAGTGGCCCTTTATCACTCCCATCACTCCCGTGTTCCAATGGCCCTTTATCACTCCCATCACTCCTGTGTTCCAATGGCCCTTTATCACTCCCATCACTCCTGTGTCCCAATGGCCCTTTATCACTCCCATCACTCCTGTGTTCCAACGGCCCTTTATCACTCCCATCACTCCTGATAATCATGTTTGTCTTGAGAATATGGACTTTCTGCACAATCTACCTGACGATTTCATTAGATGTTACTCCGTTTCAACCACAAAACACTCTTGGCTGATTACCAAGATTAGTTGCGGTTTAAGTTATTTTAGTTACAAAATATATCAAAATGGAACTTTCAAAAGGCTTTTAAGCATCCAGACTCAGCTTACCTCTTTTTGACTGCACGTTTTTGGCCAGAATTTCATCAACCCTCTAATAACCTAAAGAAAGAGGACCAAGGAACCGTTAATTTTTTCTCATCCACCTACACAACCAGGCGCCGGATAGCAGAGGTATAGAAATAAACTGGAGACACTTACTGGTTCTGTGAGCGAAGGATCTTTTTCCAGAAACTGTACTATACAATATGCCAACTAAAAAAAAATACATCATATAATTAGGTACATTTTTAAAAAAAAAAAAAAGATATCTAAAAATAAAGGACATTCAACGCTAATTACAAAATATTACTAACACCATAATGAAAATTATTATTCTAAGGGGAAAGCTCTGCCCAAATAGACCACTAAAATTTATAACTGGTGTCCTTTTGGCAAAAAAAAAAATAAAAGACAACATGGTGCTGGAAAGAAGAGGGGGGAAAAAAATCTAAAAAAAAATACAAATTAAATATAATTAAAAAATATTTATAAAAATGCTTTTTTAAAAAAGGTATATGATGTAACACAGAGTCATTGTGGGTTTGGGAACTAAAAACTAAATACATTTTAAAAAGAGTCTTGTAAGCATGCAGAAAACGCAGCATAGTTCTTGCAACGAGGATTATAATATACACAAATATATTTAAAAAAAATGTAACCTTAAATTAGTGATTTTGGCAAATTGTCAAGACGTAAAACTATTGCTTTATGGGTTTACAGCTGATAAAATTCGTACCTGTGCGTGGAAGAGAGATAAACTCCGGACAGTGTGAAGGGGAATCAGTACTTTGACGAGGAACTGCTTGTGTTCTGCTTTCAGAGGTAACGCAAAGCCATTGATAATACTATTAAAGAGAAAGAAAACCACGTCAGGTCTATCCATGTACAGAAGAGTCGTTTAAATACCACACGCGTACGAAGCGGAAAGCCGCCGTCTTGTTCACAATAAACTAAACGAAATAAAGTATTTGGCATTTGCCCCGAACGCATCATAATACTCACCTTCCTAATATTTCCAGCAATTCGGCTACACCATTAAAGTGTTCAGTTTCATAAACAAATCTACAAAATAAAAAATATAAATATATAGATTTAAAAAGAATATATGTTTTAAATATGTCAGATTATACCATCCGGGGAAGGCATCTTGTCCGAAGTTTACGATTTAAGGTTTAGCATAAGCTGCGCCGGGAAGAGATCCCATAAATTTACAAACGGGGGTCTCGTGCGCCAACTGACCCCCTCCCCCAACCACCCCCAAACCTATAAAATAACTAAAAGAAAAATCGAGGGGCTCAGACACGCAAATGAAAAGTGACTTACCGTAGAAAAATATTGTTAATCTGTTTTCGGATAAATGCTCTAAGCCCAAGAAACTTGCCATAAATTCTGTGTAGAACTGTTTTTAAATAGTCCCTCTCGCGGGGGTCTTCGCTGTCAAACAGCTCTAACAGCTACATGAAAAAAAGAGAATAATTAATTATAAATAAATACTTATAATTAAGTATTATGGAAAAAGTGACTTTTTAAAATTAATATATAGCATAAATTATGTTATCAAGGTCCTTCTTGTCCTTTCATATAGCTTGATGATGCTTTTTTTATTTATTTATTTTTTATTTTATTTTTTTAAAGTGACTTTAAAAAAATTACAAAAAAATAAAAATTAAAAAAAGATATTAAGGGAAAAGAGACTTTAAAAAATATATATATATAAAATAAATTATGTTATCAAGGTTCTTCTTGCCCTTTCATATATCTTGATGATGCTTTTTTTTAAATTTTATTTTTTGTAAAAGTGACTTTAAAAAATTACAAAAAAATAAAATGAAAAAAGATATTAAGGGAAAAGAGACTTAAAAAAAATTAATATATAAAATAAATTATGTTATTAAGGTCCTTCTTGTCCTTTCATATAGCTCGATGATGCTGTTCTTTTTCTTTTTTTTTTTTAAAGTGACTTTAAAAAATTACAAAAAAATTAAATAATGAAAAAAGATATTAAGGGAAAAAAAGGACTTAAAAAAATATATAAAATAAATTATGTTATCAAGGTCCTTCTTGCCCTTTCATATAGCTTGATATAAAATCTGATGATGCTCCGTACTTGGGAGTTTGCGTCCTCCATTAGGACTAAACGCTAACCTGGATACTAAGACGAAAAACTCAATTCAGGTTATTTATAAATGTAAACAGACAAAAATAGGACACTGAAGCAACACCAAAAAAATATGTTTAGTGATCTCTACGGGGAACATTCACCCATGAGATGCCGGCATTTGCCTTACTGATGGAGCGTTCTCCGACGGATCTGAATGCCTAGCGGCAGAAGAAAAGCCTAATAAAGCCAAGTATTTATGGAATGCCCAAAAGAAATTGAGTTGACGGCACAGAAGGTCACATTTTTTAAATCACTTCGGGACCCTGCGTTATTAGGAAAAGCCAGAAAAAAAAACTGCATTCCAGACACTTTTTCTGAAATACCTTTTTATCGACACGTATTCGCTGTGTTTCTACGGTGCCGCTCGACGACATTGTTTGAGGAGCGGGAGTATTTGACGTGCCGATAAGTCACCAAGCCTCCCAATTAGGCAATAAATCCTCACTTTGAGCATTTAGGACAGAAACACCAAAATACGAGCTAAAAGAACCAGAGCTCAAGGCATGACTAAATGGGACTCGATTATAAAATATATTTTTCAAGAGGGACGTCAACCATAGAAATGGAGCAAAGTTTAAACGTGGTGTTAACGCCATAGCAACCTCTGGAACGATCCGGGAAGCCAGACCTTTCCATCAGTCGACCTATGGAAAAGATATTTATAAAGCCCTGACTCTTCACGATGAAATAGAATGAAAGGGTTAGATGGAGGAATGCGGGCTTTAAAGAGTCAGCGCTGCGATCCGTACACCATCGTATGCTAATTACGCAACATAAAACCTTTGATGAATAAATTGCATTTCTGAGCCTCTCTAGTAATTAAACAGCCTGTAATCTCAGACCAGCGCTGTGCGTCCCGGCCGTGCTCACTAGGTGGCAGTAAAGTTTACAAAAGCTAAAACTCACTAGTCTGTGTGCACGCGCACGTATGTATGTATGTGTGTATGTATGTATGTATGTATGTGTGTGTATGTATGTATGTGTGTATGTATGTGTGTGTGTATGTATGTATGTGTGCGCGCATGTATGTATGTGTGAGCCCGCGCATGTATGTATGTGTGAGCGTGTGTGCCCGCGCATGTATGTATGTGTGAGCGTGTGTGCCCGCGCATGTATGTATGTGTGAGCGTGTGTCCCCACGCATGTATGTATGTGTGAGCGTGTGCCCGCGCATGTATGTATGTGTGTGTACATCAGCACTAAAACCTCTCCAAAAAGAGGACTAATCACGCACCCCGGAACGAGGCTTTAACAGAACGTGCGGGTTGAGGTCTATTGGCCGGCAGAAATCATTGGAAAGCGGCCATCCTTGGCTCCCGTTTATCAGATATACAGCGACAAACACCTCACTGCAGCCATCCCCCAAAATAAAGCCACTAAAAGGGTTAAAAGCGGCACCCACAGGTGTATAAGTAAGACACACGTATCCCGATACACGTCCGGGTGGGCAACGAAGAGCTTCAGGGGCTAAATTTAACATCCGATTTAAAAATACATCCGAAAGGTTATTTTTAAGTTGTCGGCTGAAGCGTTTGGATAATTTCCTCGCCTATCACCGCTCGCCATGCGAAATAAATCTAGAAACAAAGCGCGCGCCGCTCCGGTTATAATCTCCACGAGAACAGAGATTCTTAAAACGTGCGTCTCTTAGCAACGCGATCCGCGAAGACTAGACGTAAAGTTCCACCGCGGGGATAGCGCGTTTAACCGGGTCGATGGCGCAGCAGACCGCAAGCAAATCGGGGCAATCAATGACTCGGCGCAGAAGACCGCAAGCAAATCGGGGCAATCAATGACTCGGCGCAGACTTGAGGAACACGGATCGATATATTAACCCCTTAAGGACAACGGGATGTCCTTAAACCCATTTAAAACAACGCATTGGCAGGCCGTGCATGTACGGGATTTGTCACGAAGGGGTTAACAGCGGCAACGTAAACAGGTGCCGGGAGCCGGAACAATGCAGAAAATATACAGTCTGAACGAGACAACAGATAAATTGATACATTAACCAACAAGTCAAATCAAACAATCTATCGGCCACATCGGAGCGTTGCGCTTACCTGTAATACAAATTTTTGATCTATGTACTTTTTGGCAATACTGGGTTGAAATTCTTGGCTTTCCAAAAACCGTATGAAAAATTCATATACAAGCTAAAGAAAAAAAAAAACAAAAGAGATAAAGATTACTTTCCACCAAACATCACAGGTTACGGCTCGCTGTAAACGCTCTAAAGCAGAGAAGAAAGCGGCTTTTACGAGGCTGCCATAAAATAAAAACATATAATAAAAAGTAAGATTTTTTTTTATCTCTCCATTTTTATTACTTGGCCGGGATTTTTAAAGGCACTCCAACAAAAGCCGCGTCTTAATTACTTGAGCGCGGCGGACCCGGCACATGGTTCGTATCCGCCATGTTTCTCTACAACCGGTTGCCGGGAGCCGTAGTCACCAGCCGCTCGAAAGAAACTTGATTAACAACGGTGACCATCGGCGGCCGCGCAACCCGGTGGCTTCCGGGACTTCCCTCTCTCTACACGCGGTCAGGCGTGACCCCCCCCTCACTCCTTTACCTGTAAATGCGGCCAGGACGCCTCAAGGGTTGGTTCGTCTTCCTCCGGGTCAAACTCGTTGCTGTCGCTCGGCGGAAGGGTTCGAAATATATTGCAGGAGACCTGGAAGAACAGAAGAAGATGCATCAGAACCCAGTTCCGTTCCGACCCCCCCCCCCAAAGCGGGCCTACTGAAGGGTCTACATGGGACCACAGGCACGATGGGACACTTGGCCGCCATCACGGGGGGTGCTGGTCCTCTAGTGGCTCAATCAAATACCAATTAAACCCATTTAATAAGCACACCCAACCCCCCCCCCCCGGGTTTATATATAAAGTGTTTACCGTATTCTTTCGGAACGTATAAAACATTTTGGAACGATCCCAAGAAGACCTACCCGACCCAACCGCTCGACTTTCGACACAACGGTGGCCCTTAAGCGTATGACCGGACTACAAAAACCCCGATAATTACTCTTTTTGATAATCTTAACACATTACGGAAAAAATCTTTGTATTTCCTGCGATATTTAAAGTGATTTCTGACCATAACCAGACCCCATCGCCCCCCCCCACCAGCCTGGTCCTCCCGAGGCTAACAAGATCCAGACCGTAAGCGATACACTTAGGGATATTTGATGTCTCCGCCGCTGTGACTAGCGCTCTAAACCCGGGTCTATTAAGCGTAAGCGCTCTGTTTCAGAGCGGCCGCAGAATCCCCGCGCTTGTTTTATATCCCCGGAAACCAGCGCCATCTGCTTCTTCTACCCGACGGACTCTAAGAGAGCGAAGCCTCGCGTTTTTTGGCTTCCGTCTTTTTCATTTCCTCCTCTGGAAACAAAATTCTGGATAACAGAGCCGTTTATTGTTTACAAAACTAGCAGAAATCTGTAATTTTCATTATTTTTTTTTTTTAAATAATGATAATTAAGGGATAAAATCCTCGATGTCTGAGAGAGACGTCTAGAACGTTTTAATGCTAATTTGGGAAGAAGAGGGATAATCTGCGGGCGTTTAACCCACTAATGAAATTACTGTTAGTGAATAACATCTATTTTAGAAGACATGGGACTACTGCTTCATAGACTGGCCGAGCTAATGGCAAGCAGGACAAACTAATAACACCCCCCCATCCTTAATGCCCTAAATGCCCTTCTTCTGCTTTAACTTCTCCTCCTGGGGCTGCTGCAACCAATCAGCTTCCATCGAAGCAGCGGGGCAAGTAACTAGGGCTAAATCTTGCTGCACAGGCGCCGGGCCGAAGAGCTTTCGACGCGCATGGGGCGGGAAGTCGCGGTTTAATTATAAACACGCAATGTTTCCGCCTTCAAAGTACAGGATGGAAAACTCATCAGGAGTTAAAAGTTCAGGAAGGGGAAAGCAGCGTCCAGAGACTTCGTCAACGTCCACCCAGGAGCAGAATATACGGCGGCGAGGACCAAAGGCCAAACGTCCACCCAGGAGCAGAATATACGGCGGCGAGGACCAAAGGCCGCGGCGCTGCCGCAGCGAAAGCAAATCCGTCGCCTCCGTACGTGAAACAGGACCAACACAGATCGCCTTACAGGAGGAGCTCGCTGGGAGCGCATGTTACAAAGATCCCGCAAAGCGAGAACGGAACGTCGGGGTTAAAGGGACAGTTTAATGTAACTGGGAAGAAGTACTTAAAAACATGGGGGGGGCAGCGGACCTCCCCTCCAAGGTCCAACAATTCTTTCCACCGATTGGCTGCTTCAAGCTGCCAATCAGTGGCAGGAAAGGACTCCCCGAGAGCATTTCTGCGCACGCGGGTCAGAGCCGCTCCCCTTCTGCAGCATTCACAGGGGGGCGCTACAGGGGACCGGGGGTAATTAAATCACGCGGAAGGAGAGGTGTTTGGCTCAAACCCGTCCTCTACGGGGTATGTAGGTGGGAGTCAGACAAAGGGGCAAATGCGTACGGGGGTGGGGGGCTCCAGAATGCCCCCCTATGCATGTTAAAAAAGTTTACATTATTGAGACATATGTTTTTTTTTCTACTTATTATCCAAAGGAGGATTTGCAAGGTACCCCCCCCCCAGATCCCTGGGGCTTCCAAAATCACTAGGGGTCTTATGAAATATTTGTTTTATGTCTCCCGGTGAATTCTAATGACAACTTAGGGTTGGACTGCAGCTTCCGCTAGCAAACGAAACATACGTTCCGCCCCCCCCCCCCCCCCGCACCGAGACCCCTGGCGCGATTAATTAGATCCAAGCGAGACATCAAAGGCTGCAGGTCGTCAGGAGGAATACAAATGAAGCCGAGGTCCCGATCGGATCCTCCTCGCCCCGCTGGAACGCCACGCGTCTACCCTTTAGAATTGAGCCGCTACACAGACGCTTTAAAAAAAAAATGCATCCCTTTCCAGCTGTCTCAATACTGACGTCAGATTCTGGGGAGGAAAAAGCCACTGAATCGTTTAAATAATTAAACAATACTGGATTTTTACGTTAAAATTATACCGCAATTATTTCTGAGTTAACTTGTATTTCAATTCCATGATTCTGGGTTTAGATGCATTTTTCTTTCCACCAAGTAAGATATACCTATTGGGCTTCAATCACTGGACCACAGCTGCTGCAGCAGCAGGGCTGCAGCTACTGCCACAGGTAAGAGCTTTAATACACAATTTTAATTAAGCAGAATGATCAGCCGACCAGGATTTGACCCACTTTTACCCAAACCTAAGAAACACAGAGGTCCACCATACACGGCGACGGATGATGCCCAGTCGAGAACGTTCTTCAGGTCGACGGATAACTCACCATTCTGACGACTTCGGGGTACGTCTGCTCCGTGAGGCAGCCTCGGCTTATCGTGACGTAGTCCACCAGTTCGTTGAGGGTCGAGCGCTTGTATTCTTTCATTTTAAGGTCCGACAGCGTGTCCATGAAATCAAAAATCACGCAGCACTGCTGGAGCTTCTTGAGGAACAGCTCGGGTTGCTCGGACGTCTGGACCTCTGCAAGAAGAAGAAGAAGGAGGATCGGGTTTGTAAACAATAAATCGTGACACCGTGGGAAAGGAACACGAATCGGGTCTCTATCATTCCATTAGCGCTTGTATTAAAGACCTTTTGAAGTACGGGAGCCTGCAGAGACCAATTGGCCAAAGACTTTCACAGTTTAGCCTCAAGCACTACAGCTTGGTCCACCAATCGGTGGCAGAAAAAGCCCTCCCATTAAAATGAATGGGAACGCTTGCCGCGCATGGGGTTCTGAAGAGACCTCCCGCCGCAGCGTTTGCCTAGCCAGCGTTGGAGTGGAAGGGAGGGATGTATACGGCGTCCCCCCACCAGAGAAGACCCCACAGCTATCATATGCCTCCAGCTAAAGTCTGCATGATGGCTGGAGCGTCTTTTAGTCCATAGGAGGCATGATTTAAAATTCTGAAATAAGATGTCACAGTATGCATGGTCCGGGGCGCCGGATAGATTCATACTCGTACGTCTCCATGGCACTTGGTGGGTTGAGGACCCCCGCTGACAGGCTTCCGTGCCATGTGACCGCCGGGCTGGGATCGGATCGTACCACGATGGGTGCATTATTTATTCAGTGACTGCGCGGCGTTTAAGCCGTAACACGAGCCGACGCAGGCCGCCGATTCAGTTACTGCACCTCGTTAATAAATAACACGATCAGCCCTAAACACAACGCAATGCCGCCGGGGGAAAGAAACGTCCTGGCAACCTGGAAGGCCCGTCGACACGCGTCAACAGAGAAACCAAAGAGAAAGCCACGAACACGTCAATCAGCCACGGAGAAACCACGAGCAGTCAAGGAATATTTAACCCCCGACGTAACACGGAGACGCGCAGCCCAACAGGGGGCTTCGCAGCATGCAGACGGGATCGGAAACGTTATGAGGTCAAACCAGACACAAAAGCGCGCAACGGTCTACTCTGAGGGTCCTCGGAAACGCCTTTATATTACTGAACACGCCACACTACTGAGATATATGTACGAGTGTGTGTGTGTGTGTGTGTGTGTGTGTGTGTGTGTGCGCGCGAGTATGTATGTACGAATGTGTGCGTGCGTATACATGTATGTATGAATGAACAAGTGTGTGTGTATGTATGAATGAATGTATCTATGTATGTGCCTGCATATGTATGAATGTGTGAATGAGTGTGTATGCACATCTGTGAGTGTATGAATGAATGTATAAATGACTATGTATGTTTGTATGTACGAGTGTGTATGCATATGAATGAGTGTGTGTATGTATGTGTGTATGTATGAATGAATAAATGAATGAATGAACACATACGTGTGTGTGTGCGTGTGTGTGCGTGTGTGTGTGTATGTGTGTGTATGTATGCATGTGCCACTTTAGCCTTGCTGAAAATGCTGGATGTGGTATTTTGGAGAAAATAAAAAAGTTTCAGCGCAATTTTTTCTTACAAGAAAACCCCCCCAAAAAATCTCCTGTCTGCTTTCTACAGGAGCGAGTAAAGCAGGATTATAAAAGTTTGCACAGAAATAAAAGAAAACAACGAGCTACAGGAAGGAAGCGCGAAACCGTCTCAAACAATAGAGAACGCACTTCCGGAGTGCGAGAAAATCTGCCAGGGAGAAACAAAGCCCTAAAGACACAATCGGGGCCACAGATACCGTCTGCAGCGGAGAAGGGGCCAGTGAGACAGCTGCCATCCAGACACGCACGGCTACTGTGAGTCAGGAGCAGCCACCAATCGCAGCATTAGAAACGGAATTCATTGCTGAATCCCCTCCCAGAAATACAATCTTTCATAAACTAAAGTTCTCTTTCATAATTACGTCGGGAACACCTAATTCTCATGTGACGCAATTGCTGGCGTCGATAGGGTTTCTATGGCAACAACCTTTCTTGTTAAGTTTCTGTTTAAGAAGTCATAAGTGTCAGATCTCTTAAGGTTTAGGAAGTCGAGAGCCCAATTTACACCGAGGCCATTTACAAACAGCAGCCCACGACAGACGCTGCTCTGTGGTCATTAACGCGCATGCACAGGAGGGTCCTTTCTTCAGTGACCAGAGAATGAACAGAGCACAATATTTATCAGAATCTGACCTTCCCCATTGGTTAATGACTGACTAATGAAAGCCTATGGAGGAACGGACTTCATTAGCATCGCCATAAAGCGTCGGCTCAGTGTGGTGTTTGAGCCGGGAAAGCCACCCAAAATATCACATGACTGACAACAATGGCGGCTCCAGGTCTGCAGGTAAAGGGAGTTTATTGGGGCAAAATTAGATAAAACCAGGTTTTTGTTAATGCTGGGGGTTATGTTACTGTATACAGCGCTGGGGGGGTTATATTACTGTATACAGCGTTGGGGGTTATTACTGTATACAGCGCTGGGGTTATATTACTGTATACAGCGCTGGGGGTTATATTACTGTATACAGTGCTGGGGGTTATATTACTGTATACAGCACTGGGGGGTTATATTACTGTATACAGCGTTGGGGGTTATTACTGTATACAGCGCTGGGGTTATATTACTGTATACAGCGCTGGGGGTAATATTACTGTATACAGCGCTGGGGGTAATATTACTGTATACAGCGCTGGGGGTAATATTACTGTATACAGCGCTGGGGGTTATATTACTGTATACAGCGCTGGGGGTTATATTACTGTATACAGCGCTGGGGGTTATGTTACTGTATACAGCGCTGGGGGTTATGTTACTGTATACAGCGCTGGGGGTTATATTACTGTATACAGCGCTAGGGTTATATTACTGTATACAGCGCTGGGGGTTATATTACTGTATACAGCGCTGGGGGTTATGTTACTGTATACAGCGCTGGGGGTTATATTACTGTATACAGCGCTGGGGTTATATTACTGTATACAGCGCTGGGGTTATATTACTGTATACAGCGCTGGGGTTATATTACTGTATACAGTGCTGGGGGTTATATTACTGTATACAGTGCTGGGGGTTATGTTACTGTATACAGCGCTGGGGGGTTATGTTACTGTATACAGCACTGGGGGGTTATATTACTGTATACAGCGCTGGGGGTTATTACTGTATACAGTGCTGGGGGTTATATTACTGTATACAGCACTGGGGGGTTATATTACTGTATACAGTGCTGAGGGGTTATATTACTGTATACAGCACTGGGGGGTTATATTACTGTATACAGCACTGCGGGGAGTGATATTACTGTTTACAGCACTGCGGGGAGTGATATTACTGTTTACAGCGCTGCGGGGAGTGATATTACTGTTTACAGCGCTGCGGGGGGGTGATATTACTGTATACAGCGCTGCGCTGGGGGGGTATATTACTGTATAGAGCGCTGCGCTGGGGGGGGTTATGCTCAAGGTGAAACCCGTTGTCCTTCAGATCTCTCTTTACGCTTATAGAATCGGTGCGAATCACCGCGGTTCTCGCGTTAAATGGCCGTTTATTGGGGGGGATTCTCTTACACGGCGAAAACTCGAGCAGATTAGCAGCCAGCGGCACGAGACCCCCGGCTGTAACTCTGCTCTCCATCTGCCGGCGAATAGAAGGAGATAATTGTTCTATTTAAAGGACAATTAAAACCGCATTAAAAAAATGTAAACAACACAAAAATGCAATTTAATTGATTGATATGTAAACAAAATAAGTAATAACAATGTTCCCAAACGGCAGGGAATGTAAAGCAACAAACTGGTGTCCCATTAACCCTTCGCAGTGTGTGAAGTCTGGGCATTATTCTAAAGGTGCGGTTCCACTTACTCTGCTTAATCTGATGCGGGGTGAGATCATCGTTCCTATTACTGCTAAATTTATAAAAGGGTATTTTTTCCCGGTCATGTGACGCAACAGCAGACACCGATAGGTTGTTGCCATAGAAACCGGACAGCTTCTTAAAAGTTTGTGTAAACTTTCAGACAATAGAATAAAAGGACAGATCTGCTAAGGTGTAATTAATTGCTCTTCCGAGTGGAACAGCAGCTATAAACGGGTTGCTATTTGTAGACGTCCACAACTTGGCGTGAGATGACCAATATCCTGTATAATATTATATATTCTATAAATAAATATAATATATACGATACAGGAACTCAAACCACGGCGGAGACGTGAGGGGAAAAAATAAATAAATATCCTAAAGGAATTTACAGTAGTTTGATCAATCTGGAAAATACTGGGCACAATATTCCCCACCAGGTACAGGATGATGGGAGTTGTAGTTAAACGCAGGGCCGCCAATTTTTTATTTATCGTATTATCCATAACCAGGGGGGCTGAAATCCAGGACCTCATCCAAAAACAGGCTCCCAGCTAACCCCCCTGGCAGCATATAACTGCTTGTTCTCAGGATCTGCATTATTCCTCCCCGTTATCCCCTCCGATTGTTAACTCGCTGGTCGATTGGTTCAGATAGCGGGGAGACTAACTTTTTCACACGGATACCCAATAAGGTAACCTGGGCCCCGCTGTCACACCTATTCACAAAGCATTTCTAGTTAGTTTTAATTACTATTATTTTATATAGCGCCATCATACTCCGCCGCGCTGTACAACGGGGAAACAAGTCGCGTTTACCGACAAGCGGCGCCGCCGACGTTTCCTCTTTAATGGGTTCCGGCATCCCATTAGAACTCGGCTAACCGGTACAACCGCAACAACGTTTCCATCACAATGAATCGTTTGTAACAATCCAAATGATCGTCTTCCCCGATTTACACGACGCAGTCACGCTACAGAGCGCTTCCGCGCGGCCCCCGAATCACATCCAGTCCCCCCCATCCCATTACAAAAACTCGCGGCGCCCAAAGCATTTTCCCAAAAGCTTTGTTTTCGGTCGTCACTTGGAAGGGAGTGGATTTCCTGAAGATCAGGACCCGTGATGTCATCGCCTGTGCAACAGCTTCATCATTATGTCAGAATGACCCCTTCCTCCCGGCAGAACATCGGCGTCTGAAGAAGCTGCCATTCCACTTTTACCCCCCAAAAAAAGCATGCCCTAAACCTTTATGAGGAAAGCCAGAACCGCACTGAACAACATTAACCCCTTAAGGACAATGGGCGGTTCCTAAACCCATTGAAAACAATGCATTTTGAGCCCGTACATGTACGGGCTTTGTCATTAAGGGGTTAAGAATCATAAGCGGGTCTCTGCTTGACAACAGAAATAGCCACAACAGGTAAAAGATTGCGTAAACTTTTAGATGTAATGTAAGGTAGTTTTACGTTACTCAGAGGGTGGTGGATAAGTGGAACAGCCTCCCAGCAGAGGTGGTAGAGGGCAATACAGTGAGGGTATTAAACATGCATGGGATAGACATACGGCTCCTGAATCTAAGACGAGACCAACGACTGAATTGAAAAAGCATTACAAAAAAAATTTAAACAAAAATAAAAGTTTTTTATCACTTCCAGCCGCGATCTCTCAGAACGTTCACCAAACCGTATACAAGATAAACACGGCGTCTCGGGAGATCAGGCGACCGTCTCGGGAGAGAGGGGACGGTCCAAACAGATAAGTCCTCCATGCTGTCCGTGATTCCCTACGGACCAATTCTTCATAAATGTGAAGAGTTTCAAGTCAAAAGCCTGTGATTAAAAATAACCATTTATCTGCCGGGGAGGATACTTATTTCCAGTATGTAGTAAAATATATATATATATATAATCCATACTCGCTGGCGGGACGCATATTTTCTGCCAACATGTATGAATAAAATTACATTTTATTATATATATATAATTTTTTTTTTTTGTTTATATAGCGGAATCAAATTCCACCGTGCTGTACAATGGGTAGACATTTGACTTACAGAAACGAGGAGGAGGGCCTGCTCACAAGAGCTTACAATCTACAGGGAGTAAGGGTCTAATATATATATATATATATATATATATATCTGTTATTTTTTTCCCTAGCGGGTGTCTCCCTTGTGTTTTGTATTATTAGTGTTAACCCCTTCCTGGCTGAGTCGTTTAATTACGGCAAAAAAAACGTTTTTTCAGCGATCACGTCTTAGCCGCCGCCTCCTTTCGTGTATTTGGACCATAAAATCTCTCTTTTCCAGAGTAAACAAACAAAAAACCCGTTGGCGAGATGCTCTTCAGCCCTGAATCCTTCCATTGTCTTTATTACCGATGCAGTCCTTCCTCGCAGCCGTCGCGGTTCCGGAATAACCGGTAGCCGGGCGGTTTAACCAAAACCCTGGATAAGAGGCAGAATAACGCTCACTGCTCTTGTGCATTAGGAATTGGTCACCACAGCTCCTGCTTGACATCAGGTGAAGTTTAAGTAAGAGTAGAGTCCAGAGGTACCAAATCACACATATTCAGTGTGTTCCAGATCACGAGCCCCTTAAATATTAACCACTTCTTTACCGGACTAATGCCTGCTTATAAAGACCCCCCTCCCTCCACACAGTCTGAAGCAGCCGCGGCCGCTGTAAGGAATGTACGGGAAGGATGCGTCCGTCAGTAAAAAACAAAGGAAATGAGATTTGGGGAAATATTAGAGGCTGCCGGGGCCTCATTCAAGGTCGCTGGTGGTGAAAGTGTTAAATGCCGTATGACCCCCACCTCTTGGGTATCTTTGAATTCCGTTTTATGTTATGGGGGCTTTAATAATGCTTGCTATAAGAAGCTGTATCTGCCCTCGAAGCATCAATGTCCCCCCAACCCCTGAGCCGGGCCACTCAAGCCATTCAATACGATCATGCGCAATGTCCCGTATATAATACATTACATTTATTGTATATGAAAGCGACGCTAGAACCCCCTGCCGCTGAAAAGCGGAGTAACTTCTTTCTTCAGGCACGCGAAGGAAGCGGAACGTTCTTCACGCGGAAGTTTGCAGACAACTTTTAGACGGACAATCCGAGAGCCAGAAAGAGGTACCCCGATACAGACCAGATACGGTGAGAATCTAGTAGCCATGACAACCGTGTTAATTGAAGAAGTAATCCCCAAAACAACAAAGTTACACGACAAGCATTCAAGCTGGGTGCCACAGCACAAGGCGGGGGGGGCATTCAGTAGGGGCAATTATTCCACCCCTTAGGTGGAAACATATGTCCCGGCAGCTTCATAAGCTGTCGTGTAGCATTCTAAACAAAAAGTTAAACGCCTCCATACGCCAACAGACCTCGACACACACTAGATCATATTTCAAGCCTGACCCTCAGACATGACAGAAGGTGAATGCGACAAAGACTTTCCTGAAAATGTTTGCAGATACAGAATAGAAGATGCTTAGAAGGAGCAGCCGGGTCGCATGTTCATGTTAAATGCATATTGGAGCCCATTTTGCATAGAATCCATGCTAAAAAATGACACTTCTGTCTCGTTAACTCCTCCCCCAGCCGCCCATTCGGGAAGCAGGGAGCATACCCCCGCATGCTGGTCCCATTCTAGCCAATGAGTGCTGACCTCCCCTTGAAAACCAAAGCAGAAGCAGCAACCAATCACAGGCTCTCTGAATACGGGCATTCTGTTAGCATACGCGTGATTGGCTGCTGCTGCTTCCTTGACTTCAACGGGAGCGTTGAGGATGTGCAAGATGTCTATAGATTAATAATGCTTTCTAAAGAGACAGCCAGGAGACAATACATAATGTATTCGCCCAGAAACCGGCCCTTCTCCCGGCACTATGGCGGATATATGGTATCGTATCCAATGGCAACTTTGTTCACAAAGCATAACCCTTTAAATTGGATATTATTATATCATATATACGGTATTAAAATATATTAAAGCAAACTACACAACCGCTACATTATAGCAAAGGAAAGAACCTGGGGCGCTCTGGAAACGATGCTTTTATAATGCATTTAGTTGGCCGAAGGTCCGGGAGGGAACGCAGTCATGTTACTGGCAGGGAGGTCACGCCTGGGAGCCGCTCTGAAATACGTTATATGGATGAATAGATCAAAGAGACGCTTCGACAAAAAACACCATTCCACCAAACTCCCAAATCTTCACAGACAGCCGAATCAGGAGGAGTTACAATTAATAGCGAAACAAACAAGCATGGCTTTCATTTCTGACCCAGATGCAATATACTGAACGTAATAGAGAGCATACATGCGCTACGGTTCAAAGGTTTGGGGTAACTTGGAAATGTCCCCGGTTTTGAAAGAAAAGCACATTTTGTGCATTAAAATAACATGAAATGGGTCAGAAATCCAGCACAGATGGGGTTAATGCTGTAAATGACTATTGTAGCTGGAAGCGGCTGATTTTGAATGGAATCTCTTCATAGGCGTACAGAGGCCTTTATCACTCCCATCACTCCTGGGTTCCAATGGCCCTTTATCACTCCCATCACTCCTGGGTTCCAATGGCCCTTTATCACTCCCATCACTCCTGTGCTCCAATGGCCCTTTATCACTCCCATAACTCCTGTGTTCCAATGACCCTTTATCACTCCCATCACTCCTGTGTTCCAACGGCCCTTTATCACTCCCATCACTCCTGTGTTCCAATGGCCCTTTATCACTCCTGTGTTCCAATGGCCCTTTATCACTCCCATCACTCCTGTGTTCCAATGGCCCTTTATCACTCCCATCACTCCTGTGCTCCAATGGCCCTTTATCACTCCCATCACTCCTGTGTTCCAACGGCCCTTTATCACTCCCATCACTCCTGTGTTCCAATGGCCCTTTATCACTCCCATCACTCCTATGCTCCAATGGCCCTTCTCCCATAACCCCTGTTGTGTTCGCTGATCCAAGTTTAAGTTTAAACGGCTAGTGCTCGTGCTGCCCCCTGTCCACTGCCGAAAACACCTACAATGGGCATGTGACGGTAGGCCGAGGAAGCGGTAACCCCAGGTGCATCTGGCACGGTCCTTACCTTTGAGAAGAGGCAGAGGCGTTAACTCGATCGGTTTGCCCTGAGACCTGAACTGCGAGGAGCTTTGCGATCTCTTCTGCCGAGCTTTTCTGACGGACTTCCGAGAAAATCCGTCTACTTTATCCACTGATGGAGGAGTGGTGGGTGCTGAGGACATATCCTTACTGGGGAGGAAAAAAAAACAAACAAACCACATAGGAATATTAATATTAATATATTTTTATTGCCGCCGGTACGGGGCAAATTACAAAGCGAAGACCTCTCTCTAAAGAGACGGCCCCTAACGTGGCACTTTGCTTTAATTTAACGTGGCTTACGGTGCGGGAAACCAATTAACCCTTTTCGGTGGGGTTTACTGAATGGGAAATCGCAAACAGATTAAAAAACGCTCCAATCCCTCATTTTGTCCGACTGGATGGGCTTCGCCGGCAGCAGAAATGATTAAAATATTTGGCTTATCCACAAGACGCTGTTTGATTAAAGGCGCCCTGGAAAGTTGGAAGGCATCTTAAAAAGAGCACCAAATTAGGTATTGCTAAGAACAGAGGAGGGCCGATAAAAATCTAGAATATCAAAATGTGCAGATGTCACATAAAACGGGCATTTCATGAAGACTATACATGTAGACAGCTTTGAGGGTGTTCTATTTTATGTTTGCCCCCCGAGAGGATTGCGTACACATATAAATACACCAAAAAGGGTACAAGAATTCAAAAATTAAGTATTTCACATAATTTACGGGGGGAAAAATGGGTGTTTTACACCAAAACTATTTTTTTAAGCGATTGCAGAGGGTTTAGGGGACACAAAAATATGATTTTTGCACAACCAATAAAATATGTCGTAACATTTCCCTTATTGGACACCAACAGCGCCGGATACTTCCTGCCAGAGTATCCGTGTCAACTACCCCGTCCCGACAGCAGCCGCTTATTACATTAAATGCAACAAAGGCGAGAAACTTTAGTTACGAAACTGAAATCTTGCTTTTAAACGCTCGGCGTTAATAAATCCCAGCGCCGTGTCGCGGGGAAAACGTAAACTATCGCTTTGAGTGCGTTTACGCCATAAAAAGCAAAAAAAAGGGTACACGCCGAGCCGACACACACTCTTACTCAATCTGACGGCGAGAATGTAGGTACGCGAATAACGGGATGCAGGCAGCATTTTGCGTACTTTGTTAGAATTGTTAGCACGGTGACTTCATTTGGTTTAGAACAATAAATTTAAAAAAATAATAAAAAATAGATTTTTGAGGAGCTTTTCCCCAAAATCGACCAAATCCGAGGAGGTCAGCGGCGTTGCTTGAAGGATATATATCCTTTAATATCCCTGGGACGGGGTTAGGGAATGGTGGAGTTTTCAATGTCGGGTGAAACTATCATTTTTTTTTTTTTATTATAATTAATATTATATTTATTTATTATTTTTCTATTAACTACCGAACATGTTTGGGAAAAAAATCTGTTATATACAAATAAATGTAAAAAATAATAAATAAAATGTATTTTGTAAACAAACGTCTACAACGCAAAACAAAAAACAAATCGCCCATTCAGCCTTTTAGGCTCATTGATACAACGAAGAGCGGGCAGAACCAACGCAAAACGGGGTTAAAACGAAGAATTGAGCAGAGAAAAGGTAACTCTGCATCGAGGAGGATGCGCGAGACGCGGACCGAGCGTCGCTTCGAACGACGGAATCCAATTAGACGAGCGATCCATTGACAAAAATAAATCCCTGCGCGACGGTGTGTTTATTTATTTATCCAGGAATAGTGGTATCACCCCCCCCCCCCCCCATTGCAGCACAGCAAACAGGACTCGCATGTAATGAGCGGCCGGCACGTCGCTTCTACCCGCAGGATCGCAGTGTGAGTGCGTGTGTCACCGAGTGACGGCCACACGCGCCCCCCCAACGGAATGCCCGGCACGCTCGCCGCTGCCCGTTAATAACGGCTCTGTTAACGCTTTCGTGGGCACGGAGGTCTGAGCGACGCGCCGTCAGCTCCTCCGGCAGGGAACTCGTAAATACCGGGGGGGGGGTTAAACATTAAAGGTTTCGCTAAACGAACCAGCGAGCGACAAGCGTGAATTTCCAGTAATAGCAGTTTGCCGCGCATGCCGAACACCCCGGGAAGGTATGCAGGGAGGCAAAAACACAACACGCGTGAAAGGGGCAACACGGAACACGCATATATCTGGAGCCTCGTAACGCAGAAAGCACGGAGAGCAAACACGGGATATCCTGTACGGTTACTGACATGGATTATACACTGTCATAAATGCATTTTATACTCAGTGACATAATCATACACACATACACTAACATATATATATACCGTATATACACACACATGTATATATATATATATATATACACACACACACAAATTATATTATAGATTGTAAGCTCCTTTGAGCAGGGCCCTCCTCACCTGTTGTCTCTAAGTCAATTTGTTATGTTATATACTACTTGTTATGTCCTGTCTACCCATTGTACAGCGCTGCGGAATATGATGGCGCTATATAAAACAATAATAATAATAATTATATAGATATATATATAACCTGTGATATACAGGTGAGGGGCCAGCGCAATGCCAATGGACCATATGAAGGAAGAGTGATGGGAGTTAAAGTGGCATGGAGAACGCCTTCCATCAGGGAGAATAGATTACTTTAGTATGGTGTGGATTATCATGGCTGGGGGGCAGTAGATCACCTCGAACGGAAGATCCTATGGATTATCTGCATTGGGTTGGGGGGGACGAGGCCTACGTTGATGTCGGGGAGGAATTCATTACTTATACGGAATGGACTGTCGTGGCAGGGGCACGATCGCTCTAACAGAGCTACAGCAACTGTGTTTAAAGGGTCAGTCTCTGACATGGATTACCTCGGCGAAGAAGGGATTACCATGACGGGATCGCCATCACAGTGGATTACCCTGACGGGGCGAGCTGACCATAGCAGTAGATTACTTTGGTAGGGAAAGCGATGACCAAAGCATTGGATTACTTTGGTGGAGAGGAATTGATCACGATAGGGGGGGGGTATCACCATAGCGACGGAATCCCGTGGATTTACGGTGATCACGACAGAAGTGGATCGCCCTGGTGCATGGGCATTACCATAACATGGGTCGTGATCACACCAGTGGATTACGCTGCTGGAGGGGTAAAACTATGACAGCGGGATGGTAATGGATTAACTCAGACGGTGCACGGTTACCATAGCAGTGGATTACCCTGCTGCAGGGGCATTGCCATGGGAGGGTAATTGTGATCACCCCAATAGTGGATTACCTTGCTAGAGGGGTATTACCAAAAACAGTGCGGGGGGGGTAATGTATTGCTTTGGACAGGATGTAATCACTAGAGCAGTGGATTACCCTGCTGGAGGGGTGTTACCATGGCAGTGGGAGGGCAATAGATCACCCTGGACGGCGTTCAATCATATCAGTGGATTACCCAGATGGAGCGGTATTACCAGGGAAAGGGGAGAGTAATGGATTACCTTGGCGGGGGTGGATTACCTTGGAGCTCCTGGATGGGGATAGAGATGCGGAGGGGGATCCCTGGTGCCCAGTGTTTGCAAAGAAGGCTTTCCCTTCCTTTGGAGTCGCTCGCAGCCCTAGGCCTCAGCTCACAGCGTTCCCCAGTAGCCGCTCCTGGCCGAGAGTCCCCGCAATTCACCTGGCGATCCCTGGCCGATGGGAGTCACATTCCCTGGGTGTCCCCGGGGCTGAGGGGGCAGCGCTGGCTCGGCTCTGGGCTCCTGGCTCTCGGTCCTGCCCCCCTCTCTCTCTATTGTCAATATCACTGGGCTGAGTCCATGGCACACGGAACACAAACACAACCTAACGTGACTGCCCGCCTCCCTGCCCGGCCGCAGCTCGCCACAGGACGGCTTCAAACGCAAGGCGCGCGCTGATTGGCCAGCCGCCCGTGGAGCCTCAGCGCTCGCGCTCGGGCCCAGCAAGTTAGACTGAGAGCGCAGAGCGGCTGGGATTGGACGCTGCGGGAGGTGCCCGTATGGGAGAGGGGGATGGGCAGGAACTGGGGGTGCCGGGGGGCAACGGGGCGCCTTCCGCTGCACTCAGTGGGGGCCACAGACTCAGGGGCCCCTGCAGTAAGCTCCACGAGCAATACGTTACCGGTTAATAAAACTATTTACAGGCAACAAAACTTTGTGTCACATCCTGGGGCAAATGGGCTAAATGTGCCCCCAGCTGCCCGCGTGTAGAAGGGGCATTCCATGCAAAAGAGGAGCCGCAGGCGCCTGCCGTGGTATGGTAAGCACGCTCCCAGAGCTGAGGAGTGCGTTTCATGACTGGGGTTCTCCAGAACTCTTTTGTTTTTAATAATTTATATATTAAAAAAATACTTGATATTTGATGAAAATGCATTGTTTCCCAGTCCTCACTCCGTCAGTGTTGAGCCAGACCACAATATCACAGCCATTCACTTACCTGGTTAATTGTGAGATGTGTGCTAATTACTAAACATTAATTAATAGTGATACATTGGGGGGGGGTTATGTATAAAAAAGAGCTGTTTTGGTTTTATCCCCATAGCAACCAATAGAAGAGTGCAATCAGGAGGCATATACATTTGGTTTCCGTGGCGACAAAACCACTTTTCAAACTTTGCAAGAGAATCGCTTTTCATCCATGAAGACGGATACTTTTTATGTTATAACGGCATGAACAAAAAGTCTTTATAGAAATATTTTACTTCACTTTCGGATCCTTTTAAAGTATCATCAAAACTCAATCCGTTGCCTTAGAGACAGGAGCCATATTGCCTAGCTCATGTCTACCTGTATTAGCCTCTACCACTTCTGCTGGGAGGCTGTTCTACCACCCCCTTGGTAAGGTAAAAGTTGTGTAGATAAAAAAAAAAAAAACTAAAAACATCTCAAATTTTAATAGATATCACCCGGATGATCTTGGCCCTTCTTCGTGGGTAATGGTTCGGCCTAGCAATGCACAACTCAACATGTTGACCATAAAAGAAACTCTTAGATAAGTAACAAAATCTTATTAACTTTCACCTTCACGCTGTTACCAAAGAAGAGTAAATGAAGTGGCTTTTATAACCCAAAACGTGATTGCATCTGAAAAAGGGACCTCTGTGGTCTGTCTCGCTCTTCAAACACTGATCCACCGATCAATAACTTACTTGAAATATGGCAGTTTGCGCAGCTATGCGAGTTACGGAGAGCTTGACGCCTATAAACATGACATTTAAAATAAACCCAAAGTGCACAGCATGATATGTTTGCGTGTAACTTTTTTAATGCGGGTCCCATTAACACATCTAGCGGTTACAATGACACGCTATCGCAGCGGCTGCTGGGCGGCACGGCTACGTTTTCGGCTCTGACCAAAGCTTGGAAATCGTCCAACCCTATTTTGCCGTCGTGGTTGGCGTCTCCGGTTTTCATGAAGGACTTGGTCTCGATGTCCGTTAAGGTCCTGGCTCCGTGGTTGAAGTTCTTCAGGAACATCTTGAGGTCGACTTCTTCGAGGAAGCCGCTCTTATTCTGGTCCAGGATCTGGAAGACCTTCTTCAGTTCCTCTTTGGTCTTCCTTTTGAGACCTGACTTGGCGATGAAGATCTTCGGGTTGAAGGTTTCAGGTGCGTTGCAGCTCTGGAGAGCGCTGGAGATATCAGCTTCGCTCAGCATGCCGACGAGAGCCATGTTTAAAGCCCGCGTGTGTCTGGGTCGTGACCGTTGGATGGTGGGAAGGGCCGCGGAGATGCTGCGATGTCTGCTGCTTCGAGGCGTGTGAGAGCTCCTGCCAACTGCCAGCAGCGTTTAAATCTCACTGGCATTCTAACAGTTGCCCATAGGCAAAATGGCTGCAGCGACATCGTGCCCAAACCACGGTTGGCCATGGCGGCCGACCACCACTAATGTAACAAAATCCGTAAAACACAAGATGTTTGCGGTGTTCGGCAACTCTGCAGCCCGCTGTCACTTAATTTCAAGTGTGGCACATCTGATCCTGGTTGAGGATGCTGGGAGTTGTAGTCGTGACAATTAGATGCTAGCTTTTTCAGTACTCCGGTACCTGCAGGTTTCTCGCCATCTCTCGTGGTAAACTGCAAGCGATGGTAAAGTGCAGCCCACAGCGGCAACCGTGCCAAGTCTCCAACCGCAAAGAGAGGCACCGCTTCACCTGCTCAGGATTACAACTCCCAGCATGCTTAGCAAATATTCAATAAATCAGGTTACTCTTTCCCCATTCCTGTTACTTGCCAAAGAGCATGTGTGCTATCCTCGCCATCAACCAGCTCCAGCCTTGGTTCATGCAAGTGATCCAGAGGACCTAACAAGAGTCCTTGTGCTTGCTCAGAAAAATGCTTAATTTTTTTATGGGAAAAAAAGCTTTATTTAATTAAAAAAACCTTGTATGGGTGGGAGAAAGAAGGAGCTACCGCTGGGCTTGCGAAGAGTCATTGATCAGCACGCAGGGGAGGAAACACTCCCATTTCGTTGAGGAATCCTCTTAGGGAACTGGCTTCAAATACATATTTAACCTCTGATGGAAGGGCTTTCATGCTGCTGATTGAGGGCCTCAGGAAGCCAAATGTGGCATGAAAATGGGACAATAGAGGAGGCAGGGGTCAAAGGTAACTAATTTCTTTCTTTAGTACAGGTTAAGGAAACCATATTGAAATACGCGTGTACTTTGTATGTTCTTCATTGGCAGAGCTGTAAACTGTCGCTTTAAGTAGGAGAGATGCTATGTTTTATCACACCTCAGCTCACAGTTTAGCGAATAAACCCAGTTATCACTCACCTTTGCCCGGTTAGTAGTTCTGCGTAATTACACGATCTCACCCTGACAAGTTTTATCTAATTAAATGAAATCTGCCACCCTCGTGAGAAGAAACCAGATTGGGCTTTCCCAAGATCTGGAATAAAGTCTAGATCCATTCAAATAAAAGCACCGTGTCGAAGAATAGTAATAAATTATGACAAGCAGCGGCGTAAACTGGCGAAAGAGCTTCTGTCTAACGCGTTTTACCTTTGTGTCTTTTGCCCTAAACTGCCCTGGGGTGATTTAAATGCAAGACGCGTGTGTATGCGTGATGTTTCATGGTTTAAACCTCTTAAAAGTGTTACAGTTCAAGAGATTTGGCACGGTTAGTGTTATTGTGTTAATATTTGAATTTAATAAATTTATTTAAAATGTGTAAACCAACCACGTACCCCAGGACCTAGTGTCCGGGGTAGAATCTTTACTGTTGGCAACAAAAATGGCTTCACGTGTCCGTTATAATATTTACCAGTGACTGGGGCTGATCCGTTTAGTAGATGACGCTGTTGATTTGCTGTACACCAGTTACATGAGACATATAAATAATGAGACATCATAATCTTGCGTTCATGAAACCCCCTAAGCGATCTAAAAAAGGATTCGGATAGTCTAGAATAAACCCAAAGCGCACAGCATGATATGTTTGCGTGTAACTTTTTTAATGCGGGTCCCATTAACACATCTAGCGGTTACAATGACACGCTATCGCAGCGGCTGCTGGGCGGCACGGCTACGTTTTAGGCTCTGACCAAAGCTTGGAAATCGTCCATTCCCATCTTGCCGTCGTGGTCGGCGTCTCCGGTTTTCATGAAGGACTTGGTCTCGATGTCCGTTAAGGTCCTGGCTCCGTGGTTGAAGTTCTTCAGGAACATCTTGAGGTCGACTTCTTCGAGGAAGCCGCTCTTATTCTGGTCCAGGATCTGGAAGACCTTCTTCAGTTCCTCTTTGGTCTTCCTTTTGAGACCTGACTTGGCGATGAAGATCTTCGGGTTGAAGGTTTCAGGTGCGTTGCAGCTCTGGAGAGCGCTGGAGATATCAGCTTCGCTCAGCATGCCGACGAGAGCCATGTTTGAAGCCCGCGTGTGTCTGGGTCGTGACCGTTGGATGGTGGGAAGGGCCGCGGAGATGCTGCGATGTCTGCTGCTTCGAGCCGTGTGAGAGCTCCTGCCAACTGCCAGCAGCGTTTAAATCTCACTGGCATTCTAACAGTTGCCCATAGGCAAAATGGCTGCAGCGACATCGCGCCCAAACCACATAAAACCATCCAAACCAATTAACGCGCGTATCACAGAATAATCATGAAATTACATCATTAGGTAAGTGTGAGTTTGTGAAGCTTGTTACCTTAATAAAAGCACCAAATGTCATTTATTTTTCCATTTTAACCATCTTAAAAGATTTGAAATTTGTATTATGAAGTCTATGGAGGAACGGACTTCATTAGCATCGCCATAAAGCGTCAGCTCAGTGTGGTGTTTGAGCCGACAGCAACGGCGGCCTCCGGATCCGCAGTGAAAAGATGATTTTATCTGCGTTGTTTTCAACACAAACAGCTGTATAAGCTGCTGAAGCGGTTCTGAAGCTTCTGAAATATTTGTAATAGGAAATCGCTGATTAGTCGGATTGTCACTCGTCATGCCACCGGACCCCGCTCACAGAGAGGGAACAGGCCACGTTTAAAGGGGAACTCCCACCATCCAACATTAAGTAACTCATACGTAATGCTTTATCTTAACCCCTTATCCCATCGTTCATTTTGCCTACCTTTCTGTTTCACACAAGTGCTTTCCTACCCGTGATCCGCTGGACGGAGTCTGTCTTCTACTTGAGGTCTGGAATGATGACGTGATGATGTAGGCATGTGATCGTAAAACATTTATCTACATATATATATATATATTGTCTTTATAACTTGTACTTTAAAAGTTGCAGGCTGCTTTCTTGGGATGACCAGCGCTGCTTGCTTTGTCTGCCGACAGCCATTCAGAAGCCGAGATGCTTTGTCGGCATCAGATCCCAGCTGATTGGATGAGATGCCTGCTGACATCATCAGTGCGCTTCTGCACTCCATCAGCTGTCCGGCTAGCGCAGGGGCGTCCAACCTGCGGCCCTCCAGCTGCTGCAGGACTACATCTCCCATACTCCTCTGCCAGGTCCTTAGAGATGTAGTCCTGCAGCAGCTGGAGGGCCGCAGGTTGGATGCCCCTGGGCTAGTGGATACACTTAGTTTTCTGAACATTCAAAGCAGACATAAAATATAAAACGTTTAGTAGTTTAAAAAAGTTTATTGGCTCTCAAAGTTCGGTTATTTAATATTAATCTATTTTTTTCTTTAGTTAAGAGGTTTTTTGCGATTGTGACTTGCAGCCAAACACAGGGAAATGTATAGCCTCCTCGGGATGCAAAGAGTTAAATGGTGTATTGGATATTTTGGAATAATATAACATCAAATTTCAACGCACCTGTCAATCATAAAGGTTGCGTCATTTTTGGGGGGGTTAATGCGTGCAGCAGACTGAAGGCGTGAGAACCTGTTGTGAAACGTGCGATGGGAGCGCTAATAACCCAGATAACGAGAAGTGATTAATAATAAAGGATTTCCTTCTGCTAATAAGGATCATAATTAACAAGTCCGTGTATTCGGAAAGGGGTCGAGTCGGCCCTATTGGGCTACGGCTCATGGTGCGGGAGCCTGAAGGCTTCAAGACCCTCTAACCCACCTCGTCAGTGTGGGGTAAACAGGGCTTCCGGGGGGATACGTTTAATAGAGAAGGGGAAATATTGTGTGAGAACGTTATTCTTGTTTATTCTGGGGTTGTGTATTTACGGGTTTAATAAATCCACCCGTGCTTACACATTACACTGAGCAATACATATACATTAATCCACCCTGTGCGTATGCCGTGGGAGCAGCCACTTCATCCGCAGGATTATTCCTCCCCATTAAGTTATTTGCCACTGTTTGTTTTTTTATTGGTTGAGACTGCCTAAAAGTATCCGTAGATCGATATTATTTAAAAATAACCATCTTCACGGGTAAATTAATAAACTTACTTTTTATTAAAAAAACAACAAGTTGCAGTCAAGCAGTAGCCGCTTTCTTAGCCTAACAGTTTCCCACCCGCTTACTGGGCTGTTGTTCAGATACCTGTAACCAGTCTGCGATACATTTGTTGCGCATGTCCATACACCACCAGGTAATAGAACTCTGACCTTGTCCCAAAGAAACACTTGGAATTGTATCACGGTGTAAATGTATAATATTTTGCTGCAAATTCAGATGTATTGAATCTACTCCTTTATGTCAGAACTTGGATTAGGCAATAATAAAATCTCCAAAATTAACAAATTTATATATTTTTGGGGCGAGTTGAAAGCAGGCTGGGATCTGCTGCCGTCTTAAGGGACGGAAGGACCCCGTTCATTGTTTCTGTTTCGTTTTATAAGATTTGGTGTGGTGCACGCGGACTCTCTGCTGCAAGGAGGAGGCCATCTTCAGCGGTTCTTTCTTCTGCGGAACGTCCTTGGATCTGGGTTTCCACAGCAATAACTGGGCATCCTCGCCGCCGGTTAGCAGAGAGTCATCCTCCGCGTTCCAGTAGAAGGAACGGACCGTAGCCGAATGGCCGCCGCGTAGACTATATAAATGCTTAACGCGGTCGGCGTCGCAGTTTAAGAGGCTGATGTCACCGCTATGAGTTCCACCCACGAGGAGAAGCGCGTCCTCCTTTGCACGATAGAAGCCTCCGATCAGATAGTCGACGGTGCACCCGCTCGCGTGCTCCCTCACATCCTGAACTTTGGACAATGTGATCGGTTCATCGGTATCGACGTGCGCGAGATCCCACCGGTAGAACCCCTCGTCGTGCGTCAAGCAGAAAATCTGCTTATGGTCCTCGCCCGCCCAACCCAGAACGTTCACGGAGGAGTCCGAGTTACAGGTGGCGCTCAACGCGTCGTCTTCGTTATCCTTGCTTAAATCGAACACGTTGACCAATCCGTCCGTGGACCCTGAAGCCACCATGCTCGGGTTCGTCGGATGGAAGCGCACTTGAGTGATGTCATCGTTATGAGACTCGGAATAAACGCCGAGGGGGTCTTTGGATGCAAACTTGCCGTTGGGAGCCCGCGCGTCCCAGAAGACCAGAAAGGAGTCCTCTTCCTCTTTCTCGGTCCCGGCACAAAGAACGAGATCGTTACAGCTAATATCAAAGCTGATGAAGGCGTTGGCGGGGTAGCCGTTGAAGAGCTGCACCGGAGCGGCCCCCGACGTGCGGGCGTCCCAGCTTTTCACAGTCCCGTCGCTACAAGCCGAATACAGCACGCTGCCGTTCGAATGAGAGAACCGGACTCCGCTAAGTACCGCGGGGTGCTCGTTATATTCGTGCAGAAAGGTCATGCTTTCCTTATTATACAATCTGATTGATTTATTGGAACACAAAATAGCGATGACCTGCGTCTGCTGTCCTTCCGCGGGTTCCGAGGTGTCGATGTCGAGTACGTAAGTCATACTGTCTTCCATGGCAGAGCGGTTTGCGATGTGAAGGCAGGACAACTGTTCTTCCAACGTCTCCATGGTCCAAAGCGCTATTTTTTTTCCCCCTTGAAAGCAGAGAGCAACCTAAAAAAAAAAAAAAAAAAAACATTTACTACAACTATTTTATAAGTGGATTTATGTAATTTTCAAACCTATTTGTCACGTCTTGCAGCAAACAGGTTGAAAGCAAAACCAAGCGAATTTGTATATTATGCCCGGAAAAGCCAACTCTTTATATGACAAAACGGGAAATAAAAAGGACGGCATAGCTTTGTTCCAATAAACTCTCTTTATCTGCAGACCTGGAGCCGCCGTTGCTGTCAGTCATGTGATATTTTGGGTGACCTTCCCGGCTCAAACACCACACTGAGCTGATGCTTTATGGCGATGCTAATGAAGTCCGCCCCTCCATTGACTTTCATTAGTCAGAGAGTCCGGCCGGGTGTTTAGTCATTCTATTGTTTCCCACAGGCAGTATGATAAAGAGTATTATTATATTAACCCCTTAAGGACAATGGGCAGTCCCTAAACCCATTGAAAACAATGCATTTTGAGCCCGTACATGTACGGGCTTTGTCATTAAGGGGTTAAAACATAATATATTATGGGACAAAAACTACAATGGGGGTAAAAAGAAGACAGTGCAATATTTTTTTTAAATAAACTTATTTTTAATCTGATACTAAAGAGGGTCAGGAATTTGGTTCCCATGCCAAGAACCCTCGGTGTCTTCTTGTACGGGGTTAGTATATTTACATATTGATGGCGGAGAACATGATTTTTTTTTCTCCCTGTAAAACCATTTTAAACGATCATCAGAACATTGCAATCACGTGATAGACTTTCTTTAAAAAAAAAAAATGTGCATTACAGAATAATTCTGGGTGCTTCCGCGGCATTCCTTTGCTTTGACGAAGAGTTTAATAAACCTATTTTTTTCCACCGGACGTTTATTTGCTTCGTGATTTGCTTCGTCTTCTTTGGGACGCGGAGACGCGGTCTGCAGCTCTGCCTCCAAACGCCCGCGATCTGCATAGGATGACTCCCAGACCCGTTTTCATAACACATTCAAAGTAAACAGTCAGAGGCTGCGTCTGTTACGTTACAACCCAAACGTATCTCACACATCAATCCTATATACTGTATCAATAGAAAAAGAAAAAAAAAATACCTTCCACGGATCGGCTAGTTGGTCACCGGACCATCAGAAGAAGAAACGAAGCCGGGTACGTAGCGACCTATAGTGCACCAATACGGGACTCACAGAGTTAACGTTACATCACTGTTACCTCTCCCCATCTGCAAAGGCAAGAAGAAGGAAAAATCTTAAAATGTTAAAAATGAAGGATATTTTCTTCTTTTTTTTTTTTCGATTTGCAATTGTTTATAGAAAAAGAAAAAAACATGGATTAGGAAATGTTGGTGACAATTTCGTGACATGGTAGTGCACATGCAAGAGGTATGGTGAACATGCGCAGTAAAGCTATCAAGGCTGAGACCAAGGACTTAACTTTCGAGTCTTTACAGCAGGATAAACAGGCAGACTAGACAGGGGCCGACTGGGGCCGATCTGCAAGCAAATTCTGTGTTTCTAGCTCAGACAAGGGAGCCACGGCTGCCCCCGCAATACTCGTGCAAGGCCCAAGTGCACGGTGGGTTTGGACTATAATACTTGTGCAAGGAGCACTCACTAAGTGATCTCGTGTAGCGGCGTTTTTGCCATGGAATCCGAGACACATAACCCGCCGGCGGGGGGCCAGGCTCGGAGCCAGCGTGAGGTCGGGACACGGTGACACCGCGGCTAATGTTAGACGAGCGTAGTATACGTTACAGATTACATTTCACCGACCCAGTTACCTGCCGAACGTATCTATAACGCGCGCCGCGATGCACGGGCGGACACAGCTGCGGCGGGTCGGACGGTAAATCGATAGAACAGATACACGGACCGCCTCGAGAATAAACATCGTATCATGCAACAAAAAATAAAGCGATGAAAGACATCTCAGCGGGTGATTTCTGTACAGAATCACCCGAATCCGCGTGAAAACGGTGAATATTTATTCCGAAGCCCATCCGTGGAGTAAGAGGCATTGTGCGAGTAACATTGAGCGGAGTACGGGGCTTGTAAACCTGAAGCCGGTCAGATTAAGGATTATCCGCGTGTCATACGGAGATTAAAACGCAGGCGCAACCTATATTCCAAACTTAAGCAGCGTCTGATATAATGAAGGCTCGGGGGGGGGGGGGACATATCCGAAACACGCCGGACGGGAATATCTGTTTAAAAATAGTAGATTCCGGGAGAGGGAAGGATTGAAATCGATTATTTATAAATACCCATAAAACCAAATACTATAATAATAATCCTGGTATTAAAAAGGCAGGGATAGGGCAGGCGCCGGCTCTTCCTTCTCGGAGAGGAAACGCGACGTACGCTTTTTTTAGTGAATAACTTGTAAGAGTCGACAGAGGAACAGGAAACGGATGATTCTTCCCTTTAAAAACACGCGGGGGCCGCCAGAACGTAGGTGAACCCTTCGGATCACATAATGCAATTTCCTCTGAAAAACTGCCTTTTCCGGCGCTCTGTTACCTTAATAACTCACAGACAGAAGTGAGCCGTAACTTAACCCTCTGATCCCCGGAGAAAGAAAAACAACGCGTTCTGAATGTATCTAGTAGAGTATTCTTAGAATTAACCTTTTCTGGTATACCCCCTTCCGCCCAGCGCTGTATACAGTAATGATTTTGGTGTTTTTTTCCCCCAAAAATCAGGGATTGCTGGTAAATATGTTTTATTTGTACCTTCCCGTTCCCTTATCGGTTAACAGAAGTAAAGTAGTCAGATTGTGCGGTAATCAAGGCGCATAGGAAAAGCAATAGGAAGTGAAGTTCAATTCAAAGGAATATTATTGCATTGTTAAATATTGCATTGGGTTATCGCCATTCATTTGTCGCCAAAGTAACGAAGAAAGGGCCCCCGACACACCAGGTTCATTCACTGGACCCCTGGCATAAGCTACGAGACCCGGAGATAAGTGCTCCAACATGTCTAATGCAACATATCCAGGGGGAAAATGTGCGCTGTCCCTTTAAAACGGAATTCCTGTGTTACGTTCACCACCTTGTGGAGATATGCGGCATTACAATCAGTAACTCAAACACTCCGTTAAGTGCTCTGAAACAAGAAAGGGTTAAAGCGAGAGCTTCATATACAGCTTCGAACCTCTGCACGTGACCCCCGACAGGCTACTTACATTAAGGGCCACTTATTGATAAAAGGAGAGTCTTATGAGGCCCCTCACTCCCAGAAGTCATTTTAGGGTCAGTAATTATGGATCAGGGATCAGAATGGTCAATAAAAGCGGTTGTTGATAAGGGAAGACGTACAGCGCGTCGTGTTTTAGGCCGAGGGGCTCTCCCTGGACGGCGTAGACGCCGGAGGTTAATGTCTATGAGGACTTCTCCAAGACATTAAACTACCTCATAGCGCGAAAAGATGCCACATCCAACCACTTGGGATTTAAACGGCTCTATATGTTACCTTTCTTTACTGCTTATATTGGCTGCGTTATGGAAGCCTTAGAGGGACAAGGACATTCTTCCTTACTGACCTTAGAGGTTTTGGTTTCCTAGTCTTAGCTGTATACCCCTGAAACTAACGCGCCTTTACTCTTCACCCCAGAATCTCCACTTGGTGAACCGGTAGCAGAAAGGCCGCCAGTCTCCCCACTTAACTTTGAGCAGCGGCGAATGAGTCTTGATTGACATACCACTCGTGAACGTTGCGTCCAACCCTTGACTGACTTGACTCCGAGTTCGGATCACCCCTTGGCACTACGCACCCAGCCTCCTCACCTTTTGGGCTCCTCCGCCTAGTAATCATGACACAGACCGTCACGATTAAAGCTTTTTCTCCTTGGGTAACGGCAGAAACCCAAAACGGAATCTATTCAACCGGCATATTATCAGATCCGGTTTGAAAAAAGTGTTCTAGATGTTCCGCCGCGGTCTGCTTCACAACCATCAGGACATAAATCCAGAGGACGGATAGGAGCCACGTATCCTACCGAGTCCACCCGTTGCTTCACATCATATGAACGTTCTTCTCAAGTCATCGGACGCCATGCGCAAGATCTTTACTTGGAGGAGACTAACGCTTTCCTTGGAAAAGAGCGAAGAATCTCGGTCCACCAGGCTGAGGTTTTCCTGCCTGGTTTGCGGATCCTGCCTGGATTTTGGATGGACATCTATCAGGCCACCCAGTCCCAAACAGGCAGAATCTTCAAACTCTAAAAGCACAATTATCCTGCTCTACCAACATTTTGTGAGGCCAAGTCTGGGTTTTCAGGGTCAGAGGTTAAGATGGAACCGAAGAAAGTTTTACTTTACTGAGATGGTGGTAGATAAGTGGAACAGCTTCCCAGCAAAAGTGGTAGAGGGTAATACAGCGAGGGGATTAAGACATGCATGGGATAGACATACGGCTCCTGAATCTAAGACGAGACCAACGACTGATTAAGGTTCGAGTCTTTACAGCAGGAGAAACGGGCGACTAGACGGGGGCCGGATGGGGCCGTTCTGCCGGCAGGTTTTGGGTTTCTTTTGAGTCGACAAACCTTTGTGTTCATATAAAGATATTGAGATAATCAAAGGCAGCGGTCCGTTATCAGAGCTCTGATTGTCACTGTATCAGTTTTCAGCTACATTGTTGCAACTGCTTGCATTATTATTATTTTATAATTCCACTACTACTAATCACATTGTTACTTTTTATGTATGAGGTGTCAGCAGGCCCCATGATGCATTGCACACCCGGTAACAGTGGACCCGCATCCCATTCCATACTTTCCTTCCCATTGAGCAGCCTGATCGATAACCAATCAGCAAACCGCCATAAGTCAGTGACCTAGAGACACGCTTAACCGAACCCTCACCCCGTAATTACCGCTTAACTCGCTTGCAAGCGACAGACTTACCCCCGCTTCCACGCGTGTCCGGTGTTATTTATATCTCCATGTGTCACGCAGCAAGAACTACCGGAAGCGCACGCAAGAAACACGCGTCTGCCGCAAGCCGCTCTGTGCGTTCCACTGTACGCATGCGCGTAACGTCCGCCACAGCCGTCGTCCCACCCACTCAGGATTTCCATTGGCCGATTAAAATGAACAACGTGAGCAACCTATCAGCTGCGACTTCGGAACACGGACTATAAAGGCAGGGGCGGGGACTTGCAGTTAATGCCCTTTTGGCGGGCAAGTTGTTGCCTTGTGGTGGTTCTAGGGTCGGTCGTGAACGCTGGGAGTTATTCATAAATGTATTGTTAAAACAATAAATAATAATAATAAATCGCAATTTAACAAACTGGGGGCATAATAACCAATATACTAGTCAAGGCAGTAGCAAGGTGACATTGGTTGCCATGGTGATGGATCCAAAATTGCTCTATATTTATTAACATCGTTCTATTTAGAAAGATCTTACTGAATTCACAGCAACAAAACCTTAACTGCCGGGCTAGTGAAGTCTGCGTTTTCTTCCACTGGCTGCTGATCACATTGTTATTTAACGGGAGAAAATGAAGAAAGCATAATAAATACATAAAATCATGAATTATAGCGATAAATAATCACACGGATCCCTTTCTGCAAAGTGAAATCCCATCTATCCGCGCGAGGGTCCTTAGCGGAATCTTTTATGGGGCCAATAAAGAAAAAAGTGTATATGTATTTGTACGGCGCTGGGGAATATGATGGCGCTATATAAAACAGTCAAATAATAATAATAAATAAGCTTTTGGGACCTCAGAGGTCTCTTCTTGTGATTGATAAACAGTTATACAGAGGTCCAGTGTTCCTAACAGCAGTGGAGGAGGATACAGTTAACAAACCCCCCGCCCCTAATTTTTGGGTTAAAATCTGCCTTTGTGTGGGAATGTTCACTGGCTTTGGTTTTATGGCCCGTCCGAAACTTTTCTAAAAAAACATGTTAACTGCCATCAAAAATGTATTGCCATGAATTAACCCTTTGGTACAGAACACGGATGGGTTTCTCATTCCAACATTAAACATTCTAAATGATTTTGGATCATTCCCTCGAAGCGGCGTTTAGATGCCAGATCACCAGGAACCGAGCCCCAAATCTACACGCACCCCGCGGGACCCGGGTCCCATCACCCGCTCACACCCCTTAAACACAGCGTCCACATACAACCCGATCCTCTTCAGCGGAGGGTTCTGACGCCCACCATAAAAAATAGTCACGGAATAGTGGGGTATTCAGCAAGAATTATTTCTAAGAAGCAGAAAATAAAAAATAAATTGATAAAATGATTGTCTTGACGAGACGCGTTTTTAGATTTAGATATTTTATTATATTTTCATAGCAGCGCATTATGGGTACAAAGCTTGGATTATTGAGCATAACAGCATTACAGAAAAACATTCATTATTTCAGGTTCGGATCTGTAAGTAGTAATTGTAAGTTATAAATATGATTATATATATATATATATATATATATATATATATATATAATAAATATATATATATTATATACGCCCAAGCAGGATATACACACCATTCTCGTGAAATTATATTTAATATTTATTAAAGATCGCGTGGAAGAATAAGGACGTTCTGAAAAAGGTAAAAACGTTACTTTTATTTGATTTAGATGGATCCAGAAACCCACCGGCCCCAGATACCCCTACTTAAAAAGAGCAGTTCTAGGTGAATGATTCAGATGTGGAGCTGCTGCCATGGCAACTAGAGATTGCTGCATATTTAGCACTTTGCATCAGATCTGGTGCAAAAGATAAGACATTTTTAACCGCCCCCCCAATACTAAATACAGGGAGTGCTTGAAAAAAAAAAAAAAAAAAAAAAAAAACTGTGGGCTGCCATGGCACAGAAATTGCACATTTTTACCCTAGTAATAATCATACATTAAAAAATATCTTATAGGATTTAAATATTGTACCAGGAATTTGTATTAATTTAGGTTATTGGAACCCACCCGCTGTTTAAGGGGGGGGAGATTATCGCTGATGGGGGCAAATTGTGGATAAAGCCGGCCTTGGATCAATATTGAGTTTCATACATAAGATTTTTTTACATTCAGGGAAAAACACCTGAAATCCAGGAATTATGTAAAAAAATAATAATCTGATATTTTTACTGTAGACGTGGGGGAGGGGCACAATGTACATGTTTTATGAAGAACAAATCACTCTATGACAAGCGGATTAAACTAGCAGTTCTCTTCAGGTCACATCCCGTACCTGAGTATATAAAAAGCTTTCATGAAATATTCGCTACAATTCAAGTGTGTCCAGAATTAGTGCATAGCCTGCCGGCCGCTCGTGTAATTACTGCATTCGCCACTAGAGGTCCCCCTACGATCAGCGCGATCTGAATGCCCGATATACCACCCCCCCCCACGGGTCATTTCTGGGGGTCTCTGCGAAAACATCTACAAAGTAACACAACAAACTACATAACACTCGCTTTAACGCGCACATTAACCCCTTCCCGACAAAGCCCGTAGCTCACAATGCATTGGTTTTAATGGGTTTAAGGACAACCCATTGTCCTTAAGGGGTTAAACACATATAACGCGTGATTCGATGTTTATAGTACTTGTAACTACGGTAACTATCAACCGATTATTGCTGGTGTAAATAAAAACAATTATTAATGGAATTCCGCACTGCTACTCATTGTATCGTTTCAGAACTCTGTACAATGCAGATCAGGGGCTGTTTGTTTTCTTTTTGTAACTTTGTATCCTTTTTTGGTGATATGGAAATGGCCGCAAAAAATGGGTTTTGCCATATATCTATATCTCACGCTGTTATCCGGTGTCGTTCCCCCTCTCGCGGAAGCCAGTCTGTACAAATTCAATAATTAAGGATTAAGTATTTGTAATTAAAATATATATATATATATATATATATATATATAAAAATCTCTTTCTAACCCAAATGTACCATTAGAAACATAATTCCTAGCACAGCAGTCTTCCTAGAATCTTTAATCATGTAAGATCTTGCTATATGTTGCATTTTTGCAATCGTCGTGTGACGAAAAAGCAGGCACTGATAGGTTATTGCCGTAGAAGCCTTAAAATGCTACATTTTGTCTACGAGGAGCAGCACCTTTAATAAGGCGAAATACACATTCTTTCGGACAGCTATAAGCTTAAAAAATATGTTATTGTGCTTCTAAAGATAAACGCCGGTCTTTATCGCGGGTCGGGATCGTTAAGCGATCTACAGCGGTAATAAAGTCCCTCGGTACGGCCCGGCTTGGAGATAAAGCAAGCGACGTACGGGAACGATAAGGTCGTGGGGTTCATCCGAACGTTCATTCCCGCCAGGTAAGGAAGGCGACCTCCTGCCGGGGGCCGGGATCTCAACCAAGTCCTTAATTAAGGGCCTGGATCTCAAACCCCCAAGGCGTTTGTTGGCCCCCCCCCATGATCTAAAAGCCCCCCCCCGCTATACAATACAGCTCCCTATATAAATACCGGCTCCATCTCCTCTACAGCTCAAAAGCCAATAAATACACGGCAGACGTTATTAAAGTCCTTGTTTAATACGGTTCTGCAAACAGAATGTGAGAGTCGGATCGCCGAGCGAAGCGCTGCCGGTAATCACCTTCTATCAATAAAAGAGTCCGCTAAAACCTTTCGCCCGATTCATCCAGAAGGTATAAAACCCAAAGGGAGGACTTCAGGGTTACACGCAGATAAGTGCAAGGTTACGCAAGGTAAGATTACGCAAGGTAAGATTTTTTTAAATAGATTTTTGGCATGAGCTGGCGCGGGACACAAGAAACCTCTAGGCATAGCAGCACGGCCAGGGTTAAAGCGACAATATCTCACAAAACATGCAAAATAACAGTGGGGGATTTTTTTTAAAAAGCATATTTAAAATATATTCAGTAGATTATTGCTCTGTTTATGCAGTCGGACCGTTCCAAATAGAGCGAAAGCCGATGATTTATTCACCAAATCGTACCTAAGCGTGCGCGTTGAGCCAGACCACAATAATATACTGCATATACCGGCTGGAACGGGTTATACCCGGGGGATGGAATTCAATGTTTTGGGGTTATTTGTGACGAAGGCGATCCTCGGCACTCTTTCAGTCGAGCATACGCACGGTGCTGCTACGGGCCGGGTAATAAAAAGAAGTTATAGTGCGATAGCCGCGGTGTAATTAGGCATCAAAATCATCGCTGACGGGCTGCCCAGCGCAGGGGCTGTTAAGACCACAGCTCAAAGTCTGCTTTTCTGCATTTCCTTGACTTTTTCACGTCATAAAAACTTCTTGGTAACTCACAGCTCCGCGGTTTTTATGTTTAAAAATAAACGGACTTATCTGTACCAGATGAACCCGAGGGGTTTAGGCGATCGCCCCCCAATTAGCTCTCGGGGAGCTAGAGGAAACCCTAATGCAAAGTGTTAAAAGCGGGCTTAGCGTAGCAACAAAATGGTCCGGAGGGACTGTCAAGCAGGGGCCATCGGGATGAGACCGGTCACCAAATTACTGTTTAGAAATATATTGGCTACGAGAAATCTGTACTTTGTGAAGTTTAGCGTTACCGTTCTCTTCCTTTTCAACCGTCCTTGTAATCCGCGGAACGCGCGTTCGAGCAGCGGCTGCCGTCGGTCACGTACAGACCCTGCGCTTTACAGCTCCATACGCTAAATAAACCCGTTAGATTTACCTATTCAAAAGTTTGGGGTCACTCGGCTGTTTCTATGGAAACCAAGGAAATCTCAGATTGTAACCTAGCCGCAAAAGGGTTTTCTGACCATCAATTAGCCTTTTAAGCTTAAATCAGTGAACACAACGTGCCATTGGAACACAGGAGTGATGGGAGTGATAGAGGGCCATTGGAACACAGGAGTGATGGGAGTGATAAAGGGCCATTGGAACACAGGAGTGATGGGAGTGATAAAGGGCCATTGGAACACAGGAGTGATGGGAGTGATAAAGGGCCATTGGAACACAGGAGTGATGGGAGTGATAAAGGGCCATTGGAACACAGGAGTGATGGGAGTGATAAAGGGCCATTGGAGCACAGGAGTGATGGGAGTGATAAAGGGCCATTGGAGCACAGGAGTGATGGGAGTGATAAAGGGCCTCTGTACACCTATGATATTCCATTAAAAATCAGCCTTTTCCAGCTACAATAGTCATTTATAACATTAACCCCGTCCGTGCTGCATCAATAGGTTGATGTTTTTTTAAAGTAAATGAAATGCAGGAATATAGACGAGAAAACGTTTTGCGCTACAGTGTGATATTTGATACGCTGTTTAGATGGCGGCTCCCTTTTCCGTTCATGGAACATTTTATAATGTTTAGCGTGATAATCTCTTATATAATATAATAAACCTCTGAAAAATAGAACTCCCTAAACACATTCATCAGCAGTCATAGCAATAGATCGTTGCGTTATTGTCCGTTACCCAAAATAAAATGAATCATTTAAATATTTTACGTAAAAAATAAGTAGAAAATGATTCTATGTAAATAGTGGTTTTTACCGTTCTCTTTCTTATTTGTACCGTTGCTAATGGGCTAAGGTGGCAAATCGGTGTCTGCAAAACGGGGCGGAAAAGTTGAATTTTAAAATTCAGAATTCTGGTCTAAGGTAAAGGGGGGCTTCTATCGGTAAGCGCCAAACTCTGCCCCATCGCTCCCGGCGCTGGCCGGACCCTCGCTGCGGGAGATGCTGGAGGCGTACGCATCACCGCATACACAGCAAAAGAAAAAAGGGAAAAAAAGGCACATTTATAAAGCAATTTAAATACAGTACCGGAATCTAAAAACAACCAGAAACGCAGCTACGTTAGATGCGCGATTAGAACGAACGTACCGACGCGTTTTACTGCGACCTTGGTCCATACACCCCCGTCAGGCGGAGGATTCAATAAAGGTTATACGAGCTTTCTGCATAAAAAAAACCGGGGAGGAAGACCCCCCCAAATAAAATGGACCCCTTTTGTTTTGCGGACGCCAATCATCAATGGAGACCAATCCACGTGAACAAGTAAGGGACGATGAACATGGCCCCGAACCCCACCATGCCGTACGTCATATAGCGGTAGGGCAGCTCCACCTCCATGCGCTGGCGGGCTTTCCGGACGTCGTCGCACGGGATGCCGAACACCTTGCACGCCAGAGGAATGGAGATCTTCTTCATGGCCGCTCTCAGCAGCAACAGGATGATCACTCCTATCAAGAAGCGCAGTGCGGCTTTCCCCAGCAGAGCCACGGTGATCGGGGCAGGGCTGAAGGGCAGCGCGTCGGGCGGGGGCTCCACCATGAGACCCAACATGTAATTGACGTGCGAGCCGCAAGCGATGCCGGCCCCGCTCCCGAGGATCTGAGCCGTGTCCCCCCGCGACGTGCTCCACGTGTCCAGGGTGAAGGAGAAGACCCCCATGGCCAAGTGCAGGCTGATGATGATGAGGGGGGCATACTTGTACGTTAAGTTGAACGTGTCGATGATCTCCAGCGCAGGATGGAAGACGATCAGAATGAGAATGGCGTAAAGGAAGCCGGCGATGACATCCTGCGGGACACAAAATGACTTAAATGTCCGTCATGTATGATTTATTACTATTATTATAAATATTACTATTATTTTTATTATTATTACTACTATTATTTTTATAAATATTGCTATTATTTTTATTATTATTACTACTATAATTTTTATAAATGGTAATATTATTTCTATTACTATTTTTATAACTTCTATTTTTATCATCACTACTATTTTAATGTTTATTACTATTTATTTTTATTACTATTTTTATAATCACTATTTCTATAATTACTACCACTATTTTTATAATTATTACTACTATTTTAATAATGTTTATTACTATTATTTTTATCACTACTGTTACTATTAAAATATACGAAATATTTCATTTACAGATGTATATCGATCATATACCATAGTAATCTAAAATTATCAATTAAATAATCAATAAAAAATGTGTATTTAAAAAAAAAGTTTTTTTTTTTTTTTTTAAGCCAATCAGATCTCTTGTTGATAAATTATCCGGCAGCAAAATTCACGGGAATGCAGCTTATCCTTAAAGTACGACGTCACGGAGCACAGCGCAGGCAGCCTTACCAAAATAGAGTGCATTCCCATGTAAATGCGACTGAGACAGACCAACGAGCACCAGGAGACGGCGAGAAGCAGCCCAACAGCCAACGGGAACTGGAGGGGGAGGAAAAAAAATGGAATAAAATGAGTGATTTAGCCTTATTTCATCCAGCGGCGCAAATACAAAGCGTTTACTCCAACGCTACATGTGACCCAAGCACCGATTCTATGCAGCTGCCTCCTGCTGTCGGGCTGAGTGTTATGAGAGTTGGGAGCCACAGAATGCTTAGCTCTGAGATACGACTCAAGCTCTGGCGGCCCTTGTGGCCCCTTTACTACAGTCCTTGCACAAGAAGCCGCCTCGAGGGCTGTAGCTGATGTGACGGAGACCTGTATGGAAACCAGTTTCTGTTTAAGGAACCTCCTATGTTTCTCCCAAAACAGCCGGCCCACAAGATCACCGACTGCACGGCGCGGACATGCGCAGGCACCTTCGTGTTATCTGACCCTAACCTTCCAGAAGTCATACCGGCAGGTGAAACATTCCCTGCCCGCATCAGACGTTTACTTTCCTTCTGCCGCTTCAAACCCATCAAGACATCCGGCTACAAATTCTCGGGGGCCGCTTCCGGCCCGTGCTTCACAAACACCAACTGCCCCGACGCTACAAAACAAGGGGCAAATAACTGATAACCTTAACGGCAGCGCAGACCCCGTGCCGTCCGTGTGATCTCGCCTAATGAGGATCTTGCACGCAGAGAACTGTTTAAAGACCGCTTTCTCCTGCCTGTTCTTGTTTAATTACCCCCCCCCCCCGCAGCAGATGGCAGTAACATCACCCCGGGGCAAACCGACACTAAGGAGCCCGTCGGGTTACGGCAGAGACCGCGCCGTCAGCGATCACGTAAAAGCCCCGATCAGCGATGACGTAAAAGCCCCGATTAGCGTCTATCGGTTTGGGGGTCTTTATCATCGCAGAATGTATCGGTCTGTCCGTCAGACCCCTTAAATAAACGCATTGTACGAAGCGCTGCCGGAACTGCTAGCGCTATATAAATAAAAAATAATAAAAACATAATAAAAAATAAAGAGATAATAAGAGATAAATAAACTAATAATAGAAAGATAATAAATAAATAAGTAAATAGCCGAGCGCTTTATCCGGAATCGCTGGATATTCTGTATCTCCGGAACTCATCTTTTATTGTAAAACAGGAAAGTCTGATTAAGAAAATGTGCTGAATCGGTAACCGTGTCCGGAGGGGCAATTCATTCTCATCAACTTCTCTCCAAGTCGGTGTCTCAATCTCACCCTGTGCGGGAAAACCGCTGACTGCGAGGAACGTGACCCACCTCTCAAAGGTTTGGGGTCACTTAGCTGTTTCCATGGAAACCAAGGACATTTCTGGCTGTAACATAATTGCAAAAGGGTTTTCTAACCATCAATTAGCCTTTTAAACTATCAGCGAACACAACGTGCCTTTGGAACCCAGGAGTGATGGGAGTGATAAAGGGCCAATGGAACACAGGAGTGATGGGAGTGATAAAGGACCATTGGAACACGGGAGTGATGGGAGTGATAAAGGACCATTGGAACACAGGAGTGATGGGAGTGATAAAGGACCATTGGAACACAGGAGTGATGGGAGTGATAAAGGGCCATTGGAACACGGGAGTGATGGGAGTGATAAAGGGCCATTGGAACCCAGGAGTGATGGGAGTGATAAAGGAGTGATGGGAGTGATAAAGGAGTGATGGGAGTGATAAAGGGCCTCTGTACGCCTATGAAGAGATTCCGTTTAAAAAAAAAAAAAGCGGTTTCCAGCTACAATACCCATTTACAGCATTAACCCCGTCTGCGCTGGATTCCAGATCCATTTCATGTTATGTGAACGGACTGAATGTTTTTTTTCTGTAACATTGGCATTAGCGGAACAGGCGGGTGACGCGAAAAACCCCAGACAGGTTAAAGCTTGAAATAAGAGGAAGTTTCACCATCGGAAGAAAAAAAACGCAAACACTTTATCTTCTACGAAATTAAATCAGAGCGCAGAGGAAGCGGCCGATTCCGTTACTGACATTTAACGGAAATATAAGAAAAAGTTTGCACTATTAAGCCGCCGATGGCAGGGTCTTTTACTGAGAGGGTGATGGATAAGGGGAAGAGCCTCCCAGCAGATGTGGTAGAGGCTAATACATTAAAGATTTAAAGAAACCTCAGCCCCAAATCTATTTGATGAGAGACGAGACGCGCCCGCGGGGCTCAACGTTTCCGGAGCACTTAATCCTGCGACGGGCGGATGCCGTGCCGGGTCACAAGGCTGACGTACAGTGCGCCCGATCCCCGTCTCCGGAGCCTCCGTCTGCTCCAGCGGGGCGACCGACGGCTCAACCGCAGCGCTGCTTCCAAAGGGGTTCTGCAGCATCTGGTGCCCCAACCATAGCAGAGCACAGAAGCCGTTCTAACAGCCACCCTGCTCTCACGATCTCAGCCCCCCCCGGGCATTTATCTTCATGCCCCTTAAATGCTCTTCCCAGGCGCATGCAGTATGCCCGGTGCCCACAGCACCAGATGCCCCCTACGGTCTTGCCCCGCAGCCTCAGCTGTCCCCAGTTCCCGATTGCCCCCCGGCGCTTCCCGGTCACGCTCCGTTACCTGCCAGCGGCCGTAGGTGAGCAGCAGCAGGGAGAGCGGGATGGCGGTGCCGGACATGGCGTGCGTGGAGGGCATGCTGTACTCCGAGTTGTAGAAGACCTCCAGCTTGATGACGGGCGGGGAGGGCGGCCGGGGCAGGCGGATCAGGTCCTTGGTGCACTGCCCGAGGTACATGACCCACACCCAGAGCACGATGAGGCGGCGGCCGACCCACGGGTCCACGTTCCAGATCCAGAACGGGAAGAACGACACGTAGAAGAGCTCATTCCCCAGCTCGGTGCCCAGGGAGAACAGGTAGTAGAGCGCGGGGCTGCGGATAACGAACTCCTGGCCCACCTCGCCCGTCAAGGAGTTCCGCCGCTGCGGCTTCCGCGGCCCGGCTCCGTTACTCAGGCTGTGCTGGGCCTCGTGCACCCCGCACAGGCGCTGGAAGGCGACCACCTTGCCGGGGTCCTGCAGGTAGAGGCAGAGCCGCCGCATCCCGGCACCGGCCATGGTGCCCGTTACTGAGCCGCCTCACCAAGCGGACCCGGTCATACCGCCTCAATCACGGTACAGTCAGTCGGCCCCGCCCACTCGCATCATGTGCGGCCTGTGAGCCACACCCACCGCCTCCTCCTGCCTTCTGGCTAGGAGAAAAGGGCGCGACCCGGAAGCTCACGTGATCACGAAGCGCCCCGCCCAGGCGCGTGCCCTAATCATAGCTTTAATTCGGGCAACGGAGAGAGAGAGAAAAGAAGGAAAGCTCCGAGACCTCAGAGGTCTCTTCTTCCGTGAAAACAGCGGAGTGACCCCAAACATTTGAACAGTCGTGAATATAACCCCCCCATTGCGTGTGCAGAACATTTAAAGGGACCCCGCGGTTATCGTACACATTAAAGTATACAGGATGACTGGGTGTCCCTGTGAGAAAAATACAAAGTAACAACACGCACGTCAGCATCAAAGGGAAGCGGATCACGGAACACGTTTGATGTCAGACATTTCAAACAGAAACAAAAACACGCGTGTCCTGTCAGCATGCGCGGCTCTGCGTTACTTTAAAGGGGCTTTTATCACTTTTTAATGATCGTGCCGCCTTTTGTCTGTTCTTTCCCATGACATCATCTGTTTAATTTCCGAGTCTTCAATCAAAGAGCAGGCTTTGGACGCAGACAGGGAGTCTGGGGGTTAATCTGGGATTCTTTGCCCCTATAAGAAGCTTTTTACCTGGTTTCACTTATTTTTGAAAGGCGCGCCCGTTCCTTTAAGATCCGGGACGCCGGGATATGACATCATAGGGATATGACATCATATCTTGTTATTGAGCAGTTCAATGGAAATTAAATAGGGAAGAAATAAAATATAAAAGAAGGAACGGCAAGGCGGATACGTACTTTGGGGGTACACACGGGGTTAAACATAGACAAACCCCACCAGGGTAAATTGAGGTGACGCTTTATTTGCTAGTTACCCCGGAAGAGTCACGGCCAGCGAGGGTCTACCTGCCCCAGTGGGGTAAACAGGGACCCCTTAAAGAGACGTGATCTCTGCGCATGTTGGGTTAGACGCGGGGGGGATCGAGGTTAAGAACCCCGTAATCCGAGTCGTTGTTCTTCTCGGCGTCGCATGAAGTCAGGAGGCAGCCGGAGTGGGGAGGAAATCAGGACACAAGACTCTGATCAGCTGCTTCCTTATCTCACTGGACTAAAGGATACATTGAGACGAGTAGCGTGTTCACGGTTTGCGTGAGACGTGTTATATGTTGCGTGTCGTCTGGCTGCTCGGCGGATTAGCCCCATTCAGCCCATCTAGCTGTGCCGTGGCGGGTGCCGGGATGTGGGGGTCTCATCAGGAGCCGTATGCCTATCCCATGCATGCTTAACCCCCCTGCTGTGTAAGCCTCTACCACCTCTTCTGGGAGGCTCTTCCGTTGATCTACCGTCCTCTCAATAAACTAAACTTCCTTACATTCCATCTAAGCCTCTGACCTTCTAGTTTTAGATCATGAACCAGCCATGAGTAGATTGCGTGTTCATTTTTACCCCCCCCAGCTCATGGCAGCTGGTGTTATTATCGGCCCCCGGGGGAATCTACGTTCCGTGGAACCTGTTCATTGTTCTGTGATTATCTCATTAATGAAGAAGCCTTAGGAGGCGAAGCGCGCAGGTAACTTAATAGATGTTAATGTTCCCAACATGGGAATTAACCCCCCCCCCTTCGGTTTCCCTTCAGATTTTAATAATACCCACGAATGATATCCTTTCTTTTGTACCAAATCATACCTGTCATCACCATGGAGACGGCGAGAACAAGTCCTATTGTTGACCTGATATCAAACAATCTGCCTTATGTTACCCCTGCGATGACCCCAGGTGACAGGTAGTCATTAAAGGATAATTGGGCTACTAACAGATAAGTGAATGAGCCCTTTTCATGGGGTATGGGGGGTATTCCTGATCCGTGAGAGTCATGTGATTCAGCTGCTCGGGGATACATTGTTACCATCATCACCCGATTGTTTACACAAGTGCTTTCAAAATAAACAAAAACAATAAACAAAGAAAGAAAGAAAGAAAGGGGTAACTAAAAGTGTATCCCCAGTTATCTCATTTCCAAATGAAAAGCAATTTCCAATAAAATAATCACATTTTCCAAAAAAAATCATTGATAAATAATTTACAAAAAAAACAAACAAATAAAGAAGTAAAGAAATGAATGAAAGAAAAGAGGAGAGAGAAGGAACGTCAATGAAAATAAGTTACAAGAAGAAAACAGGAAACAAGGAGCGCCCACAAGATTTTTTCCCAATTTTTATCAATTTGAATTAAAATGTATTAATTTTGTTTATATTTTTTTTATTTTTTTTTCTATTATTTTTTATTGATTTATTATTTTATTATTATTTTTTTTTTTTCAAAAAAAAAATCCCTGATTAGTTTACAAAAAAGGTTTAGCATAAACAGTCCCCTGAAATAGTGATATTTGCCGGTTATTAGCCCGGTATACTGATCCTCCAAATAAATATTCCGAATGGCAGTGAAAACGGGACAAAAAAGAGATTTTTTAAGTGTGTTTTTTGCTCCTTGAGAACACTGCCGAGGCGCGCGATATCAGTAATGTGTAACTGCCAGGAATGATCTTTGGATGTCTGTTAACCATTGATTTGATGTCTCAATAGGACCGATAACTGTTTATCTTCCCCAGACTCCAATAACCGATTAGCGGAGAATTTAAATAGTAACTTTTCATATAAATATAAAATCAAACTTCATGCTGGGCAAGAAAGGGGGCGGGGCTCGCCTTATCTTCTCTTGCTTATGATTGGCTTGGCCATATAAGCGCCGTGTGACAGCTCTTGGTACTTTTCCCTTTAAGAGAAAGGTCAGCAAATTAAAGGGGAGCGCTCACCGTCCGCTTTTATTCATTAAAACGACCTAGAACTTTTAATTTTAATGTTAAATCTAAATATTCCTCTAACCGAAGATAAGATTGGTGGCATTCCGGCATTTGCTGTTGTGAAATTCCCCCCCCACCTTTTAAAAGGCTGCCCGAACCAATCAGCAGCTTAATATAAGGGGATATATATATATAATTATAGGAAATAAATATATGAGGACCCTTTAAATTGTTGTATTACTAAAAAAAAGAGGAAATGCTGACGAGGAAGAGGAAGAAGGACACAAAAAATGTAGCTCCAAACAAAAAATGTATATGAAGGTACTGTGTACTTTAATATGCTTTTTTAAACCTGGAAGAAAAATCTAAAAATACATTTTAGTAGAAGCTGCAGCTCCAGGGTTGCAGCGCTCTGCTAGCTCCATGGTTCAGCCAATCAGTGGCAGGAAGCTTCTCCCTTTGAAATCAGTTCGAAGAGCTTACTGGGCATTAGACTTGGTCCGTTCGTTTTCGGGCAGTGAGTTCTGTTTCTTGCCTTTTTTATTTGGACAAAAATATGCGGGAAATGTAATATTTGGAAATAAAATTTGTTTTTGTTTTTTTTTTCTCACTCTCTCCCTACTTTATATTTCTTCACCCGCTTTCATGTCTCCACTTCTCCGTCTCCAGTGTTATGTCTGCATTCTTTTATCGTCTTTGGCGCTCTTCAGAGTACTTATAACACAGGACGGAGGTACTCTGAAGAGCGCTCAAGAGAAGTCGTAGAACGTAGGGAGAGAGAGAGAGAGAGGGAGAGAGAGGGAGAGAGAGAGAGAGGGAGACAGAGAGGGAGAGAGAGGGAGAGAGAGGGAGAGAGGGAGAGAGAGAGAGGGAGAGAGAGAGAGGGAGAGAGAGGGAGGGAGAGAGAAAGGGAGAGAGAGAGGGAGAGAGAGGGGGGGAGAGGGAGAGAGAGGGGGGAGGAGAGGGAGGGGGGGGGAGAGGGAGAGAGAGGGGGGAGGAGAGGGAGGGGGGGGGAGAGGGAGAGAGAGGGGGGAGGAGAGGGAGGGGGGGGAGAGGGAGAGAGAGGGGGGGGGGAGAGAGGGAGAGAGAGAGGGGGGGGAGAGAGAGGGAGAGGGAGGAAAAAAACAACAAATTTATTCGGGGATCCTTCCTTTTTCTTTTCCCTGCATTCATACAAAATAACAAATTTTACAAAATTTGGTAAAATGTCAATTTGGAAGAATCCAAATGCACGAGTCTATTGTGCATGTACACAGGGGGGTCTTGTTAGGGTTGGAGCTGATTGGTGGTAAGCGTACCACAAATCATGGCAATTGCAAGGGGAGCGAACCACACACATGTGAAGGCAACACTTGGTTGTCATATACATTAAAGTGCATATAATGGGTTACGTGTCCCTTTAACAGTCCCTCTAACCAGATATTATGGAGATCTGGAACTAATCAGCTGCTGAGAACCCTCTGACCCCATTGGAAGAGCTCGAAGTATTAAATATACCCCAGGGTGTGGTACATAGCTCTAGAACCTGGAAAGGAGTGCATATAGTGGAGCAGCACACCGCCTAGTGGTTACATGGAGAATTGCATCTGTCTGTTATATTAAAAAGTAAAATGTTTTGTCCCAGTGTAAGTTTTATAATATATCATTTCCAGCTGGACGCTGCCTGGTGGGTTTTTTTTATGTTTAATATATATTATGAAATTACAGAAATACAAACTGAATGATAACTGAAATTTCGCAGCAGCAAGAAACATAAGCATGTATCAGGATTTACCCATGGAGGGAGCTCACATGAAAGAAAGAAAGAAAGAAAGAAAGAGAAAGAAAGAAAGAAAGAAAGAAAGAAAGAAAGAAAGAAAGAAAGAAAGAAAAGAAAGAAAGAAAGAAAGAAAGAAAGAAGAGACAAGTAATTGGGTGTCCATAGACTCCATATTGGGGGTCTGAATGGGTCTGAAAGGTCATAAAGACACCTATGGGGGAGGCTGGATATTTGTGAGTTTCAGGCACATACCCCTGCCTAAAACTCAAAAAATTGTTGCATTCTTGCACAAAATGATAAGTAGTTTTTTGAATGTTGGGTCTGGTCAGACGTGTTAACCCTTAATTCTAGGGACAGCCTGACTTATTAGCAAAGATAACCCTGTAGCTCTTTAGTAAATCATTTTATCACCAATCTTTTGGTTGGGCAGAATTTCATTGATTCATGTTAGGCTCGCCAGTCCTCTATCTAGTTTCAACTTTTTTATATATATTCTATATTTGTTTAGAATATAAAAATTACCATCTAATTGAATATTATCATAAAGCACACACTGACACCAGGAAATACAATGATTTGTTACACTGCAACTCCAATTGTAGCCACTAGGTGGAGCAATCAACCAGTTCAGACCCATATACTGATTGCCAGGGTTTCTCACCTGGGGGTACTTTTCCCTCCACTGGGGTAAGTATGATGGGTGTGGGGGAACTTCCAAAGTTGCTATTCTACCTTCTCTGCTGAGCGCTATTATAAGAAATTAGACACATTCTCCTTTTTATCCAGAATGCCTGATCCCTGATCAAATGTCGTTCCCCCAATGACACATTTACCCCATTCATATTCTAGCAGCCATTCAAAATGCGCTCTTGTAGTCATGTGATACAAACAGGTAAAAAGCAGTCCATGTGCATGCGCTAATTTATATAGCGCCATCATATTCCACAGCGCTGTACAATGTGTAAACAGGTAAAAGGTGAGGAGAATTCTTACTTTGTTGCCATAGCAGCAAAAAAAAAGCCTTAGGTTTGTTTGTTAGTCTCACATATTGGAAATAAACACTATTTCTTGAAGCTAATTTATTACCTGTGTATTTAAAGTAGGGTTTAAATCCACCATCTCTGTACAGGACACGCAATCTGTTATTTAGTGTACAGAGAACCCAAGATTGTGGTAGATAAGCGCAACAGCCACCCAGAAGAAGTGGTAGAGGCTAATATAGTGAGGGAATTATTCCACCCTGTTATTTTATTTTATATTTTGTCTAAAGCAGGTTTAAATGTCGTCAGGGTCCCTTTAAAAGGCAGTCTCTTACGTCTAAGCCAGAGTTTTGCTGACTGTGTGTTGCCCCGTCGGGGTATAACCCAAGGGCTTTTCTCGAACCTGTTTTGGTGCATACCACGCGAGCCTCTGTGCCGCACGATGCGAGCCGCTCATATATCACTCATAAAATTACCCCGGGATAATCTGCGTCCATTAAATAAACGGGATAAAAAGCCCTCGGCGGTCTCGGCTCGAGGATTATATCCTAATAGCCAGACCCAGCCTGGCCATCTGGCACACCAGGGAATACATACCGCCCAACTGCCCCCCTTTGCACGGGGCAGTCCTGATTTTGTCGCTCTATCCCGCTTTTAGGAGCATCGCTCAGCAGGACAGCGGGATTTAGGGGCGCCACTCCAATCTCATTGTCTGTGTGTGGGAGAATGTAGAACGCACACTGCGCATGCACGTGCAGGATTGTGCGCATGGACAGTATAGAAGTAGCGCTGCCACTTTGAGTGACACTCGGCTATCTTTTGAGGTGACACTCGGCTATCGGACGCATTTAACGAGTCCTTCTAACGTACGCTAATCAGTGACGGCTGCTTATCTATAGCGTCCTGTTCTCTGTCGTGTAAACGCCGTGTAAGGAGCTGGAATCTATATTCTACCCGAGGAATGTTTTACCCGCTTGGCGATGGCGCCGTCTACTGGGGGCCACTTCCTGAGGGACAGCGGAGATCCAAATGAGAAATATGCCTTATACTATTCACAAAACCCAAGCCACGGGTTTAATATCCTTGTGTTTGGAGAAAGCACAGACCGGCCCCATCCGGCCCCCGTCTACTCGCCCGTTTCTCCTGCTGTAAAAACTCAAACCTTAATCAGTCGTTGGTCTCGTCTTAGATTCAGGAGCCGTATGCCTATCCCATGCATGTTTAATACCCTCACTGTATTACCCTCTACCACCTCTGCTGGGAGGCTGTTCCACTTATCTCCCACCGTCTCAGTAAAGTAAAACTTCCTCCCGTTCCATCTCAGCCTCTGACCCTCTAGTGTTAGATTCCGAGCAGGAGGAAGAGGGTTTATAGACCCCATTGTAGCTGCAGGCCTTGTGACCCCCTATACCTACTTTTGAGGAATAGCCGGAGAAGGTGTAAGGGAGTCTCGTTGTGTTACAGGGGAGAGCAGGTAAAATCTCCTTTTTTTTCTTTTTTCCACCCCAGCAGCCGCCCCCAAGCCCCAGGACTCAACACACAAATATATATATAACTCTCAGCTTTCGCCCCGGAGACATAAACATGTTTGAAACATAATGAATGCGGCATTTGGAAGGTCACCCAACGGTTACGTGTAAAGCAGCTTTTGCGATATGATAATGTATTTTTCCTCCGTTTCCCATGATCCCTCAGAGCAGACTGCACAGGAATCCCATTGGTCGGCCCAAACAGGAAGTTGTCACCCACTTCCTGTTCTCTCCCCACGTTGTTTTAGCGGGCGGCGCAGGAGGCTCTAGCGCTAGAGATTGTTTCCGGCCGCGCAGGTCCCTCCGTAACGCTATTATCACAGATATCTCAGGGCGACGGGTGATTTATACCCCGCGACGGGGCAGCAAGATGGCGCCACAACAAAAAATTGTATTTATATGAAAATGTACATGAACATGATATATATGACAAGCGGTAAAACCCAACATTCCGCTTAAACTAAACAGGATTCTAGGCCAATTAACTTGAGCTGCAACTTTTAAGATGATTTTTTTCAGTTTTAGTTGCGATAAACAGTGCTTTTTGTGTCGCGTGAAAATCAAGTGCAAAAAACAGGAAGGAAGCAAAATTTTACGCGATTACCAAATTGTTTCTGGGAAGAGTTTGGGCCTTCAGCAGAAATAGGAATAATCATTAATAATTTGTAATCATTATTATTAATAATAATTATTACTATTGCTGCATTTGGTTAGAGAGGGGTTCACAGTGGAACAGCACCTTGACTCTCAAAGGGGCCGGAATCAGGCCCTTTTATTTATTTTTTTCCTTATTTATATATATAATTTATTTATTATATAGCACCATCATATTCCACAGCGCTGTCAGAACAAACCTTTTACCATTTCTAACCATTTTCGTTAAGCCGTAATTACACAGATAACCGTTCTCGGACGTTCTCTCGGAGGGATCTGTACTTCGCTACATGGAAACATTTCAAACAAAACATGTTGGTCCAACTGGTTAAACTCGTATACAGGTTCTGGTCTCGAGGGCAGCTTGATCACGTTACTAAATAATAGGACAGGTATCGTATGTCATGTATTGTGCAGCACGGACAGCATTCTCGTGCTCAATAAAAATACCAATATATCTAAAAAATATATATAACATATATAAAATATTAATAAAATAATAATAATAAAATATCGATACTAATATAAAAAATGTATATAATAATAATAATAATAATAACAATAATAATAACAATAATAATAAAATAGTAATATAGAAAATGTATAAAATAATAATGGTAATAATAATAGTAATATAGAAAATGTATCAAATAATAATAATAATAATAATAAAATAGTAATATAGAAAGTGTATATAATAATAAAATAGTAATATAGAAAATGCATAAAATAATAATAAAATAGTAATATATAAAATGTATAAAATAATAATGGTAATAATAATAATAAAATAATAGTAATATATAAAATGTATAAAATAATAATAATAAAATAGTAATATAGAAAATGTATATAATAATACTAATACTAATAGTACTACTAATAATAAACATACAAAATAACAACAATAACAAAAAATGAAATAAACAGAGTGACAGAGATTGTCCAACTTCATTTGTAATGATTTATTATTTGATATAGCACCATCATATTCCATAGCGCTGTACAAAGGGTAAATTGGACATAACAAGAAGTATAAAACATTACATTTGAAATAACAGAAAGGACAGGTAAGGAGGTCTCTGCTCACAGGAGCTTACAATCTATACAGTCCATGAATACATCACAGACTAACTAATTGCCATAGAAGAATAAATATTTCCGTAAACAGATACATTGTTTGCGCTGTAAACACAGAAACCAAAATATTATTCTAAATCCCTCAGAACTATTTATTTCCATGGTTATCATTTATATTAGAAATATGGATACAGATTTTCCAGGAATTTTCTAAAGATTAGAGAGGCATCCAGAAATATGTGTTTTATGCTGCAATTTATTACTTTTTATAGAGCGTGTAAGCAAAATGATTTAAAAGATAAATAATGGACTCCACTGGGTGACACACTGTATTAGTCCGATGCACTCTAAAACAATTAGAGGGGTTTTATGTGAAAGCAGGACTCTAGGGGGACCTAAAGGAGAACGTATGAGAGATAATTCCCAGAGGCTGGAGCTGGCAGAGAGAGAGGGGGGGAGAGGGAGAAGGGGAGAGAGAGAGAGAGAGAGAGAGAGGGAGAGAGGGGGAGAGAGGGGGAGAGAGGGGGAGAGGGAGAAGGGGGAGAGAGAGAGAGAGAGTGAGAGAAAGAGGGAGAGAGGGAGAGAGAGGGAAAGAGACAGAGGGAAAGGGAGAAAAGAAGGAAAATAGAGTGAGAGAGAAAAAAAGAGAGAAGAGGGAGAGAGAGAGAAAGAGGGAAAGGGAGGGGGAAACAGGGATGGGGGAGAGAGAGAAAGGAAAGAGAGGGGGGGGAGAGAACGAGAGAAAGAAAGAAAGAGAGACAGAGAGAGGGGGAGAGGGAAAGAAAGAAAGAGACAGAGAGACAGACAGAGAGAGAGGGAGAGACAGAGGGAGAGACAGAGGGAGAGAGAGCTCTTACTCAGCCATGTGGGGGAGAACAGAAGGGGAGGCGGTAGCTGCAGAGGGGTGGGAGGGCAAATCTGGGAAGTATTAGCAGCTGGATAGAGAGGGAGGGAGGGAGGATATTAGGAAGGGAGGGGAATAGGGAGGCACATAGGAGCTGGGGAGAAGGGACAGCAGGGACAGCATAGAGGGAGGAGACTGCTGTCTGGAAGGGGAGTTGTCAGGGAAGGAAGGAGGGAGAGAAGAATTTGCAGAGTGGTTGGAAGGAACTGGAGGTATTAGAGAGGGAAAAGCCAAATTAAACTGGGAGAGCAGCAGGACTAAGGAAGCTGTACCCTAACTACCCCACGGGGGGTATCAGACCAGCCAGAGCACCCTCAGCAGCTGGGTAAGTAGCCACTTTGTATTTACTGCCCTGGGAAAGTTTCACAGAATAGTCTGAGTTACCCCAGTGGCGGGGCAGTTGAAAGCTCCTCACACTCCTGCACCTCACACAAGGGGTATTTCTTATCATTTTAAAAGCAGAGATTATTTTTGCATTACCACAGCTACCGGAGCTCAGATTAAAAGTGAAAATAACAACCAGTATTCAAAATTACTTCTTTGGAAGATTTTAGCAATACTTACTTCTTGTCAATGCCAACAGATACTCAGTGCTGTACCTTTTACAGTGCAATAAGAGGTGTATATAGGTGAATTAAGTAATTCTGCGACATTATAATATACAATATAATATAATAGGTGTAGTAGGAATATATATATATTATATGTCAGGAGGTCCCTGTCCTGAAGAACTTGCAATCTAATGATTCTAACCTATGGGTTATTGTTCTTTTTCGTATTATTTCTGATTATATTTCTAAACTATAACCAGAACTTACTTATTTAAAGGCAAAACTATCTTAGCATTGCTTAAATGGCAAGATTTTTGGGGCTTCCCTCCTGAAATATAACTAAAGCACGTCCATGCCATAGCGTTACTGAACCCACTTTATTGCGCTGTATAAAGGTACAGCACTGAGTATATTGTGCATTGTGTTTACACTGTACGGGCTAATAACAGCTTGCTACTGGGACAATAAAACAAGCTGCCAGGCGACTTCTGCATGTAAGTGCATGACGGGGGCAACACCCAGATGGGGCACGTTACGATGGATCACATGGACTTTGCCCCAGACACCTTCCATTGGGGTTAGCTGCGTCCCTTTCATTTTTTTTTTTACCCCCAAGGCGGTTGGGTGGACTTAAAAAAGGTCCCCGTACCCGTCACCCGTCGAATAGCGCCATCATATTCTGTGGCGCTGTACAATGGGTAAACAGGACCTATGAAGAAGTTGTAACGTGAAACAATTTGGATTGACAGAAACAATGCACGAGGAGGGACCTGCTCAAAAGAGCTTACAATCTACCCGACCCCAAGCTTTCCTTATTAAGGGTCTTTCTTATCTATGAGTATGTGGCCCTCCTTTAACCCTATGTTGAGCTAACAGCATTTCTACTAAAGGGATTAGAGCTGTTCTATCTTGCTTGGTTTAGCAGCTTTATCTTACTTAAGGGTTAAATATTTTCTTTAACCCTTTTGCTGTCAGAAAAAGACCAAAAAAAAAAAATGATTTCTCTGTATGGCTCATTCTGTCTTAAAGGGTTAAGATATTTATCTTGGAGACAGAAAGGAATTTCCCTGTCTTTGAACCGCAGTTTGTAAACATTGTATCTCATGTCTGCTTCTAGACCAAGGAAAAAAGGGGGAAAAAGGCAAATTTAATAACTAGCTTTGTGTCTAATAATAAAAACAATTCCATAAACGCCCATAAATGATTTAAAAAAGGACAGGAGTTTATTTTACAGGAGGAAAGTTACAACCAGCGACCAGAATCTAACACTGGAAGCTCAGAGGCTGAGATGGGATGGAAGGAAGTTTTACTTTACTGAGAGGGTGGTAGATAAGTGGAGCAGCCTCCCAGCAGAGGTGGTAGAGGGTAATACAGTGAGGGTATTAAACATGCGTGGGATAGACATATGGCTCCTGAATCTAAGAGGAGACCAATGACTGATTAAGGTTTGAGTCTTTACAGCAGGAGAAACGGGCAGACTAGACGGGGGCCGGATGGGGCCGGATGGGGCCGATCTGCCGGCAGGGTGTGGGTTTCTGTGTCGATAACGATGATGTATTTAGAAGGAAGGGTTTAGCGCGTGGCTGACGATCAGGATATATTCGCTCCCAGCGCTGTAGTCCGCAGGCAGTATTTTGGCCGGATTGTCCGCTGCTGGGTCGCTGAGGAGCCCTCGTGTTTTGCTTTTCGTTGCCTAATCGCAGGGTATTTGGAGACGCTTACGTCACGCGAGGCTTGGCAAACCACACGGGCAGATGCTGTCGCTGTTAATCTTAGCGCACATTTCGTATTTGGAAGAGGCTCGCTGGCCGTGTTTATGTTTTTAGGTTGTTTTTCCAGGCAGTTTTCTCATTAAACACAATTTATAACCGATGAGATGCCTTAAAAACAGACAATATTCGTAATTCTGTCCTCGAGTGTCGGACAAACAGTCGCTGCGAGGAAGTTTAAGAAAAGACGGGTTAAAGAAACAGAACCGGTGTTAGAATGGAAAAGGTGCCGCCGATAACGTTCCCGTTCTCACCTTTTCAACATAAATTCTGTTCTATGATGTCAGAGACACAAATTAGTCTCAACGTATAGGCCACATGCGCCACGGGAAACATGCTTTACCCTAATGATTGTAAGCCCTAATGTATCAGTTTCTATGATATAATATAATGTTATATTATATATCATATTGTTATATATTATAGTAATATAATATACAATATACAGAAACATATAATAAATAATATATAACATAAAATATATAATATATAACATATACTAATATATTATACAATATACAGAAACATATAATAATAAAAAATATATAACATAAAATATATAATATATAACATATACTAATATATTATACAATATACAGAAACATATAGTTATATAATATATATATGTTATATATTATATATTGTATTACTATATGTTATATATAACATATAGTAATATGTTTCTGTATATTATATATATATTACTGTATATTATATATCATATGTTCTGTATATTGTATATTATACAACTGTATGCTATATTATATATGATAATATGTTACTGTATATTATATATTATATTACTGTATATTATATATTATGTATAATATGTTCTGTATATTATATATATGTTACTGTTTGTTATAATACTTTATTATAATTTTCAAATGTTTTTTCTCATTGGGGTCAGCAGCTCAAACACTTTAAATTATTATTATTATTATTATTATTATTATTTATTTTTGTTACTTGCCTTAGGATTTGTTGCTATATGTTGTATATTTTTGGGGAGTGGGGCCGTGTTGCCCCCCCTCGATTATAGCAGGAAGGTTACATTTGGATTCATTTTGAAACAAAAACCTGATTTTCAGGAAGCTTGGTATATATACCTGACACCTTATACCTGTGAAGGATTGTGGGAGTTGTAGTCCAGCAAGCAATTTAGCCAAAGAGGGTAATACTTGATTAAGAATAATATTATCCCGTAAATGCGCCTCATCCCCAAATCCAATTACCGCGCAATAATTTATTTTACTCTTTTAAATCAACGATGTGTCACATATTTATATTGAGGATATAATATACTTTTTTTTAAAGGAAACACAGCCATTATTACCATTTTTTGACAGCTTTGACCTTACCAGGAAGTAGATGACCTTCCGATTTAACATTTCCCCTGAGTTGAGCTGCTGTTGACCTTAACCTAAGTCTTTGATGTATTTTGGGAAAAGGAGAATTAAACAATCGTTCTTCCTAAGTGTTTTCCAAGTGCCCTGAAGATGCCCCGACCCTCCCCACGTTTGCCTCGCTATCTTCAGTTTCTTTGAGCGCCCCAGATAACGAGTTACCCCGAGTCACCCTAGTATGTTTCGGGACGTCCGGCTCCCGCGCAGCGCATGGACCCTTGTTTTCACGCCCCTGCCTGCGGTGTGTTGTGTGAATTAGGATACTTTGTTTTGGATACACAAACACCTATAATTACACCGGGTTACAGAAACACTCCAGCCATCACCTGCAATTTAATGCATATAATAGCTCAGACGCGCCTTTACGTTTATGTGGCGTCCCCTCGCAATTGCCCCTTTTACCCCCCTCCACAGCTATTTTCCGTGCAGGAGATACCCCACCGTTACAAAAGTCTGGGGTCACTTAGAAATGTCCTTGTTTTTGAAAGAAAAGCAGATTTTGTCCATTAAAATAACATGAAATGGATCAGAAATCCTGCGCAGACGGGGTTAATGCTGTAAATGACTATTGTAGCTGGAAACGGCTGATTTTTAATGCAATCTCTTCCTAGCCATACAGAGGCCCTTTATCACTCCCATCACTCCTGTGTTCCAATGGCCCCATCACTCCTGTGTTCCAATGACCCTTTATCACTCCCATCACTCCTGTGCTCCAATGGCCCTTTATCACTCCCATCACTCCTGTGCTCCAATGGCCCTTTATCACTCCCATCACTCCTGTGCTCCAATGGCCCTTTATCACTCCCATCCCTCCTGTGCTCCAATGGCCCTTTATCACTCCCATCACTCCTGTGTTCCAATGGCCCTTTATCACTCCCATCACTCCTGTGTTCCAATGGCCCTTTATCACTCCCATCACTCCTGTGTTCCAATGGCCCTTTATCACTCCCATCACTCCTGTGTTCCAATGGCCCTTTATCACTCCCATCACTCCTGTGTTCCAATGGCCCTTTATCACTCCCATCACTCCTGTGTTCCAATGGCCCTTTATCACTCCCATCACGCCTGTGCTCCAATGGCCCTTTATCACTCCCATCACTCCTGTGTTCCAATGGCCCTTTATCACTCCCATCACGCCTGTGCTCCAATGGCACGTTGTGTTCGCTGATCCAAGTTTAAGTTTAAAAGGCTAATTGATGGTCAGAAACCCTTTTGTAGTTATGTTACAGCCAGAAATGTCCTTGGTTTCAAAGAAAATATAAAGTGTACTACATCTTTAAATTATATCACTTACGGCAGATGTGTTTGTCCTTCAAATCTTTCTGAATATTCCTGTATTTTTTCTGTGTCGCTGCTCCTATTAAACCCTTGAGTGCTGTAGGGATGAAGAAACTCGGCAAGGGGGTAAAAAAACGTGGCACGGGATTACTTTTTAAAAAAACCAAGAGGCCGTTATTTCCAGGCAGCCGTTAGAAATATTCCTATTTGGTAAGTTTTTCCTTAGGGAGTAAATTGCTGGCAGACGTGTAATTCTAGTTTTTTCTAAATTTATCACCAAATAATGTTCTGTATCTGTACTACTTTGCTTTTCCTAATTTTTCACTTAATTCAACGGGACAAATTTGCAACCAAAACAAATCTATCAAATTCTAGCAATCGAGAGGGTGGTGGATAAGTGGAACAGCCTCCCAGCAGAAGTGGTAGAGGGTAATACAGTGAGGGGATTTAAACATGCATGGGATAGGCATACGGCTCCTGAATCTAAGACGAGACCAACGACTGATTAAGGTTTGAGTCTTTACAGCAGGAGAAACGGAAGACTAGACGAGGGCCGGATGGGGCCGATCTGCCGGCAAATTCTATGCTTCTATGTAACCTAGATGCCATTGACTACTACCCCCATAATGCTCAGCCAAATAAGACCCTGAGCATTATGGGAGCGATACCCCAGGGCAGTCATATTATGCGAGTCCTTCCAGAGACGGCGCCTTTCTTTCTGGAGGACGTCTTGTTTCTGGTGGACACCCAAAAAATAGGGGAAAACTTTATAAAGGTGGGAAGTGGATAAAAATGCAATAAAACGGCGTTATTAACGAAGCGTCGGATATTTTGGGGCGGTTAATATGAATTCCGTGCCCAAGGGTGAGTAATATTTCCAGTGCCGTGTCAAGAAGCCAACGCAACACCGAGAGACTTACCATCTAACAGCGAACTGCGCTCGCCGCGTTGGGGCATATATAAATATATATCTGTAAAGTTGTGTCACAGAGCTGCCTGAGCATTATAGGAGTTGTATTTCACAGTTTTTCCTGGCTCTCTTCCTTTGATATACTCCTATGCTTTATGATTAATTGACATTTTCACATAAATATTATTTTTTGTTGTACTCTGCGGGATAAAAATGGCGGCTCGCCCTGAGATATCTGTGATAATAGCGTTACGGAGGGGCCTGCGTGGCTGGAAACAATCTCTAGCGCTAGAGGCTCAAGCGCCGCCCACTAAAACAACACGGGAAGAAAACAGGAAGTGGCTTCCAAGTTCCTGCTCGGGCTGACGGAGGAAGAGGACAGGAAGCAGCTTCCAACTTCCTGCTCGGGCTGACCAATGGGATTCCGACGCCGTCTGCACTGGGGGATCGTGCGAACCATAGGAAAATTTCATGGGCCTTTGGGTCGTATTAAAGCCGGGAAATACAAATAATAATAGTAATAACAATAATAATAACACAGAGGATAAATGTAACACTTATTAATGTTAGGCTCAGGTTTGTTTTTAGAAAACATGTTTTTTTTTTTAGAAATACGCCATATTTTGGGAATTTAGGAGTGGCAGCGAGTGTAAGAAATGGGTGCAGCCAAGTAGCGGCGTCCGTCCATGACATCTGAGAATAACGGAGTGTGACGGGCCTCTGGCATCTGAAGGCTTTCACGCGGGTTTACTTTGGTGTTATTATTATTTATCGTTTTATATATCGCCATCATATTCCACAGCGCTGTACCGTGGGTAGAGTCATTTTGTGACTTTCCTTTGAGATTTCTCTCGTTTTGTGTTTGTAATAATAGATTTATTTCTGTGCCGGCTAAAGATACTTTCAAATGTTTTGTGGGTAAATTATGTCAATAATAGCCAATGCAACCAGATACATCCATAACAAATATTACACTATTTTTTATGTTTTGTAGCAAATTAACTGAATGTTAAATGCTAAAAACATTTAAAACGTATTGATGTTTATTGTTTGTTTTGTGTGTTTTCTGGATGTGTTCTGGGCAGTTAGTTCAATTGATCACCATCGGCGAACGTTGATGATAAGGTCCCGATCGTTACGAGTGATTTATTCTGTCAGAGTTACTGCAGGCTGGCTAAGGGTCTTGGGAATTGTAGTCCGAAAAAAAAGCAAGAGGCCAGTGTTCTGCAAGTTTTACCCGGAAAGGGGCCGGTGAAGGTCAAGGTTTTCATGGGGTTAATTCCCAGGTTCAGAAGAGTTGCAGCCGGGTTAAAATTTGTTGAATTTGTTGAATTTTAGAATTGTTGAAATTTGACTTAACTTTTTGCAGCCCGCGAGTGAATTCACTAACCAATATGGCTGCCCAACTTGGCCAATAAACGGAGCTCTGACTCAAATATCGCCTCGGCAAGAGACTCCCGGTGACCAAACTCCACTTTTTGTTAATAGATTTAATAGATTTTTTCCCCCCAAACTTTGCCAATAATTCCGATTTTGGAGATTTTTACTCGTCAGCTCAGACTCCCCCACAAGATGAACATTCGGATAAAATGTTATTATTATTAATATTTTTTCTTTTTACCGTTTATTTGAGTTTCTTTAACATTCCTTTCGCATCCTCTACGCGCGCCGCCCTTTTGTTGGCCCTGTTATAACGTCTGGAATGCCTCCTGGCTAATTTTATCTTCCTCGTTATTCCGAGACTCTTACTTCATTTGGAAAATCTCAATAAACAGGCGCTACCAAGGCATGTCGTGACTCGAAAAACCCAATTCTACAACACTAATTACTTCTGCGTATTTTGGAAGTCCTGTGAAATGTATAAAAATATTTTTTGAAAATGCTAAAATAAACAAGGATATTGCTATTATTATTATTATTATTATTATTTTTATTTATACTACTATTATAAGTATTATTATTATCATTATTATTCATACCACTACTAATATTATTATAAGTTATTTATTAGTGTTATTATTATTTTTATTATTATTATTTCTAATAATTGTTATTATTATTATTATTCATAAGACTATTATTGTTGTTGTTTTATTATTATTATTATTTATACTATTATTATTCATACTGCTACTATTATTATAAGTTCTTTATTAGTGTTATTATTTTTATTATTATTATTATTATTCATAATACTATTAACATATTATTATTATTATTATTATAAGTTCTTTATTAGTGTTATTATTACTATTATTCATAATACTATTATTATTGTTGTTGTTTTATTATTATTATTATTATTTATACTATTATTATTCAGACTACTACTATTATTATAAGTTCTTTATTATTGTTATTATTATGTTTTTTATTATTGTTTTGTTATTTTTGTTATTGTTATCATTTTGCCTGCTTTAATTTAAAGAGACAGGTAGTGGGCGGGGCTTTTGAGAGAATGATGTCAGAAATGCTTTTTACCTTTTTTTAAAAAAATAATAATAATAATTGTTAAGAAACCAGACGCACATCACACGATTTGCTACAAGAAAAGAAGAATATAAAAATGAATCTGCTTTTAAATGCACATTAGTGTTCTTTTCTCACTGGAGAAACTTCAGAGAGAGGGGGGGACACGTTACCGATTATTTCATGAGATTAACAGACAATAGAGCCGTAAACGCATTAAAGGAACCCTCCCATCTATTGCAAACAATGGAGCCCATAAGCCAAGGGCAGAAAATCACTTTGAAAGTAGAAAGGCGGGGATGGGAGCAATGTCATCCTAATAATAATAATAATAATCATAAAGCCCAAAAAAAATAATAATAAATAAAAATAATAATAATAATAAAATAATAATAATAATCATAAAGCCCCCCAAAAAAAAAAATCATAAAGCAAAAACATAATAATAATAATAATAAATAAAAATAATAATAATAAAATAATAATAATAATCATAAATCCCCAAAAAATAAAATAATAATCATAAAGAAAAAAAATAATAATTAATAATCATAAAGCAATAATAATAATAATAATAAAAAATAATAATAAATACAATAATAATAATAATCATAAAGCAAAAATAATAATAACATAATAATCATAAAGCAAAAATAATTAATAATCATAAAGGAAAAATAATTATATAATAATAATAATTAAAGAAAAAAGAATACTAATACATCTGGGATGTATGTAAAAATCATATATATATATATATATATATATATATATACATGAATTATATCTTATCTCATTCAAATCATGAATCTGAACACAGAGGAGGGGATTTAGAAACAGTTTGTTGTTTGTGCACGTTATATGTATCTGGACAAATCCGCCGCAGGGCAGAGAGGGTGGAGAATGTTTAATGGTTAATGCTGATAAAGCAGATTTCCCTTTTTTTTGGTATCCAAGCTAAATACTAACACGGTGTTTTGTTTCTCTTGTAAGACTCTGCTTCACGCCGTACATATGAGGTCTTTACGATGTCTACGGACAGCGGGACCTCTCTGCCGGAAGGAGGAGATCAGCAGGTTTTAGATGTCGACGTGCGGCATTCTGCTCTGCAAGGTAAGATTTATCCTTTAAAACGAAGGGAATTCAAGCAGAACGGGTTTAAGGAAGCGTCTTATATAAGCATGGAGGGGACGTTTTTTTTTTACTTTACTTAGACAGTGGTAGATAAATGGAACAGCCACCCAGCAGAGGTGGTAGAGGGTAATACAGTGAGGGTATTAAACATGCATGGGATAGACATACGGCTCCTGAATCTAAGACGAGACCAACGACTGATTAAGGTGTGACGGGGGCCGGATGGGGCCGACCTGCCGGAACGTCTATGTTTCTGCTGGTGCCTGGCAGTAATTCGTATCGGATCGTTTATTTGTAGGTATTACAGTTAATATTTTCGCCGCTCCCTGTTTATCCAGGGAACTCCCCTCTTGATGATAAAACGCGCCCGATAAATGCGAAACGAATTGGCGCTTTTCCGTTGAGCGTTATATACGGGCCGGCTCTGAATCACGCGTTATCTCCCTGCGCTCTGCCCTCAGCAGAAATATTTACCTTCGGCCTGGAAAATAATTATTAATAACGTTACGCAGTGTCGCTGCTGCGAAATATGGGGATTTCTGTAAAGCGTGCGATTGAGTCACTTCCAGTGAGACTGAAATATGCATTTTTTTTCTTTTTTTTTTTCTTTTTACCCCGGAGTGGCTTTAGGTTATAAAACCTGTTCTAACGCATTGTGCGGAATCACGCAAACAAGTATGGGGATACTTTAAAATGTCAGGGCAATCGAGTCGTCCTTTACCCCCTTAAAGGGACGTCCCGGCCATTAAATCCACTTTAATGCATACGATAGCTGTGTGGCCCCTTTAAATTTTTGGCAAATGCATAGGGGAGGGGGTTTTGCAGAATCCCCCCCCCCAAATGTGTTTGCCCCTATCCTTGCCCCCTAACTATCTCCATGCATATCACTCACATTTATTGGCTGGTGAACACTAAGGGCGCGGGGGGGGCTGTTAAGACCCCCATGCGCATGTGCGGAAAGTGCTCCAACTGATTTCAATGGGGGGCACTTTCTTTCCACTGATTGGCGGCTTCAAGCCTTTAGTTCAGGGGTGTCCAACCTGCGGCCCTCCAGCTGCTGCAGGACTACATCTCCCATAATGCTCTTTCAGCTAATGGCTGGCAGAGGCGTATGGGAGATGTAGTCCTGCAGCAGCTGGAGGGCAGCAGGTTGGACGCCCCTGCTTTAGTTTGATAAAGACAATTAGAGATCGAGTCATGGAATAATCTAAAGAGCCGATGCATTCCTTCCACGGTCGTTATGGACCAATACACGTAAATTAACCCAAAATTGCAGTCTGCTCAATTATCTCGATATTATCTCCGTCTCGTCTCTGCAGCTCCTGTTTATTATAATGAATATAATTGGAGTTTTCTGATGTATTAACAAAATTATTCTCAGGGAGAATTACATAAAATGACCGTCATTTTTTTTTTTTTTTTTTTTAATAATCTTTAATATTTGGTTGCATTTACACTTTAAAATAACAAAAAAAAAGTCTGGTATGCGATAATTCTTGAGGTTTGAACAATAATAATAATAATAATAATAATATCCTTATTATTATTATTATTATTATTATTATTTATTATTATTATTATTGTCAATTTTTGTAACATTACATAATAATAATGGTTAGAAGTCCTGGGATCTCCCCTCTAATACCGAGCATTGTCCTAAAAACACTTTTTGAAGGTTCTACAAACTCTTCTTTTCACCTTATCTGACCTTATTTTGATTACCTTGCAAGCAATCTGCTTATTCCCCAGCATGCGCTTACCGTGCCAAGTCATAGGATGTCGCTAAACTAATCATCCTTAATTATCAACTCAACTGTTTAAGGGACCTGATATCCTTGGCATGGATCTTGAGACCCCAAAACCTGGGGTCTGAAACCCCATTAAATAGGGACCCTCGAAATGCTCCGTGCGAAGACCAGCTCTGCTGGCTTGTTTCTCCATATACCTACTACTTTTACCTAATGTACATTATCCTGGAGATGTCTACTCCTCTGACTAATCACATCTTACAAACTGTATGTCTTCAATTAGTCTGAACAATTACACGGGCAAACACTCTGAGATTTATGAATCAAAGGTTTATGGTCAACGGAACCCAAAAAGCAAACAATTGGAACTGTAATAAAATAACATAAAAGGCAAACTCAACATCCGTACATCTAAAGATATTACATTTATTGGATTCTCACCAAATGCTTAGCAAGCAAAATGTGCAGACATGAACTCACCAGACAACGGGCCAAGCCCACGTAGGGAAGCTTTACTTTGTTGAGAGGGTAGTAGCTATGCGGAACAGCCTCCCAGCAGAAGTGGTAGAGGGTAATACAGTGAGGGTATTAAACATGCATGGGACAGACATACGGCTCCTGAATCTAAGACGAGACCAACGACTGATTAAGGTTTGAGTCTTTACAGCAGGAGAAACGGGCGACTAGACGGGGGCCGGATGGGGTTCTTTAAATTGGGTGAACTGCTTTGTCCAGGACATATATAATCTTAACACGTCACTTACCTCTCTCCTTTGCCTTATGGGGCGGAATAAGCTTGATGAAGCAGGGGGGCAGCACTCTCGTTGGTGGTCAGCCACATGTATATGGTAACCCTACCGCTAGGTGCTTAGAATATACGGACACAATGTCTTCTTCTTGATTTACAGCTGAGCAAGAAGGGACTCAGAAGAAAACCTTCACCAACTGGATCAATTCTCAGCTTTCCAAGGCAAGTCCTTCCCCGCCGTTATATCCGTATCCGCTAGACATTTCCACCGAGGATACAAAACAATCCCAAGAACTTCCTACAAAGCCTGTTTGTTACATTTTTGTTACATTATTACCATTTCGGTAATTAAATCGGACGCCCGGGCGCTTTTAGGGATGGGATTTCTGTTCTTAAACAATATGCATGTTTCTCAGAATATCTATTCAAAGATTAGAGAGCTAAAATAAGAGCATTTGGTGAGAAAAGCTTATTTACGTGCAAAATAGAACAATTATTTGGACATATCGTGCTGTTTTTATATTTATAATATATATATATATATATTATTATTTTTATTTTTTTTATTATTTTTGCTTCCTGCAATATATTATTGATTTTTATAGCAAATGATATAGAAAAAATAATTCTGAAAAATTAGATTTTAATGTAATTCATTTTTTTGTAAAAAATGTATTTTTCTATTTTTTTTTTAGCATCCCCTTTCATCGTCTGTTACGGACCTATTTACCGACATCCGGGATGGGCACGTTATCCTGGACTTATTAGAGGTTTTATCTGGAGAGGAACTGGTAATAAAAATAAAAAATCCATTTAAATTTCCGGTTACAAAACAACATTTCTTACACAAATATATTTTTAGGCGCAGATTTGCCTTTTTGTTCCCCTATTAATTTATGCCGTTCTTGGAAAATGCGTTTTGCGTCGCGCACTTGGCGTCTGCGCTCTGATTGGTCGCTTATTGTCAATGTTACTTTGTAACTGCTGGAGAATCCCGGGAACAGAGAATTGAATTACAATAATGTCCTGCGACAAAAGTGTTACTATTTCTGCTACTAGAAAAGTGTTTTGAACCATTCTGAAGATTCTGAAGATGTTTAACCCAACAGAGGCTGTTTAAAAAGTATAGAAAAAGTATAGAAAATGAGAATTTTGGGGATTTTTTTTTATTTTATTTTTTTTTTTAATGGCTCATTTTTTTTACTAAAAATATTAAAAAAAATTCCGAACCATTTTTTTTATTTTTTTTATTTTTTTTAATGGCTCATTTTTTTTTACTAAAAATATTTAAAAAATTTCCGAATCATCTTAAAATGATGTCGGTATTTTTTTTATTTTTTATGTTGATGGTTTACACTAAAGTTCTGCCAGCGATCGCGAGTCCTCATTGAGTCCTCATTGAGTCCTCTTTGTCTTTTTTACAGCCACGCGAAAAGGGAAGAAATGTATTTCAATCCAGAAGCAACATAGCATCTGCCCTGACTTTTCTGGAGAGACGTTCGGTAAGCGTATAGCGTTCCAGAAAATATCTGCTGACTTAGCCGTTTTTGAAGCACGCCCTGGAATAACTTTTTTTTTTTTTTTTTTTGTAGATCAAACTCATTAATATTCATGTGGAGGACATCGTTAGCGGAAAGCCGTCTATTGTACTCGGCCTAATTTGGAAAATCATTTTGCATTTTCACGTGAGTTTGTTGTTTGAAACGATCTATCCTTCTTTGTCCAACACTCAGACAAAGTTGTTCTATTAACCCCTTAAGGACAATGGGCGGTCCCTAAGCCCATTGAAAAGAATGCATTTTGAGCCCGTACATGTACAGGCTTTGTCATTAAGGGGTTTAAAAAAAAAAAAGTTTTAACATTTTGTTAAATTAGAAAAAAATTGTTGACTAATTTTGAATGTATCAACAAAATAGAAGTATTTAGATTAGTCGGCGATTAAGTTCTGTTACTTCGTTGGTGAAAAGTTCTACAGTGAAAGTAACAAAGTTACCAAAGTGATTGGAATGTTACCACCGATCGTCCTTTTTTACCTATTTGCCTTAGAATTGCTGTTTATACAGAACTGCCAATATTTTTTCGGTTCTCCACCCATTGAATTTTAAAACACTTGGCCAGTGGAGACCTCCCAAAGCACGAGAAGTCATGTTGACTTCTACCCAACCGCTGACCCCAAATTCAATGGGTTCCCAGAATGTTCCCAGAAGCTAGGAAGAGCATTCATTTTATTATTGATTATTAATATTATTGGAATTATTGATTATTGATTGAATATTTTGTAGATCGAAGGGCTCGCCAAGATATTGGCAGACGCGGAGGAGAAGACCGAGGCGAACAAAGGAGCTTCACCGACCGCCAGCCCGCCGACTAAAAAGAGCGCCAAGTCTCGGTGGAAGCTGTCGGCCAAGAAAGCGCTCCTGCAGTGGGCAAAGGAAACATGCGGGCGGTAAGTAGAGGGTAGCGCGGTATACACGGTCCGTATTCGGACATGATCATATTATCGCATATGTTATATGATAATAGGTTCCGTTTAAGACTTCCTTTTCTCAGGATCTGCAGGGTTACTTCTTCCCGTGAAGTTATCTCTCTCCTGTTAAGTTGCTGATTGTCGCTGATTGGTTCAGGCAGCCTTTGTAAGAGTGAAGGAAGGAGAAGGGAGAGAACTCCAGGACAGGAGATTAATTAGATTATTCTGGATCTGCCACAGGCTGCCACCCACCTCAGCTTCTATGAGTTACACGGATCAAAAAGCGCAGGCTGTGGGCGGTCCTAATGAGTGAACTGAGTTCGGTAAAAGTTGGGATATTGGGGAATTTTCCCTTAAAATGATTTCCGTTTTTCCAGATACGGGTCGATCGATATAAAAGATTTCAAATCCAGCTGGAAGACGGGCTTGGCCTTTCTGGCGATCATCCATTCTCTGAGGCCGGATCTCGTGGACATGGACAAAATTCACGAGAGGACCGACAACGAAAACCTGCGAGAAGCGTTCAGAATCGCAGAGAGTGAATTAGAGATCCCCAGGCTTCTGGAGCCCGACGGTGCGTTTCCAAATGGAAGGGATGGTTTATAGCAGTGAGAGCAATAACTGAATGAAAAAATAACACGGAGAGGGTGGTGGATAAGTGGAACAGCCTCCCAGCAGAAGTAGTAGAGGGTAATACGGTGAGGGTATTAAACATGCATGGGATAGACATCCGGCTCCTGAATCTAAGACGAGACCAACGATTGATCTGAGTCTTTACAGCAGGATAGACGGGGGGCCGGATGGGGGCCGATCTGCCGTCAGGTTCTATGTTACTTTGTAACCCTTCTGATGCCTTCTTTCGCAGTTATTATAACCGTTATATCAGTAACAGTAAACGTTCACACTTGCTTTACAGACTTGAGTGTTTCCGATCCCGATGAAAAGTCAATCATGACGTACGTGGCGCAGTTCCTACAATACTCCAAGACCGCGGGGGAACCAAAGAAAGATATGCCGGTTCGTATCCACATTCCCGATCCCGAGAAAGCAGTCCCGAGGCGCTAATAAAAACAAACGATTTAGTTAATAATCACAGAGCTCCGGTGACTTTAATGGAAGGGAAATGTTCTGCTCTGAGGTTCTCCAGTAATGGATGGGGAGGAAACATTTGCTCTGCTGGAGGAACCAACGCCACGACGTGGACAGGTCCATTGTTCGTGGTGAGCGAGTCCCAGCAGATATCCCAACGAGACTAAGTCCCTTCTTGTGTGAATGCAGCTGTCTCCTTCTGTCCGAGACGAGCAGCAGCCGAGCCGGCGGTCACACACTGCCGCCTTTCTGTCCGTTCTCACGCGTTTCACGACAGCTGTTCATTTGTTACATTCCCAAAAACTCTAGCGCAGGATGAAAAATATTACACGTTTCTTACGGCGTTCGTCGAGGTCGGCCGGAACCCAAAAATCTTTATTTTACCTGATGAAGAACATTCTGCGGCTGTGCTGACGTAGATGGGAACGTGTTCCTGGGCTATGATGGCTGCTTGGAAATTATGACCCGTGCACTAGATTTCAGCGTTGGGCTCGGCCCTTGATTAAGCAGGACTGAAAATGTATAATTATTTGCTAAAAGAAAACAGCAGAAAACACAACAAAAGTTTATTTTATTTTTTTTTTTAAGTTTATTATTTAAAATTTTACTTCAAATGTTTTCAGGCAGCTGCATATCAGCCGTTTGTATGATTCTCGCTCTGTTATCTGATCCCCGATCTACTAAACACCCCGACTCCTTATCATACTGCCTGTGGGAATAATAGAACGGCTCAGTCTTAATCACCCAGTCGGACTCTCTGGCTAATGAAAGTCTATGGAGGGCGGACTTCATTAGCATCGCCATAAAGCAGCAGCTCAGTGTGACTGAAAACAATGGCCGCCTCCAGATCTGCAGATAAATGAGATAAAACCAGATTCCATAGGGGAACATTTTGGGTTTCTTCATGTCAAATTTTACCCATAATAAGGCTAATAACCCTAATTACACTAAAAAGGGTGATCTGGTCATTATACAATGTCATTGATACAGTCATCACTCTGCTCTCCATTAGTGATTGTCTGAATTATTAAGATTTACTCCATTTTTTCTATTTTCAGGTCCGGGTGAAGAAGGCCGTCGAGTGGCTAAACGCAGAAGATCAGGCATTAAAAGAATTATTTGCTGCAACGAAAGTTGAAACTTACGCCAAAAAGTACAACGTTAGTATCGGCATGTCTCTAGAAATCATTTTTAATATGAAAAAGCACTTTTTTTTACTACCCGGGGTTATAAGAAAATATATATTTGTTCCATTTATAATTATTTTCTTTTATTTATTTTTCTTAATTAGGAAATTCTTCTATTCATGAGAAAGTTTAACGAGCAAAAGCGGATTTTCCTGTCTGACTTGGCGATGACGTCTTTGCCGGTCGAAGACCAGGCGCTTATCAGGCAATCCTTGGAAAATATAACTACCCAGGTGAAAAGATATATATATATATATATATATATAGCATTATTATATATTTAATCATACTGCCTGTGGGAAACAATAGAATGGCTCAGTCTTAATCACCCAGCCAGACTCTTTGACTAATGAAAGTCTATGGAGGAACGGACTTCATTAGCAGTGAGGGTATTAAACATGCATGGGATAGATATACGGCTCCTGAATCTAAGACGAGACCAACGACTGATTAAGGTTTGAGTCTCTACAGCAGGAGAAACGGGCGGCTAGACGGGGGCCAGATGGGGGCCGATCTGCCGGCAGGTTTTAGGTTGCCGGATGAGTCAGATACGGAACTGACTTAAAAAAAAAGCAGCCATAATTTGCATAGAAGCTTAAACATTCAAAGCAACCCGAATTCACCTTACGTTCTCATTCAAATTAACCTGTCGAGGGATTCATTCCAACAAACCATGTGATGCGTTATTATCACCCAGGAATTCTAATGGAATCGGAAATAAGGTTTTTAATCATAAAATGTTGACGATTATTCACCTGGAAGGGTATTTTGGGTTGATAACTCGTTTTTTCTGTATTTTTTTATCTGGGCTGCGGTGGTTCTGACCTCTTCGGTGTTTATTAGATTGCAGAGTGGAAGGAAGACCTGGACCGCAGTTTACCCCCGCCGTTGAATGACATCGAGACGTGGCTCATGGGGGCAGAACGTCTACAGATGCAAGAATTACCCGAGTCGCAGAACCCATATGAGACGATGTCTCTGCTCCGAAAGATATCCGCTTCCTACAAGGTGCGATCATTCAATACATCACAAGTTCTAAATCACTGATTAACTACCTCGTTCCTATGGTGACTGCCTAGTAATTTGTACAGTACCATTTACAAGGTTTGGGGTCACTATTTTCGGCTAAAGGGCCATTGGAGCACAGGAGTGATGGGAGTGATAAAGGGCCATTGGAACACAGGAGTGATGGGAGTGATAAAGGGCCATTGGAACACAGGAGTGATGGGAGTGATAAAGGGCCATTGGGACACAGGTGTGATGGGAGTGATAAAGGGGCATTGGAACACAGGTGTGATGGGAGTGATAAAGGGCCACTGGAACACAGGAGTGATGGGAGTGATAAAGGGCCATTGGAACACAGGTGTGATGGGAGTGATAAAGGGCCATTGGAACACAGGTGTGATGGGAGTGATAAAGGGCCATTGGAACACAGGAGTGATGGGAGTGATAAAGGGCCACAGGAACACAGGAGTGATGGGAGTGATAAAGGGCCACTGGAACACAGGAGTGATGGGAGTGATAAAGGGCCATTGGAACACAGGTGTGATGGAAGTGATAAAGGGCCATTGGAACACAGGAGTGATGGGAGTGATAAAGGGCCACTGGAACACAGGAGTGATGGGAGTGATAAAGGGCCATTGGAACACAGGTGTGATGGGAGTGATAAAGGGGCATTGGAACACAGGTGTGATGGGAGTGATAAAGGGCCACTGGAACACAGGAGTGATGGGAGTGATAAAGGGCCACAGGAACACAGGAGTGATGGGAGTGATAAAGGGCCACTGGAACACAGGAGTGATGGGAGTGATAAAGGGCCATTGGAACACAGGAGTGATGGGAGTGATAAAGGGCCATTGGAACACAGGAGTGATGGGAGTGATAAAGGGCCATTGGAACACAGGAGTGATGGGAGTGATAAAGGGCCATTGGAACACAGGTGTGATGGGAGTGATAAAGGGCCACTGGAACACAGGAGTGATGGGAGTGATAAAGGGCCACAGGAACACAGGAGTGATGGGAGTGATAAAGGGCCACTGGAACACAGGAGTGATGGGAGTGATAAAGGGCCACTGGAACACAGGAGTGATGGGAGTGATAAAGGGCCATTGGAACATAGGAGTGATGGGAGTGATAAAGGGCCATTGGAACACAGGAGTGATGGGAGTGATAAAGGGCCATTGGAACACAGGAGTGATGGGAGTGATAAAGGGCCATTGGAACACAGGAGTGATGGGAGTGATAAAGGACCACTGGAACACAGGAGTGATGGGAGTGATAAAGGGCCATTGGAACACAGGAGTGATGGGAGTGATAAAGGGCCATTGGAACACAGGAGTGATGGGAGTGATAAAGGGCCATTGGAACACAGGAGTGATGGGAGTGATAAAGGGCCATTGGAACACAGGAGTGATGGGAGTGATAAAGGGCCATTGGAACACAGGAGTGATGGGAGTGATAAAGGGCCATTGGAACACAGGAGTGATGGGAGTGATAAAGGGCCATTGGAACACAGGAGTGATGGGAGTGATAAAGGGCCATTGGAACACAGGTGTGATGGGAGTGATAAAGGGCCACTGGAACACAGGAGTGATGGGAGTGATAAAGGGCCACAGGAACACAGGAGTGATGGGAGTGATAAAGGGCCACTGGAACACAGGAGTGATGGGAGTGATAAAGGGCCACTGGAACACAGGTGTGATGGGAGTGATAAAGGGCCATTGGAACACAGGTGTGATGGGAGTGATAAAGGGCCATTGGAACACAGGTGTGATGGGAGTGATAAAGGGGCATTGGAACACAGGTGTGATGGGAGTGATAAAGGGCCACTGGAACACAGGAGTGATGGGAGTGATAAAGGGCCACTGGAACACAGGAGTGATGGGAGTGATAAAGGGCCATTGGAACATAGTAGTGATGGGAGTGATAAAGGGCCATTGGAACACAGGAGTGATGGGAGTGATAAAGGGCCATTGGAACACAGGAGTGATGGGAGTGATAAAGGGCCACTGGAACACAGGAGTGATGGGAGTGATAAAGGGCCATTGGAACACAGGAGTGATGGGAGTGATAAAAGGCCATTGGAACACAGGAGTGATGGGAGTGATAAAGGGCCATTGGAACACAGGAGTGATGGGAGTGATAAAGGGCCATTGGAACACAGGAGTGATGGGAGTGATAAAGGGCCATTGGAACACAGGAGTGATGGGAGTGATAAAGGGCCATTGGAACACAGGAGTGATGGGAGTGATAAAGGGCCATTGGAACACAGGAGTGATGGGAGTGATAAAGGGCCATTGGAACACAGGAGTGATGGGAGTGATAAAGGGCCATTGGAACACATTTGTAATGTAACCCCGGAATTCTTCTGTATTAATATTTCCCATGGACAGGGGATTCGCGTTATTTGGGGACTTTCAAGCGCATGAATTCTTGGGATATTTTATTCTGTTGAAAATATGTATTTCACATTTATTTCACGAAATATTTCTTACAGGATAGGATATCCCCGGCTGCTGATCATTTGGAAACCGTCAAATCCTTCAAGAACTTAGATGAAAACGGTGCGATTCTTGTGCCGAGTGATAAGATAGAGGAGATGAAGACCAGGTACGGCCGGTTCTTAGAACTTTCGTCTCTTTTCATTTTTTTGTTTGATGCGGAAGGACCTAAAAAGGGCTTTTTCCTTTAATTTCCATGACACTTTTTTTTTTAAGATTTATATTCATGTTCATAAGAAATAAACTTATTTTTTTGTTTTTAAATATTTTTATTTTATTTTTAGGATAAATAAAATAGTAGAAGGGAGTTTTATCGCTCTTGTGGATTACCGCTGTGCCGCGCATCACGTGCTGGGGCTGCTGAAGGAGGCTAAACCCAGTTTAAAAATCTGGACTGGAAAGTACAAATCCCGGGAATCGGTGGAGGCGCTTCTGGCCGACTGGAAAGTGAGTTCCGATATACGGGTTTATTGTCCATTTCTGTTTAGAATGAATTTCACCGCATGAATTATTCACCGTGAAGGGCGCTGGTGCGATTTCCATAAAACGAGATCAGAAAGGATCAAGTCACCGTGTAAATGTTGCCTAAAGCCTTTGTTACACTATGTTCCATGAAGGCTCCTGGAGAGTTGACAATAAAAGGAACACAGAAAGGATCCAGGCTCCATGCAAATGCAGACGAAAGAGTTTGTTGTATCCCCCCCCCAGTGGCTGTGAGTGGAATTACAAGTGAAACATATAAAAATAATCAAATGTTACTGAATCGGAGCAAATAAAGACTTTTCCCAGGATTGCAGCCTGACATGTGTTTCGTTAACCCCGCTTTAACCAGATTTCCCCCCCAAAACAAATGTTAGCGAATCATCATTACATGTTATAGAGCACCAACAGATTCCGTAGCGCAGCTCAATTCCTCTTCTGGATCACGTTGGGATCTTTGTGCTTTGTACGTGATGTGTGTTTTTTATCATTGTATGCGATAATGTGTAAATATTGACATAAAGGTGGTTTATTAACCAGTCCGCACCCAGTCCTACCTTCACTTCTGAAATAAAAGGGACAGCCTTCATATTCACATTGATCTATATGAGAGCGAAGAGGTCTCTTTACATTTTAAAGCCCCCCCTTGCTAATGTATGGGGGGGGTCTTAATAACCCTCTTTCTCTGCCCCCCCCCCAAGTTGGGTCTGACACATCTCCTCACCCATGATATACTCAACTATTGAGCACACGGCCAGAAAGGGCTCTCATTGACTTAAATGGGAACACTTTCCTGCCACCCCCTGTCCCTTTAACTGCTTTTTAACCCCTTAATGGCAAAGCCTGTACATGTACCGGCTCAAAATGCATTGTTTTCAATGGGTTAAGGGACCGCCCATTGTCCTTAAGGGGTTAAACTTTTTAAATTTCTTCAGTATCCAACAACCCGATGAAATACCCGTCACACGTGTTTTTTGCACCCACGCAGACTTTATTATCATCAAATTCAAGGAAATAATGTATTTTTCACCTATATTATTATTATTATTAATATTATTATTATTTTTATTATTATCTTTTATTTATATCTATTCACCTATACATTCGCTTGCACACGTTAACACATTTTGATGTTTTATTTGAAGCAAAGCCACATCATTGTGGATTTGATGGACCAAAAATTACTGTTTTTTTTTTTTGTTTTTTTTTTAAACTTTAATTTTATATTTAGGATTTTATGGAAGAAAAACAGATGCTGATTCAACTTGAGACGGCTTTCCTGCGATTCCGGGAGCTTAACGCCCGGCTAATGGCTTCAGATGAATATTGTAAGCAACGTCCCAGTTTAAATGACTAAACAAACAAATATATATTAAAGATTTTTGTAAGAGGGTTTTTTTTTGTATGTTAAATAATTAGCACATTTAAAAAAAAAAAAAATAAGAAAAATGCTTTGTATAAAGTGGAACATTTTTAGTAATATAATTTTCTGATTAATTTTTCCAAATTGAGCATTTTTGACCAAGATTGCTGTCTTTTTGGATATTAATTGGATATTAATAATTAACCCTTTCATCCATCATGCCTGTAGCCCGTTAAAGCATGTAAGACTGTTTTTTTTTGTTTTTTTTTTATATTGTCATACAGCAAACGATTCTGAAATCATAAAGGAGTACGAAGCGATCCAGTCGAAATATGAACGGTTCCTGAAAGCCGCCCAGGACGCCAAATCCAACTTGGAAAACGTTCTCTCTTCTTGGACGCATTTTGAAAACAATATCGCGCTAATTACACGCTGGTTGGATGAACAACAAAGGATACAAAATGTTAAAGTAGGTCATTTTCTGACTTAATTGGGGTAAAAATGTTAGAACACGAGGCCATCATCTAAAACCAGAGGCTCAGAGGCTTAAATGGAATGGAAGGAAGATTTACTTTACTGGAACAGCCTCCCAGCAGAGGTGGTAGAGGGTAAGAATGTAAGTAAAAGAGGAGGCGGGGCGGTAGATCCATAATCCAGAGTAGTCTCTAAACAGACGTATCGGGTGAGTCAGCCATTATTTTCTGGCGATGAGTAATATTTTGGAACACAAATCCAGGTTCCCATGGAGATCATGTCCAAGTGGAAATCCGTCCACGCGTCTTCCAACAACGATGGAAACTTCCTGATCGAAAGAACCGCCGAAAACACGGCTTCAAAACTCTCCAGCACACTGAAGGCTGTAAACGGTCGATGGAACAAATATGTATGTTTTTTTAAGACTTGGTTACTTTTTTTTTTTTTTTTTTTTCTTTTTTTTTCCAGTATTTTCTTTCTAGAAAAAAAATCTTGTTGAAGGAAAATAAAATATCCGATTATAATGAAAATAAAAATAGGGAGAATACAGAGAAACTAAAAAACGATCCTTATTGGAGCATTCTATTGGTTGCTATGGTGATAATGCCACTTTTCAGACTTTGTGCCAACATATGCATGGTATTGCATGGTACTGATGGAAAAGGTTATTTTAAACCAAATGCCTTAATGTCTAAAAACAAATAATACATCTAAAAACGGAGCCGGTTGTGTTTGAAAAGAATAGAATAATTTGGCTTTTGTTCTTTAATATTTTGGGAACCAAACCAATGTTTCGGGGTTTTTTTTGCCTGGTACGTGGTTCAAATTTTAATGACATTTTCTCTAAGGTGAAAGTCTATGAAGAGCAGAAGAAAGTGGAGAACGGCAGCAAAACTCCAACCAACCCGCCTGAAAAAGGAGAGGTAACATCACAAACCCCCCCCCCAAAAAAACCCAAAACCAAGGAACTCAGTAAAGTGACCATTTTCACAAACTTTTTCCTAAGCGACTTTAAGAAATTCATATATATTATTATTATTGTTATTATTATTAGTAGTAGATTTTTGGTATTATTTTTAGTAGTACTAGTATATTTTTGTATTATTATTAGAATTAGTAACTTTTTGTATTAGTATTATTATTATTAGTATTACTAGTATTAGTATTAGTATTAGTAGTAGTATATTTTTGTATTTGTAGTATTAGTAGTAGTAGTATATTTTTGTATTATTAGTATTATTATTATTATTAGTAGTAGTAGTAGTATATTTTTGTATTATTAGTAGTATTATTAGTAGTAGTAGTAGTAGTAGTATATGTTTGGATTATTATTATTATTATTATAATTAGTAGTAGTACTAGTAACTTTTTGTATTAGTATTATTATTAGTAGTATTACTATTATTAGTATTAGTAGTAGTATATTTTTGTATTTGTAGTATTAGAAGTAGTAGTATATTTTTGTATTATTATTATTATTATTAGTAGTAGTAGTATATTTTTGTATTATTAGTATTATTATTAGTATTATTAGTAGTAGTAGTAGTATATTTTTGTATTATTATTAGTATTATTATTATTAGTAGTAGTATATTTTTGTATTATTAGTATTATTATTAGTATTATTATTAGTAGTAGTAGTATATTTTTGTATTTGTAGTATTATTATTAGTAGTAGTATATTTTTGTATTTGTAGGATTATTATTATTATTATTAGTAGTAGTATATGTTTGTATTATTATTGTTATTATTAGTAGTAGTAGTATATTTTTGCATTATTATTATTATTAATAGTAGTAGTAGTAGTAGTAGTATATTTCTGTATATGATTATTATTAGTATTATATATAATTATTTGTATTTATCGAGCATAAGAATGTTGTTAATGTATGATACCAGTATTATTTATTAAGTAGTGCATACTAATATTATTATTTTGTTGTTGTTTATTTATATGATTATTTATGTTTTATTTATATATATATTTTGTATAAATATTTATTTTCTTGTTATTTATATTTCTTTTGTTACATTTCAGCAGGAATCCCCTGCTTCGGCGTCGCGTTCCTCCGAGGCTGAAATAAAAGACAGGTTTGAGAGTTCAAAGAGCAAACTGGAATGGTACATCACCACGGCGACTCAGCTCCTCGGACAAAGACTCGCCCCCGAGGAGTTCATCTCGCAGTACGAGGTCCGGCCGTCCTCCGAGACGCTTGTGGGGTTTTTGGGGGGGGCTGAAGTTTATTAACTGAAAAGTTTATTAAAGAGAAAACGGCACTGGAACCAAACCACTGCTGTAACGCTTACTAATAAATAACGGCTATTTAAAGCCGCGATAACACAGAAAATAATGTTTTTAGACGAATTTGGATCCACAAATTATTGTAAGTTTCCGTTCTCTTTGCAGAAAACCGCGGGGAGTTACGGCAATGAAAATCTTGACGGGTTTTTGAAAGCAGCCGATCAAATGAAAAACATTTCGAGTCCTAATGAAAAGGCGGCCGTGGATTCGGTGAGCGCCGACATCCGCAACAGGTGGCAGGTACCAAAAAATGACCGATTCTCTGCATATTTCTCAGTGAGAAACAGTATTTACGGCGACTTTAACGTATCGGCTTCTCAATTCCAGGCCGTTCGCGACGAGATAGAGTCCTATGTATTTCAATTAAAAATTCTCGTGGAAAAAAAGAGATTCGAGGAGTTATTCTGCGAACTGGAAGAACAGATCCGCAAAGAGGAGAAGTCCGCGGATCCTCGAGGCGAGGAGGACCTCATCCGAGATCACAGGGTGCGAGATCAAAATCAACCATTTATTCTCTTATTTTTTCTAAAAAAAATATGTTTAAGACAATTCTTTTTTTTAAAAAAAAATCTGACCTACACTGCATTCAAAAGTTTGGGGTCGCTTGGAGTCTTTCCTGCTGACACGTAACGGGGTTTACGTTATCTTGTACAGGTTTTGTTTTCTGAGGAAGGCTGTCAGGGGAGGCTGAACCGTTGTCTGCGGGCGATGAAGGAATTGGTTGCCGCCCCGAGTACGTCCAGAGATAACGCGGATGCCGACGCGTTAATTGCAGAGTGCGCAAGAAAGCTGGAGGCGTTAGAGAGACGAGCGTCCGAGGTTCTAAGTTCCTTACTGACTCATCAAGGTCAGACTAAACAGTTCCACGAGGAAAAGTAAGTCTCAGAAGAAATGCAAAAAACTATATATATATATATATATATATACAGTCCGATTGTAAGATTGCGTGCAAAGCCATCTAATGTATCGGTTTCTCTTAGTTTTGTCAGACCCTTTGAGTGCAGGGACTGTAAGAAGCACTGCGGGAATTCTTGGCGCTATATAAATAAAAGATAATAATAATAATAATAATCTGATTAGGGCTCCCCCTGGTGGCAGCAGTGGTTATAGCACACATACAATCATTCTCCTGATTAATCATTAATGTTCAAATATTTACTTTGGGAAAAATATATATATATCCAGCATCGTGTCTGAGCGTAAAGTATTTTCTTAAAATTTAAAATGCATCATTACTACATTTTTGTTTTAATTCTACGCATTTGTTTTATTTTTTTTAATTAGCAGATAAAATTGATAATACTTGCAGTTTTAATAAGCACCCCAAAAAAATAATAATAATAAAAAATAAAAAAATCCAAGGAAATGTTTTACTAACTTTTCTAAATTTCTTTGCAGCGTTCCTTTTATTGCTTACGAAAACGGGGCAGGCGGCGACAAATCAGAACAGGTACACGGAAACCTATCTTCTTCATTTAGACCTTTGCAACAGTATTGCTTTTGGCAAATTTAGTCCTGCATCACGTGAGGTTTGGGGCTTTACTTTTTTTTTTTTGAAGGTGTATGCAAAAGCCTTTAAATGTAGATGGTTTAATAAAGACTTTTAACGTTTTTTCCTTTATTTGCTATTTTTTTCTAGATGTCTGAAGTCGACCCCGAGCAGCGGAACGGAAGTTTAATATGTGAAAACAACCAAACGAATGGTTCCATAGATACAATGTTACGGAGGTAATTGGGTAAAACGTATAAGACACATAAGCAATTCCTCACGTTGTAAAAATGCATAAAAAACAATATAATATATACATTATATATATATATATATATATATATATATATATATATATATATAACGACACAACGTGATCATTTTCAGTAGTTTGCCTGATTATGGAGTTTTTTTAGAGAATATGTTGTTTTGTTAAGGTACGGTGCTGAGAAGTCTAATCTGGAAAATTTGGTAAAAAGCACAAGAGAGAAATTTATGACCGAGAGTCCGCGGGATGCCGAAGACATTCGAGATCTTCAAAGCCGACTTCGCGAGCTGCAGGTACGGCTTAACCCCTTAGTGACAAAACGCATTGTTTTCAATGGGTTTAGGGACCGCCCACTGTCCTTAAGGGGTTAAAACACACGTTTTACATTGTAAGCTGTAAGAAAGGATGTTTTTAAATGTTTTGTCCAAAATGATTTCCCCCCCCCAAATGGTGAAGTCTAGAAGATGCCATTAAAGGAAAGTCACTCTCCTTGAAAAAGTTGATACTTTGTTGACAAAAATGAATATTGTTACCGTTAGTGTAACTTAAGTCATTTATAACAATTGTTTCTATTTCATATATATGTATATACAGTGTGTATATATATATATATATATATATATATATATATATATTAAGCTTATAAATTTGTATACATTGATATATAAATTAAATTTAATAAAATCTAGGTTTCAGGCAGCAAATCTTGTAAATCAATTGAGCTATTTTATGTAAAATAAAGTGTAATGATAGCGTTGTTTATTCTAGGAGTTACAAGCCGAGGCAGAGCTGCGCTGGGTGAAGTTGGAGAGCGCCTCGCGTACTCTGGAGGCCCTCGTGGATGGGACGGAGAAAAAGAAATTATCTGAGAAAAGAAAGATATTCCAGACCGACCTGGAAACTCTTAAAGAAGAAATTGCAAGCCGGTATGGAAATAATCGTACTTGATCCGTACCTTCACGTTAGGATTGATCCACGCCGACTCTCCCGCTACTAACACATTGAGTCTCATGATAGATGGACGGTTGGGGACGTTGTCTTTGTAAGCGCAAGCCTGTAATAAGTCATAAGGGTCGTGCGTCAAATGTTTGGGCAAGACAAATCAGAAGGATTCTTAATAATGTATATCCTAACACAGGGGTGTCCAACGTGCGGCCCTCCAGCTGCTGCAGGACTACGTCTCCCATACTCCTCAGCCAGCCCCTTAGCTGAAAGAGCATTCTGGGAGATGTAGTCCTGCAGCAGCTGGAGGGCTGCAGGTTGGACACCCCTGTCCTAACATATGGTGTTAATGATCTAGATAGCATTGAAGATATGTTCTAAACCAGCCTGTGCTTGTATGTTCTTGTGATACATTAGAGAATCTTTGTCGTTACATAGGGTCCAGTCTCTGGATTCCACAATCGATATTCTGTTACCAATCGAAGAAGATGTTACTTTGCTGTGTGACTCCAACCAGAAGCCCAGGAAACAGGAGATGGAGAAATTCACCCTCTCGGCCATGAAATCGGTTTTCCAGGAGCTAAAGGTAAATAAATATTAGGGTTGACTTTTAAATTGATTGACAGAATTCTGAGTGACAACGTCCTTACCAAAGTTATTTTGTCTTCGTTAAACACGAATAGAAACATTTTGGTCTAACGCGGGATTTGTTTTGTCGCGACTTGCCGTTTTTTGTAGGACTTTCAGTACTGCGTTGAAGATAAGATTCAACAGTGTGATCAACTGGAATCTCTTAACGAGGTCGTTGATCCATCAAGTCCAGTAGATTATCAGTCGGTTCAATCCGTGGTCCACCAGTACAAAACTCAATTGGAAGCCACGAGTGAAACCATGACGGAAAGAGAGAACGTTCTCAAAGCCCTGGAACATTTCTTGTCTTCTCTTCAAGCCACCAAGTCGTCCATCGAAGCTGCAGCCGCTCTTCATGGGATGGACGACACAACGCTCCGCGAGAAGCAAAGAGGACTTGAAGCATTAGTCAAAGAAGTGTACCGTCTGCGGCAAGAGGCTCTGATTCTTGACGTGTCCCTTCAAGCGGCAGAGATCTCTCTGGAAGATCCAGAAGTCGGAGGAGAAACGTCTTGTGAGAAGCTGCTTGCCGGGTTCTCCAAAAACTTAGAAGAGGCCAGACGAAAAGTTGCGCAAGAGCTCGGCGATTTGGAAAGGAGAGAAGGCGTTAGTCGGGAACCTCTTAATACGTCTTTGGATCCGCCGATGCAGAACGAAACGGTTTCAGAACAGAAGACCGAGGGCCAGGAGACGGAGAAGTTCACATTGCTGGAGATGGGCTCGGTGATACAGGAGATAAAGGTAGGTGAAGTCCGGGTGAATTTGGGGTTACCGAAAACTGTAACGGCTGCCATATTTCTCATTACTTGGTCGATTCCTCAACTGGAGGAATGGAGGGAGAGGTTGCCCCCGTGGTGTGTGTTACAAGTAATTATAAAATAAAAATATAAAACAAATAAAATAAAGCCAAAAACCATTTAGAATGTTGAGTGCAATCTAAGAAATATATTGAAACTCAAGAGGTTATTAAATTGTTTGTTTGGACCAGGAGCTTCCTCAAGGTACCAAGTACTGATATGTTTTTGGGTTATTATTAACGGTAACATCGTAACTATTTAAGCTATATTTAACCCCTTAAGGACAATGGGCGGTCCCTTAACCCATTGAAAACAATGTATTTTGTCATTAAGGGGTTAAAACACTCGCTGTGTTGACCATTGTTTATTTTTTTAACCTTCATTTCTTGTAGGACGTTCGAAGCGCCTATGAAGACGAGATCCATAAAGTCGACGGTCCGGGTTCTCCTGCGGAGATCGGCGAAGACCCAAGCGTCGTGCAGCGATACAAAATCGAGCTAAAGGCAAACCACGAAGCGATGAGGGAAAGAGAGAATGCCCTGAGAGCCTTGAAGACATTTCTGTGTTCTCTCGAGGCGTTACGGTCGTCCGTTGAAGCAGAAGCTGTCGTCCCGGGGATGGAGAGAAGAACCGTGCTGGAGAAACAAAAGAAACTTGAAACGTTGGAAAGGGAGGTTTCCTCGTTACGAGAAGAAGCCGAGGAGCTGGACGTCTCCTTACAAGCATCGGAAATCCTACTAGAAGATCCGGAAACTGCGACGGGGACCTCGTGCCAGGAGCTGATTGGCCGATTCTCCGGAAGACTGGGAAAGGCTCGCGAGGCGACCCTTCGGGAGCTGAGAACCCTGGATCGGAGAGAGAAGGTCTCGGCGCTGACCGCTCGGCTCAACAAGTTCTGCAAACACATGCAGCACCTTCAGGACAAAACCGAGAAACTCAGCTTAAAAGATCCAACGATTCCTTCCATCCGGCAAAGGTACGCAGCGGTGGTTCTATAGACTTAAGAAATATACTTTATTCCTTATACTTTGTTTATTTAATACTCTTAATTATTGATCCTTGCCTGAAGTTCCCCAACGATTGCCCTTCTCCTTCGTTACCTAGAAGGCCATCCCAAGCCCCGCTGTATTGAAGGCTTGCGTTAGCTAAGTTGGTGGGGCAATTGTGTTTAACTTATACCCTCTGACGCCAACAGATTGAAGCCACCCAACCCCAATGGGGAAGAGTCATCTAAGCCTTCTGCTACCATCTCCATGGCCACCATGGACTGCTCCACATAACTATTCTTCTTTCATCACGATACTTAAAGGTCCACCAAACTGTAGCAATAATTATTTGTTTCAATGCCCCCGATATTTTAGAGGGCAGTTACAGAGATCGAGGTGTATCTCACTAGATATCTCAGTAGATACATTGTGTTCCCTACAACAATGAATTGAGTGGCGGCGATCCAAGGACGTCGGCTCCTTCAGTGCTTAAGCCGCTGCTCTGTTTGGAAGTAATTTCTATCATCTTCTTTAAGGATGAAGAGTCTGGCTAAACTGGAAAAGGATCTTGATTCGTACTCTGGAGAAAAAGATTCGATTGTTGATGGCGCGGCCGAGCTTCTCGTCTCTACGCAACGGGAGGGCTTTGAAGGTGTGGAGCGGTGCGAAGTATTGTGGGAAGATACAAGGCAGTGCATCATTTACAGGTAAGAACCCGGGGGCCGGAGAAATAAATAATTCTATAAAGTAATTTCTTTTTTTTAGCAGAAGTTGGCTAAATGAATCCCTTTCGTGGGAATCTAAAGCGATCCAGTTGATTCTCACGGTAGGAGATTTTGTCCGCCATAACGTCCAGGATGGAGCCGAAAAGTATCCACGCGCCATTAAAACAATCATTAAAAACAATAACACTTTATTATTATTATAATAAAGTAATAAAATAATAATATATTATAATAATCTAATAATAATAAATTCTTTTACAAAATCTACAACAAGATTCTTGACCAACAGACCAATGTTCTATTTTTTTGTACAAAACTTAAACTTTTTAGTAAATAAACATGACTTGGAGAAGCTCCTAACATCAGGGCCCGATTGGATCTGCGGTCCTTTTATTGTTGGGGAGACTCTTAATCAGGTCTTCTACAGATACAATGTATCACGTGGGGTCGCTGTTCTGCTCGTTGTGGATGAATCCGGTTTAATTCCCTGGCGGTTGAAAATGTTGGGGCGTCCTCTGAAATACTTTGCCTTTTGGGCCATGTCTGCCGTCCCCTTCATGTATTTTAGAATTAAACCCGTTTTCTACCTTCTTTGTCTTTGAATAGTAAGGAGGAGTGTGAGAAGGCTTTGGAGCTCCTGCGCAGGTTCCAGAGGTGCCGGACCGCGCTGACCTCTCTGATACAGAAAGGAGAAGATACGATATCGCAGCGGTCATCCTACATGGGCAAAGAAAACCTCCAAAAAACCATCGCCAAGGTATTGCTTTTTGCATTTTATTTGTAACCACCAAGAGCCGGAGAGTAGATGTGAGAATTTTTGAACGTTTTTAAATGTTTTTTTTAATTGTTAATTCATATGAATGTCCAAAAACATGATGGGACCCCAAATCCGTTCTGTGCCTGCGCTTCCCCATCTCCGCTTCTCCACTTTTCCTTCACTTCTCCTTCTCCGCTGCTCCATCTCCGTCTCAGTTTGTCCTTCCCCGCTCCTCCATCTTCGACTCTCCACCTGCATTCTTCTCTTCGGAGTACTCCTGTGACATGGGGGGGGTTGGTAACCAACCACAACAATGGGGAGGGGTTAACATCTTTATAGAGGGTGTCTTATAGAAAAGGGTTAAGGAGGTGGAAAGCCAACACATTTTCATTTAATAAATGCTATATTTTATCATGCAGAATTGTAGAAATCTACATTTTATGCATACTTTAGGTAATATAATTATTATTGTATTTATTTTAGTTTCGTATTGCTTTTTTAATGTCGGACACTAGAGGTCGCTGTTTCCTTAAATAAAATATCTGCCACTTGGGGTAGTACCGTATTGGCCTGAATATAGGCCGCACTTTTTCCCCCCACTTTAAGTCTTTAAAGTGGGGGTGCGGCCTATATTCGGGGTCTAGCGCCCGACGCCCGGGACATGCAGTCCCGGGCGCCGGGCAGGCAGCGGGGTTAGGATACAGATCCCCCGCAGCGGTACAGGGGACCTGCATCCTACTGTCTGATACGCTCAGACAGCCTCCCCTGCCGGCACTTTCCACGGGGGGAGTACCGGCACGGGAGGTTGTCTAAGCGCATCGCACGGACGTTCACCGGCGCCGTTGCCGGTGAACATCCGCACGATGCATTTTAACCCCCCGGACTTACCAGAGCAGACTCCCGGGTGTCTTGCAGGGCCGGCGGAAGACATCTACTAAATACACGTATACAACTTCCGGTGCCGGCACTTCCGCTGAGTGCCGGCACTGGGAGCTGTATACACGATGTGCATAGATGTCCCCCTCTGGCCCCGTAAGACACCCGGGAGTCTACTGTGGTAAGTCGGGGGGGGGACAGAGTGGCAGCGTATCTCGGGGGGGGGACAGAGTGGCAGCGTATCTCGGGGGGGGGGGGACAGAGTGGCAGCATATCTCGGGGGGGGGACAGAGTGGCAGCATGTTTTTGGTGCTTTTTTAAAGAAAAAAACTTTTTCTTTAAAAAAGCACCAAACTTTTAGGGTGCGGCCTATATACGGGGGCGGCCTATATCCGAGCCAATACGGTAATTCAATAAAAAAAAGTTACTTTTTTAAAAAAAATCTGAATATGTTGCTTATAATTTCTTATATAATTTTTCTTATATAATGTATAATGTATGTACAATGTATATAATATATAACGTATCTGCTTCTCCCCGGCAGGTGGAAGCCGTAAAGCAGGAGTTTAACGATCGGGTGGAAGACGTCGAGGAAGTAAACCGTATTTGTAAGAACCTGCAGTTCCACCTGAATAAGATGAAAAGTTTTGAAAGCCCGCCTTTCCAGAAGGAGGCCAACGCCATGGTGGATAAATGGCTGGATGTACGTTCCCCCCTCCCTGATGCCTTTATACCCCAAATAATCTTTCCAATAAACATCCGTGCCCAGTAGGTTCCTTTGTAGTAACTGAGGGTTCCGGGTCAGAATGTCTATAGTATCAGAGGATTGTCTATGGAGCAGGAGAAGTTGGGTTTACTCCACCAGTGGTGGCCGATAGGTCTTCTCCCCGTACCCGTGCCGTCTCGTATAGCATTCTCTATATCACGCCCTGTTTTCATCATACAGATATGTGAAAAAATTGACATTTACGGGGAAAACCTAAAAACCGCCTTCCGCCTTTGGAACAAAATCCTCACCGCCTCGGAAGACATTGGGCGGTGGTGCGAGTTAAGGCTGAAACTGTGCGAGGGCTCCGACCTCACCATCGAGGACGCGTCGTCGTTACAGGCGAGTACATTTCTGTGCTACAAAGTAACAAAAAATTCCGCTAAAAGAACATCAAAGTTCCGTTAAGCTTTTTGAATTCTAACGATTTGATGATGCGATGTTAACGTTATTTATACAAAATGTGTTTCTGATGTAAAATGATTGTAATGAAGACATTTTCTGGCTGAGGTTTGTAGTCGCAGAAGGTCATTACGCTCGATCTTTGCTCCTCTTGTCTTAGAACGAGCTGGAAACTCAAAAGCAAAATCTGGAAGAAATGAGTAAAAAGGCCGAGGAAATCCAAAAGATTCTACAAAGCAACGAACTCCCTCTGGAGTTACAGGTACGGATATTTCCGGGTCAGAAAAGCGGGATTTCAGGATGTTTCAAAGATGTGTCGTATACTTTTCACGCGCAGCGCTCTATACCAGGGGCGTCCAACGTGCGGCCCTCCAGCAGCTGCAGGACTACATCTCCCATAATGCTCTTTCAGCTGAGGGGCTGGCTGAGGAGTATGGGAGATGTAGTCCTGCAGCAGCTGGAGGGCCGCACGTTGGACGCCCCTGCTCTATACCGTCACGCAGTTTTATACTGTTTTTTGTAACAATTCCCATTTTGGCCACAAGGTGGCAGCGCTGCAGCACGGATTGTTCTGACGCTCCGACAAGACCCCTGCTGTGCGCATCCCTCGTTTAACCCATTCTTACCCACTCGGCAAACACAAAAGAGTTACATTTAGCCACATTACTGCGGCCCCCAATAACTTTACATTACTTACAAGCACTTTCCGAGTTACTTTACATATCCTTCGTCGGCTCATCGGAAGAGTTTATTTTTTTTTCTCTACCAGGTCATCAAAACATCACTTTTGAATAAAATAGACATGATTCGTGTGCTCGCTGCCAGAATCCCGGCACGTGCGGCGGCTGGGTCACGCCTGGGTGCAGACGCGGACTCGAGGGCTACGCACGCGGAGCAAAACGGAGTGACCGCGATTAGCGCCTCGCGGCCCGACGATCTCACGGGAGTCAATGTAAGGAATAGCTTAACCCTTTAAGCGCCAGCGGGCCGGGAAATGCAGAGAAATCCCACCTCTCAATGAACCGTCACTCGTTTCATTTATTATGTTTATGGATTCCGCATAGAATGTCAGGAATCAGTTATTACAATCATTGTGCGAAGCGAATGATTATGGTTTCATTAAGAACACTTTGTTTGTTTGTTTTTAATTAAGCTTTTATTTACTTAACCTTCCATTGCGAAATGTTACCCGTCCGAAATGTTATCTTCCCGGGGAGTGTGTTCCAGAGCAGCTGGACGGCCGTAGTTCCCCCATCAATGTCTATCCTCTATATTCTTCTCATTCTGAAATAAAACTTCCTTGTCTCCGCTCCAACTGGCCCCCTCGCTCCAGAGCCAAACAGCAACGTTCACTTCACCCCCCAGGGGGCGATAACCAACATCAGCATTCAGTAAAAAAAAATTGTACACAAAACCCATAGAAAGAGACAACAATGAGTGCTTGTTGTCTTTGTGTTGTGGTGGAAACCGTTTCTAGTCACCTGGAGATATATCTTTCCAACATGCTCCCTGTGGCTGCAAATTCCACGTATCCAGAACCCAAGGGGTTAATCACGTACCACCTGGGATTCCTTACCTTCCAGTTACTCCATCCGCGTGCCATGCCCTTCATCATGCCATCCTTTCTTCTTTTCTCTCTCTGATTCCCCCCTCTATATCCTTATACTTTCTTCGTGATGTTCCTTTCTTCTCTCCACTAAGTTTTTCCTCTATAAATTAAAACTTTGGAAAGTTTCGACTCCAGGACAGATAGTGAGACCATCCCGAGAATGACCGTGGATAAGGATTTAGATCTTTCTCCTTTGGAGCCTAAACTATCTCCCTCCATCTCGACTTCAATCTCCGCAGGGCATCAAGGTAGAGACACCAGAAGATGACTTCAGCATCAACCATCTCACAGAAGATGAGACAGTTGACATGGACGTACAACATGAGAAGTTGCAGAAAATAAACCCAGAACATCCTACAATTCCAGCGACTGGAAGCCAAAGGTATCTCTTCATGCTGTCTAAGACGTGCGCATGTCATACTTTGGTTACGTTTGACTAACCCATTTCCATTTTCAGATCCACCAGAGGTGAAGAACAGACCAAGGATCAACTGGACGAGCTGGCCGAGTGTTTCCAACACCACCAACGGAGGCTGATGGAGCTGAGGAACCGACAGGAGATCCTGAAGGCTAATCAGCAGCCTGGTTTACGGGGGAAGCTAAACCAACTGGAGAGTCTTCAAAAACTGGCCCAAGAAACCCAAGAAGCCGTAGATTCTTTGGAAGAGTTGAAACCAACAGATGGGGCTCCTGGCGGTGATCGGTGGTCAGAAATGAAGCTTCCATACGCTCTCTTCCTTAACCAACTACAGGTAAGGAGCCATTATCTGACCATTCTTCTTACAAAGATGGCGCCAGATGGCAGTACGCTGTATAAAGTAGTCAAGGGGCAGTTCTGTCTCGCTCGTTGAGTTTGTGGGAACTCAAGGATCACGGGAGGTCCAGACCAGTACAGCCATTGGCATCTGAATACCATGGGGCATAACCCGGTACAGCAACTGCCCATCATGGGGGGTTCCATTTCAGCCCTCCAACCGGTGCAACACGCATTATTAGTAGGTCGAGCTGGCTAACTTTAACCCCACGAGCCTGTAGCAACACCCAATAACGCAATAAAGTGTTTGCTTAGATAAAGGATACAAAGTATTTCTTACCAGCATCAAATGTATCAACAGTCCAGAAAAAATCTAAACTCTTTTTTTTTAACTAATCCCTAAATAATGAAGGTATTTTGAGTTTTGTTACACTGTATCAGCCTATAGCTCGTATTATATGAAGCCGAAGGAGCCCGAGCGCGCGCATGGGTAACAACGTTTCTTTAAGCACTTGATTTGGGAGACTTGATAGAGTTGTCGGCGAGGGTCCCGGCCACGTCCCGGCCCTCCGAGGCACTCCGTGTATCACACAGCCCTAATTTAAACCGTCTTTAACCCCTTAATGACAAAGCCCGTACATGTACGGGCTCAACACGCATTGTTTTCAATGGGTTTAGGGACCGCCCGTTGTCCTTAAGGGGTTAACAATGCGCACGAGCTGTATAAAGGACTCGGTTAGCATCGGAGCGGCTCTTTATTCACCTCATTTTCCTCGGGCGCCGAGTCATTTTTCTCCCATTTATTTCCAGGACACAATGCAGATACTAGAAAGACACCGGCTCTCTGAGAGTCTCGCGGCCGCCCTGAATAGCGAAATGACGAGTTTTTCTGAAAAGCTGCTTAATTTTACCGGCTTATCTCGGGGAGCCGCAGAATCCGAGCGGAAAAGTCATAAATTACAGGTGCAATTGTCTGTGATAATCCATTTCTCTGTAGAACATTGCTCAATTAGGACGGCGCCTGGATAGATAACCTTTAAAATACACTTTATTCAGAGAGAAAATTGGCTTGGAACGGGGGGTACTTTACGCATTTTTTCTTTCTCTTTTTTTTCTTTGGTCCAGACCGGCCCTTTGCTTGGAGGTTCGGACCGCGAAGACGGATAGAAAGATTTTAATAATCGTGTATTTTACGGATTTGTCCTGTTCTAAAGGAGCTCCTGTGTATTAAGGACACCCCTCCCCCCGCATTATTATCCTCTTTGAAGCCAAGACCCCCTAATTCATTCAGTGTCAGCTTCTATGACACGAAACATATAGACAGCCTTATAGATATCAGTGAATGTGTATTATATATATATATATATGTGTGTGTCTGCAGCTGATATAACAGTATAGGGTACATACAGTATGTGGATGTTACTAAATGGACATGGAGGGTCCTACAACCCCCCACTGCTGTATACAGTAATATAACCCCCAGCGCTGTATACAGTAATATAACCCCCCAGCGCTGTATACAGTAATATACCCCCCAGCGCTGTATACAGTAATATCACCCCCCAGCGCTGTATAAAGTAATATAACCCCCAGCGCTGTATACAGTAATATAACCCCCCAGCGCTGTATACAGTAATATAACCCCCCAGCGCTGTATACAGTAATATAACCCCCCAGCGCTGTATACAGTAATATAACCCCCCAGCGCTGTATACAGTAATATAACCCCCAGCGCTGTATACAGTAATATAACCCCCCAGCGCTGTATACAATAATATAACCCCCAGCGCTGTATACAGTAATATAACCCCCAGCGCTGTATACAGTAATATAACCCCCCAGTGCTGTATACAGTAATATAACCCCCAGCGCTGTATACAGTAATATAACCCCCAGCGCTGTATACAGTAATATAACCCCCCAGCGCCGTAAACATTAGATAGTTACAGCTATGTTTTAGGTAAGAGGTTGTGAAGGATATGATGTAAGATGTTGGATGACTGTATGATGATGTAATAATAATCCTGGCCATTTCCTCTTTGGTCAGCATGGCTGCTGTGAGTTCTGAATATCGGCGAAAATACTGTCATAGCCAATGGGTGGTTCTAGCGCTATTTACTTTGATGTCCAGTAGGAACCCGGGTTCTAGATCTGAGAATGTTAAGATGAACGGATTTCTCTTTCCTCTGAAGGAACTGCGCGAGGATCTTGAGATCCTGGAGAAAAGTATCGCGGAAATATCGGAGGTGAAGCAGGAATCGCCCGCCCCAGAGACCTCGGGCGTCGAGGAGGCGTTGGGAGCGTACCGAGACCAGATCAGAGGCTTCGCGGAAGAGCTCCGCCGTCTGAAAGAAGAGACGGAACCTTCTCCCGAGAAACGGAGGATAAAGAAAGCTAAAAAGACAAAGAAAATGGCTCCAGAACCAGAGGGTCACCCGGTGCGAGAGGAGATCTTCACAGACAGAAAAGCCTCCAAGGGCCGAAAAAAGAAAAAAGTACGTAGACGATGACTGGCAATACCAGAAACGCGCGATGCCAAATCCCCGTCCGTACGCGTTAAAAGAGAAGAGGGAATTCTGTATACGATGCTCGGCGCTGATCTAAGAATTTACAGAAAAACAACATTTTCAGAGCGTTTTGCTACAAAGCATGACATTTTTTGTTTTGCTTTTAAGAATTCCCAATAGTCCCAAAATTTTTTTTTTATATATTTTCTTTTTTTAATGTTTTTTAATTTTAATTTATATATGCTTTTTAATATTTTTTACAATTTTTTTATATATATAAATTTTTTTTTTAATTTGTATTTTTTTTATTTCGCACAAAGTTTACACATTCTTTACAAACTTTACATTTGTTTACATTTCTTTTTTTTTTTTTACAAAAAAATGGTCCAAGGAATTTTTTTTTTATATCATCTATGAAGCGATTCAGTGATTTGTATTTAATTTCTGATTTTTTTTATTTTTATATTTTGCTTGCAAAAAATACACGCAAAACAGGTTGACCTTAGTCTTTTGCACTTTCAGAAACGGTTAAACCGATGAATGCCGCATTTATGAAAACACATTAGGTTTACGTCAACACCTTCGCTATTGTATCGAGTTTCTCGCCCCGTCACGTGTTAATTTAGCCCCCAAACCTTTTATTGTGTGCCGTACAAGCTAAGTAAACATAATCCGTAAAGCTTCTTACCAACTTCCTGTTTAGCCAGAAGTACCGTGTTTTTTTTTAAGTTAACTTTTATGAGATTTTTTATATTTTTTTTTTTTAACAGCTGATCGCTGAGCCTTGCGTGGAAGAGAAGAAAGGAACAGACATTCAGCCGGCGACAGAAAGCATTGAACCTTCATACCGAGAGCAAGCAACGGAGCAGAAAGCGCCGGTAAATACAATTAGATGTTTATCATTGTTTATCACTTATTGTGTTGCTTAAAAAAGAACTTAAAAATAACTTAGTCTTAAGTGATTTTTTAAATTTTTTTTTGCTTGTACGTCAAGAACAAGGCAGTGGCTGAGGGTCGGGGTTAGCGTGAGTGACGGTGTGATTGAAGAATTTGTGTTTGGTTAGCAAATCTTATGCGTAGGGATCCTTAGAATGTCCTTATCGACATGCAGGGACCGCGTCTGCCGAGAAGGAGAACTTTTAGTCCAAAGAGACATTTAACGGCCATCTTTAAATGCAGATTAAAATCCCCCCCCCTTCCCTTTGTTTTTTTTTTTTGCCTACATTTGTCTGAAAATTAGCACCAGGGATTGGTTGAATGTAAAGAATTGACATTATTGTTCAGCTTTATTTTATCTGTGTATATATATATATATATATATATATATATATATATATATATAGGGGTACAGAAGACGATAGAGACGTAAAGGTTTAGCCGTCGGGGAACTATGGGTCAACTAATATTCATTTAAGCCTGCGCAGCCTGTACCCTTCTGCCCGAGGTGTTATTAAGTATTATTTTTCTAAAATGTATCCAGGTGGCTTAATGGTTCCATTATTGGCAACAATGAATCAGGCGCAGGATGCGATGGTAACCTTTACCCCGTTCTGAATAAAACTCCTAAAATAACTGCAAGGCAGAGAAATTAAAAAGAACAGCCCACTTCTCACATAAAAAGGCTACATTTTCTGATTTTCCTCTTAGAAAAGGCACAAAGCTAACGCTTGTTACGTAAAAAAAAAATCATTATCACATTTTAAAAAATACTGATAAAGGGCCGTTGGAACACAGGAGTGATGGGAGTGATAAAGGGCCATTGGAACACAGGAGTGATGGGAGTGATAAAGGGCCATTGGAACACAGGAGTGATGGGAGTGATAAAGGGCCATTGGAACACAGGAGTGATGGGAGTGATAAAGGGCCATTGGAACACAGGAGTGATGGGAGTGATAAAGGGCTATTGGAACACAGGAGTGATGGGAATGATAAAGGGCCATTGGAACACAGGAGTGATGGGAGTGATAAAGGGCTATTGGAACACAGGAGTGATGGGAATGATAAAGGGCCATTGGAACACAGGAGTGATGGGAGTGATAAAGGGCTATTGGAACACAGGAGTGATGGGAGTGATAAAGGGCCATTGGGACACAGGAGAGATGGGAGTGATAAAGGGCCATTGGAACACAGGAGTGATGGGAGTGATAAAGGGCCATTGGAACACAGGAGTGATGGGAGTGATAAAGGGCCATTGGAATCCAGGAGTGATGGGAGTGATAAAGGGCCATTGGAACACAAGAGTGATGGGAGTGATAAAGGGCCACAGGAACATAGGAGTGATGGGAGTGATAAAGAGCCTCTGTGTCCTTTTTCCTTAGTATGTGGGAAGGGGATCTTGGTATCTCTCCATCCCCTCAGGATTGGGATAGAGTGTTCCTCGCCATTCACAAGGGTTCCCTCTCTAGCAAGCTTCAGGAATGCTCGTATAAGCTCCTGACGCGCTGGTATAAGGTCCCTGCAGACTTGCATAGGTTTATCCCCTCGATCCCGGATACCTGTTGGCGCTGTGGGGCCAGTGGGGGCACCCTGCTCCATTTGTGGTGGTCGTGCCCCTCGGTACAGACTTTTTGGCGCACTGTTTGGGAGGTTTTGGAAGTGGTCTGCGCTCCTGATATTCAGTTCACGCCTGAGACGATGCTTCTGCACATGAATCTCCTTCCCCATGCAGCTTATAAATGTTCCCTGACGATACACTTACTCAATGCTGCCAAATCCATCATCCCACGTTTCTGGAAATCTTCCAACCCCCCCCCTTCTGCGGACTTGGCTTCAACAGGTTATGTTTTTAGCTCAAATGGAGGACCTTGTCTGGTCCGCCAGAGGTAAGGGTCATCAGAACGGTCTCCGTTGGTTTTGGTGGCATACGTTTGTTGCGTCGCCTGATTTCAGGCGTATATTCGGGACTCCTGACGGCTCCCCCTAAGTGTCACGTTTTCCTTTTTTTTTTTTTTTTTTTTTTTTTTTAACCGAACTTGTACCCCTGGTTCTTTATGCACTCTACATTACACATTCTGCGCTATATTGCCACGCACACGCATTCTCGATATCTGTCATATACTGGTATAGTACACACGCCTTTATCATTGTTTTTTCTACTCAAACATGCGCCAACGGTGCCTTTCCCTGTGGATACTTTCCTTTTTTTTTCTGTTTGTTTTCCATTACTGTTGATGGAGATTTACTGTTCTTCTGCTTCATCTCCGTGATACGCTAATCATTTGCAACAGGTATTCCATGTACTCTGACATCTTGATACATTGTAGCATTTGTATTTGCTTGGTATGTACTCGTGCTGTTGTGTATTTTTTTATTCGCTGTATCAATAAACGGAGAATTGATAAAAAAAATAAAGAGCCTCTGTGCGCCTATGAAGAGATTACATAAAAAATCAGCCGTTTCCAGCTACAATAGTCATTTACAACATTAACCCCGTCTGTGCTGGATTTCTGATCCATTTCATGTTATTTTAATGGACAAAATGTGCTTTTCTATAAAAAAAGAAAACAGGAAATTTCTAAATGACCCCAAACTTTTGAGCCACCGTGCAGGCATCTGGAAAGGGGACTTATGTGTCACGTATTATTGTATAGGGGATGCGATTGAGTGCAGAGTTTTGAACTTATTTGAAAGGTAAATGGCTGCGTTTTATTCCCAGACGTTGTCCGAGGTCCCAGGCGCTGACCGGACACCGGATAATATCCAGGATCTTCAGGAATGGGTCGAAGACTCGAGGACACGGTTAGAAACCTTCAGGAACGCGCCATGTGATCAACACGAGTTACTTGAAAAAATAAAAAATATCCAGGTACTACACCAACTAATGGGGTATCCTCATCGTCATTAGATACCCCAGGGGCATTTAAACCCAAAGAAATCCAGGCAGGTACGGGGAAAACCTGCTTATTTGTATAAAAAATCTAAATATCACAGCACACAGCAGCCACTTGCACTCATGAAGTGGGCCTTAAGATCTATATGATTATTCCGCCCCATTAAGTTGTATCTCCCCGTATCGTTAAGTTGCTGATTACTGTTGATTGGTTCAGGCAGCCTTTGTCAGGATGGGAGAGGAGAAGGGAGAGAACTTCAAAACAGAAAATATAATAGATAACAATGGCTTTTTTCTTCTAAAAAGGACACTTTTGGTCAACACCATTAAACATGCGCCGGGGGCAGACCCGCTTTTGGGGTCCGGTAATTTCAGAAGGGAAAATCATACCGATAAGACCTTGATAACTGAGGCATATAACCCGTTTTTACCTACATTTCCAATTTAAATAAAATACAAATACAAAAAAAAAACAACAATATCTCATTTCCAAAAATCTTCTATTTTTTAATATTACAAAAAAAGACCCCCCCCAAAAAAAGGCAATTTCCTTCTTTCCTCCAAATCTTGTTCTATAAGCTGCTCGTTTAAAGTAGAAAGAAAGAAGAAAAAAACAAAAAAAAGACTCTTCCCGGAGGATAATTATGTAAATGCCATTTTTTTTTCCTCGCTCCACGCTCGAGCGTCTATTATTTTTGTGTTAATGTCACTTAATCTGCCAGGGTTTGTACGCCGAAGCGGCTCAAAAGAAAATTGATCTGGACGTGACAGACGGCGAAAGAGAAACCGTCGGACAGGAGCCATTAGAGAGAACCACCCAACGAGAAGAGGCCATCGGTCAACTGGAGACCCTTCTTGTGGACTGCGACGGGTACGGCAGGTAAGACAGGGTCGCCGTCACTCGGTAAACGTCGTAAACGCGCCGCGTGTAACTTATGCTAAAATACAGCTTTTTAACCCCTTAAGGACAATGGGCGGTCCCTAAACCAATTGGAAACGATGCATATTGAGGCCGTACATGTACGGGCTTTGTCATTAAGGGGTTAAAGTTTTTTCCCTGTACAAATCTCAAAAAAAAAACCATTATCCGGATAATGAAAATGGATCATTTCTTGACGTTCGGCGACAGAATGCAGCCACCTGCCGGGAGACAATTTCCTTCTCGAAAGATTTTTTTTTTTTTCTCTTTTTCTACTTTATTTGTTGGATGATTGGAGTAAAACTTCAAGCAGCCGAGGATAGGCCTGCATTCAGATTCCCCCATTTAAGTCCCGCATGGCGTCTCTAAAAAAAAATGGAGTTTGGTGCCTGCAATATTCCATGTTTTTTTTTGTATCGTGATTTGTGAAGATCTCTTTTTTGGGTGAAGTTGTCACAATTTGAGGTCACGTCGATGCTCTGGGATTTGGGCGATTGGTGTAAAGGTTGTGTAGGCTTCCTTGAACGCCCCAGAGCATCGACGTGACCTCAAATTGTGACAACTTCACCCAAAAAGAGATTTCGTTAATCGTCTAGGACTTGATGGAGAAGCCGCACGATAACCACCACTGGTCTACTAGAAGGTTCTCAGATGTCAAGTTGGTTCTGGTGGTCATCGGAATTATCTTCTATGAAAAGATACCTATTGTGTCACCTAGATGGTTCCAGTGGTCAACAGAATAACCTCCTAACACAAAGAGGTGGCCCCTACACATACCGGTCACACCTTCTGCTAAAATTTGAATTGAAACGGCATTCCATTGTTATAAATATTCAAAAAATTCCAAATTATTCCAGGATTCCTTGATTTTTTTTTAAACAAAACCCGCCACTGGTCCGCCAGCATCTTCTCACAACTCAAACCGGTTCTGGTGGCCAGGCATTCCAAAATCTTCCAGGCTTCCTTCATTTTTAATCATCTTTTTAAGACCGGATAGAGATGTCGTAGAATGGCCACCACTGGTCCACCAGCGTCTTCTCATGACTCACGCTGGATCCGCTGGTTACATTCTGGCTAAATGATGAATTGCGATGAAATCCAGAAAAATGTTAAAACATACGTTTTTAGGATCTCAGAAAGACCCAAGAAGTATCTTCTTCTAGTGTTTCGACCTCGGTCAAAATCGGTTAAATTATGAGAAGCCACCAAGAAACGACACCTAACCATCGACAAACAACATGCATTCATTTTGTATCCGTGCTTTTGTTTCATCGCCTGTGGAAATGATATTGATTTCGCATCCACTTACCAGGCAGCTGGAGATGTCGTTAAACGATTTGGCATTTTGTGACCGAGAGTTCCATCGGGTCTCGCGTCTCCTGTCAGCGGTTGAGGGAAAAGTGTGTGGCAGCGAGGCGCTTTCAGACAGCGCGGCGAAAGCTGACATTTTGAGAGAGGTTCAGGTGAGAATTCATGTTATAAGATTATCACCCGCCATCGCTTTATTCCAACGCCCCTCTGTAATGCATGATTATTAGCCGCTATTAGGAAGCCGACCATTGAAGTTGACCTTTTATATTTTGCAATTCGCTTTTTTTTTTATTTATTTTTTTTTTTTTTTAATTCATTTTGAGGTTTGTTGGTGATCTAAGCAGATTCACATGCAAATCGTTATTTTTTTTTTTAAACATTTTTATAAACTGGTATCGTTTTTCACATGCAGAATAAAAACTATTTTCAGAAAATCTTAAAATTTGCCCATAAAAAAAAAAGAAAGAAAAAAATGACCAAGAAACGTACATTACCTGAAACTTAATAAACATAAAAAAGGCATAAAAAAAAAAAAGACGTTTGTTTTTATTCCTACTTTATTTCCTTGGGGGGGGATACATAATTCTGGCCTCTAGTCACATGATACAATTAGAGGCCACAGATATTATTTTTTTAAAAGTTTTGTTGAAATAAATAGGAATAAAATGTGATTTTTTTTTTTAATTTTCTTTTATTTTTTAATATGTTATCTTGAAAAAAAATAATTTTGCCCTCGTTAGGAAAATTAACCTGTTCCTTGCCGTTCCTTTTTAGCCGCTATACGAGGAGGTGAAGGTTTACATGGGGTCTCTCGATAAAGCGATTGAAGAGGCCGCCAGGCTGAATGTTTCCTGCAAGAGAGACAAAGAGAAAACGACAATGAAAGAGACATTTGAACTTGTAACGACAAAAATGGTGAGCAAAATAGTTTTTCCCCCCCAGAAGTATACGGTGTTTCTTGTGCATTAGGAGGACAATGGAAGTGGCCATACTGGTCCAAGAGGTCCAAGAGTAGATTGTCTTTATTGGGCCAACCTCGGAGAAGATGTAGGGTTACATGAGCTTTGAGATCTCAGAGGTTTCTCTGTCTCCATCATTCCATCTGAAGAAAAGACCTCTGAGATCCCAAAAGCTCTTTTTCTATGTCAGCCGATGAACGATCCCACCAACGGCCAAAGACGCCATCAGCAGAAGAGCGCATTGGAAATCTCACATGTGGGTTTTCCATGTTGCTTCCTACCGGTTTATGTTAAACGAATCGCCAAAAGAGCCCAAAATGTTCTCCATAAAGTGGTAGCGGAATCATGGTGTCATCGTCTATAAAAAAAAAAAAATGCTGCTCTGTATCAATTTAATGTAATTATTCAATTAATAGTTATTTATTATTTAATATTAATAAATGAACATTAAAATTACCGTAATATTGATAATATTTTTTTTTTATTTTTTTTTATTTTTTTATTTATAAACAGAAAAAGAACAAATGACATTACAAAACATACAAACTAATAACAATTCCATTTGATTCGATTATGCTTTATAACTTCTTATCCAAGTTCTGAGTGTGTGATTTTAAATATATTAATATTTAATTTTAATTTTTTTTGGGGGGGGGTGGACCATTCATTAAAGTTAGTAGATTAGTAATTGTACTTTTGTAAATTAATCTGTGTTTTAATAAAATGTGTCCCCCCCCCCATGGAGATCTCTCTGTCTAGCCCTGAAGATATTGAGACCAAAGGCAGGGGTGATCGGGAGGCGCAGACGAGCTCAACGGAGAATAACGATTGCCAAGAAGAAGCTGGCTCGCCGGACGAGGTAACCGTCTGCGTGAATAATTACAGCAAAGGCATTTTGGGCTCAAATCTCAGGATTCCTGCTTACAATCATCCATTTTTACTGATATTTGGGCTAATTTTTTAATGTAATGAATTTTTTGGGTTTGTTAGAATTGTTTGCGTTGTTAGGAAACCTAGAATTAGTAATGAAATCTTATCATTTTTTTTTTTTACTCGTAATAACTTTTTTTTTTTTTTAACTAAAATTATGATTTTATTGACCGATTTTTCTATTTTGGACAAAAACTTCTTCAAGCTTCAGGAATTTCAGTTAGTGGAAGACCCCGAAGTCTCGGCGAAAGAAATCCCACCGCCGTCCACTGAAAGCCTGGAGAAGGAAGAGAATCTCTCGCCCGAGGAGCCCGAGCCTCACCTGGTTTTATATCAGAAAGACTTGGAGGACATTTTTGCGGGAATGGCAGACGGGGGGCTGAGGGACCTGAAGAGCGTCCAGCCGACGCCGGCAGTGAGGAACCTGCTAAACCTTCTTCACGGCTCGAAGGTACTCGGCCAGTAAATACCTTGGCCTTTCACGGATTGGACCGTATACTCTTATTAATCTTTAATCTTTTTCTTTCCCTTTACCCTGCCGATGATTAAAATAAGTAAGTAGAGACCCACAATGCGGACTCGGTGACCCCGTAACAATGTATCACGCAATTCATTGACATATTTCTTATTTTCGGGAATGCCCCTCACTTTTCCCGCTTGGGAAGGATGAGCGGAAAAGATTCTGCTTGGTTCTGTCTCAGAGGCTTGTGGTCTGGCTTAGCTGGCGATATATTGGGGCTAATACAATATACTTAACCATTGTAGTTTACGATCATATTATATTGTATTATTTGTTGTGTTTAGTCACTTTTTGGTAATGCTTTCCTAATTTTCGTCTTCTTCCCCCCCCCCGTTTTTTTTTTTCTTAGCATGTTGTTCAAGATGTCAAAACGCTTCCCGGAGAAGACCAAGGAGGATCAGTCATGGAAGTCGTTGAAAGGAAGGTCAACCGCTTGAAAAAATCCCCCCTGGAACTGGATGAAAGGGAAGCCGAGAGACAACTTCAAGAAATTGAGGTAACATGTCACGGAAACAACGTATCGGATGGCTGACGCGGCAGGCGTTGCTGAGCTCTCGATCTGGGACATGTCGAAAGGATTGCTGGCATTGGTCCAGCGGTAGAGAGGCTGCCGACCGCCATACTTAATGGGAATGGAGAGATTTCCTTTGTGGCATTAACACGTTTTGGGGGTTCCATAGGAATAGTGTGTGTTTGGGGTCAAGTAATATTATATTTATAATTATGTTTACATTTTATACCCAATGACTTTGTCTTAAATGTTCTAGAACCTTTACGGTGAGATCTCAAGATTGGAATCCACAACATCTTGTGCGAATGGCGGGACGCTGGGACTCCAGAAAGAAGACCGAGCCGCGGGGGGCGACAGCGAGACTGCCCAGCGGTTCCGGGGTCGGTGGCGGAGTCTGCTTTGCGAACTGGACGCAATCAAAACTCAAAAACGCAGCGAGCGCCAAGAGATTAAGGGCTACCAGACTGCACTGAAGTTGGCGAAGTCGTCGCTGAAAAGGCTTTTGAAAGAGAAGGAGGGTCTCAAAACGTGAGTAGACGCTCCGACATGACGCTTACGGAACGATAACTACTCGCCATCTAAAGGAAACACGTTGTGTTGAGTGTCTTGAGTGTCTTGAGTTTGAGTGTATGTTCTCGCCTTTGAGTTGTATTTTTTAATGATCTTAGCGCATTTACGTTTCAGGAGTCCAACAGAAAGTCATACGGATTGCTTGGAGAAGATAGAGAACTTCCTGAAAAAAATAGCCAAGGCTAAGGACGATCTCCACGCCCTGAAAGAAAAGCGATCCAAACTCAGCTGCTACGGGACAACGTTCACGGAGAAAGAAAAGATGGACATTGAAGTAAGATTGCTGGAATCGTATTGGGAACAAATGGAGCTGGAAGTGGAAATGAAACTCAATCGGCACGCGAAAGAAGCGGAAGAACTGACGCTCCTCAAGAAGGAAGCGGATGGCGTGCGGCAGATGATACAAACCCAGCAGGATCAGCTGGATCAGCCGGCGGTGCCATCTGAAGACGCTCTGAAGGTCTCTCTGCTCTTGACTGCAGACCTGCAAGCCCTCAGACATTCGCTCGGCTCGTTAAGAAACGCATGCGACCTGCAAACGAGAAGGACGTGGGGGTCGGCCGAACGCAGGAGTCTGGAGAAGTCACTGGAAGACCTAGAACGCGAACTGGAAGATCTGCAGCACCGCGTGACCGATAGGCAGCAGACGGAGTCTCAAACGCCAGAGATCCTGCTAGAGCAATATCCCTTCCTTCAACCGCTCTACGAGGTGCTGTTATGGCTCAAGACGTCGCACGGCAGACTTGAGTTCGATGAGTCCGTGGCGCTTTTGCCGGAAGATTTGGAAAAACAGATCGCGGAATGCAAAAAAGCGCAAAAAGAGATTTCGGACAGAAAATCCCTCGTACGCTCGAATATCGAAGAGTCGAAACGGAATTTTTCGGCGGTAGGATCGCCCGTGTCCGAGGACTTCTCCTACTTTTCTCAACAGCTCCAAAAAGTACACGAGGAGCGGATCGCTCAGTCCGCCGCCAGGTTGCAAGAGTTGGAAACGGGGATGGAAGAGAGGAAAGCGCTCTTCTCAGAAATCCAAAAAATTGAGGAGTTGCTGCGCAACCTCGAAGCGAAGGCAACGCCGGCAAAGAGGAGAATCGTCCCCGTGGCAGAACTAAGTCAGCAGCTAAGTTGTTTAAAGTCCGAAATAATGGATCTCGAGGAAATCGAAGGTCTCGTTTTGACGCTCCTTAAGAACAGCCAGGCCTGTCGCCGCGGACTCAGGATCTCGGAACAAATTTATTTAAACGACACCTTAAGAAGCCTGAAGATCAAAGCGAGCAGCCTACGGCGATTGGAGGAGAGGAAGTTTTTGTATTTCGAGAAAGTTCTCGGCGTCTACAACGAGTTTCAAGAAAGGACAAACCTCTTAAATCAAGAACTGAAGAGAGTAAGGCTCGGGGATCCTGAGGTTCCGAGTGACCAAACCGGAAGCGTTGAAGAAGACCTTAAAGATAACATAGAAGTCGCTCAAAACGCCATTTCTTTGCCCACAGATTATTGGTCTCAGATACACAGCTACAAGGAACTGTTTGAGGACGCCGGGCTTTACTGGGATAGTTTAATAGTCGACAGCTTGCAGAAAAACTCCATCGTTGGGCAACCAGAGACGGAAGGACGAGATACATTGTTTCATTCGGAAGCGAGACGTTATCAGGAGATGGTGGGAAAAATAAAAGCAACGGTTCCTGAAATCCTGGGGGAAGCCGGCAGCATTTCGAGTCGTTTTGATATCGTCGATGCCCGGTTTTTATGTAAAAAGATAAATAAAGTAACGGCCGTGATTAGAGAGGCGATGGAGTTTTTGCATAAACACCGGCCCTCGGGTTTAGACGCAGAAGAACCGACGGTGAACGAAGCGGCAGAAACCTTGCATAAAGTCCACGATTCCTTGAGCCGCCTAATAAGTGATTGGCGGTCACGGAAAAGAAATGGAGGAAATACCAAGCGTCGGCTGACACGCGCGTTGTCTGACCTGAGGAATATCCACGCTGAGCTTCAAGAACCCTTTGTCGTTGAACTGGACGTTGGTAAGATCCAGGACAAGTTGCTTAGACTGGAGGCCATCGATGAAGTCAGCGAGTCGGAAATACAGGACTTGAGGTCCATCCCAGGCCTGGACACCGCAGAAGACCTCAAAGAAGAACTGGCTGCGTTAAATGATGTCGAGGAACGTCTTCGGAGCCGCGTATTGCAACATATTGTAAGTGGATAATATCTGTCTGGTTATATGTGTAGCGGTTAGCGTCTATGGATGGGTTTCCTTCCCATGATTTAAGTAGAATGTTCTTTTTAACATGGAAATCCGCATTGTGGTTATTAGGAGGTTAGAAGGACACGTTTTCACCAAAAAACCCATATAAACTTCATATTGTCCTTAAATGTATCGACCAACCTTAACCCTAACTTATTGTTCATAAACTCTAACATCATCAGATCATCAAAGTTCTAATGAGAACTTTACTAGGCTTAGGATAAGTTTAACGAGATGTCTACATGGCAACGTCATTTTTGATGAAGTCCAAGTTACTTTTATGGTCTCATTGGAAAACCACGTGTTTTTAGTAGAGATTTCACAAATTTCTCTCTCTTCTGTCATGTTACGACCCATTAAAGATGACCTGCATCAAAATACACGCTCATCATTCCATCTGCAAAGCAAAAATAATAATAACGGAAAATAATTATTTATTATTCATGAAAATAATTCTGCAGAAACACCTTTCTGAACTTTTTTTATATTTTTTTTTTACAATATACTGTTTAATTTATTCATTTATTGATATTATTGTAATTCTTCACAAACGATGTTGAAGGACCCTTTTACATATTTTATTGAAATAAATTACGCTGTGTTGTATAGTTATGTAATAAAAACTGCACTCAAGGGAAAACTTGTTTTGAGCCAAAAATGTGTGTTTTTATTTTGGCAGGATACCGCTAACGAATGTTGTAAGGCTCTGCGGAATTTTGAGGAAGCCGTCGCCAAGTTGGCGGAACTCTTCGCGCAGTTTGAATGTCGGCTCCGTTCACACGTGGTGGACCTCGCCAGCCTACGAGGAGGATCGGAGCACGAGGGCTCCCTGGTTAGTAAGAAAGAAGAGATGGACGGCGCTATAAGCGAAATACGACGCCTTTCGGATCTGCTGAGGTCTCATTGTAGACCAGAAGCCGTGGAGCAGATGGATGATACGTTGGCTGAGATCTCGGAGATCCATTGCCGGCTGACCGAACTGCACGAGATAAAAGCTTCTGAACTGAGCAGGTATGATCTCAAACCAAACAAACCTTTTTTAGTGACAAAGAAGGAATTTCAATAATTAGAGGTATTTTTAATAATTGGGGAATTTTCAGGTTTTACCTAGAATTGACTGTGCATTCTATATAACATTACTTGACTTTCTCTTCATATACTATATAATATATATTATATATGTTACATTATATATTTTATGTATTATATTATATATGTTACATTATATATTATATGTATTATATTATATATGTTACATTATATATTATATGTATTATATATGTTACATTATATATTATATATATTATATATGTTACATTATATATTATATGTATTATATTATATATGTTACATTATATATTATATGTATTATATTATATATGTTACATTATATATTATATATATTATATTATATATGTAAGATTATATATTATATGTATTATATATGTTACATTATATATTATATGTATTATATATGTTAAATTATATATTATATGTATTATATTATATATGTTACATTATATATTATATGTATTATATATGTTACATTATATATTATATATATTATATTATATTTGTTACATTATATATTATATGTATTATATATGTTACATTATATATTATATATATTATATTATATTTGTTACATTATATATTATATGTATTATATTATATATGTTACATGATGTATTATATTTTATGTATTATTTTTTTCCAGTTATCATGGAAAATACCAAATATACGGTGGAATCAAACAGAACATTATAGACGGACTTCAGGAGGTGGAGACGTTTTTAATCGATTCCTTTTGCCAGAGGCCGAGGTCCTACAAAGCAGCTTGGATGGATTGGGAGAAAATTAAGGTAAGTCAACCCCCCCCCGAGCAAACCTTGCTAGGGTCCCAGGCCTAAGGGCACCATGCCTAGCCTAGTCACCCCCACATGATATATATATATATATATATATATATATATATATATATATATATATATATATATATGACCCTATAATGTTCCCAGTGTAAATATATGTGAAGAGAGGTTATAGACGTATGTCTTACGGGGTAACAATGTATTGTGTTATCAGTGATTTAATGGTATGGGGGATGAAGTCGGAGACTTTAACCATTCGACGTACTGTAGATGTGGGTTTGGGGGATAATTCAGTCTTTACCTTCAAAAGGTTAAAAACAATTGGTTAGATACAGTTGCTAATTCTTTGGGGCTAAAAGGTTGATATTGACGTACTTGGTCAAAAAAGCTTGTTGCTAGCAGCGCCAGGTCCAGAATCTTTTCGGTTGAGTAATTATGTGATATTATCTTAGTTTTTTTAATAGTATATGGGGAAAAAAACAGGATTGTTAGCCTTGGCACAATTTTGGCTTTAATTAGATGCCGGTCCAAAACTAGATGAATAGCGAAGACTTAGATAACCTTTATTAAAAAAATGGGGTTTTCCAACCCATCCAGCCGTTCAGAGACAGAAGTCCAATAAAACCAGTAATTCTAGGCACAGTTATTGTTTTTTTTCTATAAATGAGGTTATATAAATATTTAATCCATTCATAATTCTGTTTCGCCGTGATTTCCAATAGAATTTAATTGAAAAATTATCCTCGTTGGAAGAAGAGCTAATGAAGCTCAGACAAATATCTTGGGAGCTACGCCAGGTCTCTTCCGAGAACGCCCACCTTCTCCTCGACCGAACGGCGGGACTGTTACGGGATCGGTGGGTGTACTGGCTGGGTTTTGCGCGGAACTGGGAGGCCTTCTACGAGGACCTGAAACAAGAGTGGAAGTTAATCAGCGAAGAGGTAAAAGACGACAAACTGAATGTCATTATTTTTTTCTTTGTATGATCTTGGTGGCTGAACACACCAAGGCAATGTTGGGCAGATAAATACTAGCCATCCCAGCCATAGATCTACCCCACCAAGTTGTCTGAGTGCCATCACTGGGTTCCTGTGGGTTCCTGGACCTTTCTGGTGATCTGTTGACTGATTCAGTTCTGTCGGACCACTGCAGTCTCTTGTATGATTATTATTTCTAGATAGATCTAGCTTTCCCGTTGGTCCGTTGGGCTTCATTATGGTTGGTTGTCCTAGCTTGTTCCACCCAGGTCCACTCTTACCCTTCCAGTGTCCTAAACGAACTCAATGTCTTGGGTCGGAAGGGTCCGTGGGTCTGTTTTGTTTTTGACGTTGGTATCTGTTTTCGGATTCACAGATGGAGAGGGAGATGATACTTCTAGACCATTTTCAGGAAGAAGCCCCAGACAAGGCTGACGTGAAGCAGAGCACGAAACATCTCCTGGGGTCTTTACTCGAGCAGAAAAACTTTGACGAAAAGCTGAAGATGCAACAGCTTCATTTAACCCTTCTAATGTGCCGGGTAGAAAACGTCTGCCCTGCGGCGGAGAGCTCCTCGGGGGCGGACCCTATCCCCATCATTAAAGAAATCCAGTCCATGAAACAGAAGTGTAAATTGTAAGATTGGGAAAGGGGGGTCGGTTCATTTAGTTATTGCTGTTATATTTTACAATAACCATGTCTCTGCTCCTGTGAGCTTACAATCTATTGGTAGATTGAGGGGGAACGAGAGATAAGGGGAGACGTCAGTGGTCTGGAGACCTTTAAGGTGTGGGGGGGGTTTCAGGATGCAGTTTGAGGGTATTGTCGGGGGGGGGGGGGAATAGATTGTAAGCCTCTCTGAACATGTGGGTTTGTAGCGAGTGTTTAGAAGTAGGAGAAACTCCATACCTTGGATGACAATTTTCTGTTTTGGCTCAGACTTCAAGAAAAGGTTCACAAGAGTGAAGACGCCATAAACAAAGAGCTTCGAGAAAGAGAGAAGTTAAGAGGAGACTTCTCTGCGGTGAAGAGATCGCTTCGCGAGGTTTCAACAGCTCTGGAGGACCCAGAGACACAAGACCCCGCAGAGATAAGGGCAGAGCTAGAGGTCCGCAGTCTGTTAAATTAAGGTTTACTTACAAAGACCTATCCGGCCCCCCGTCTAGTCGCCCATTTCTCAGTCTCGTCTTAGATTCAGGATCACTTCTGCCAGGAGACTGTTCCATGTATCTACTACCCATTAAACTTGGAGTTTGCCGGAGAGCTGAACGTTTCATCTCCTTGTCTTCTCTCTGTATTATAAAGCACTGACCCTGGCGGGGTTCATCTGCAGGACGAGCTGAGCTGGCCCCCTCTATAATGTATAGTTAGTGTAAGGAGAGTTCTTAAAAGTCTTCTTACTGATTAACCCCTTAATGACAAAGCCTGTACGGGCTCAAAATACATTGTTTTCAATGGGTTAAGGGACCACCCATTGTCCTTAAGGGGTTAAACTCTCCAGGAGAACGACCCTTCGTAATACAGACACCAATCCTGACTCGATTCAAGGTTTAAAAGACAACTATGATGTTTCTAGATCCCGAATCGAGTCCTTAAAATATGCAAAGCTCTCATTTCTATTGTTTTTCTGAATGTTTTTTTTTTTTTGTTAACCAGTAAAACGTCCCCGGTATTTGGGTTAAATAAACGCTGTCTTAGGAATGTGTTTTCCAAAGAACACAAAAAGATTAGTTTTTTTTATAGAAAATATCGCACTCAGACTTGCTTTTATCAAAAGAAAAAGTCTCATTCACAGAGAGCGCTACGATGTAACGCCGCTTTGTCCTCCCCGGTTCCATGTAACCAGATCCCCCGGCTCCCCGTCTGGCTCGCCAATCAGTGGCCATCTTACTTTAAATAGGTTGAAGTTTCCCCCCTTTTTTTTTTTTACAGTATTCGGGTCAGACTGTTTCGCAGGCACCGCCGGGAGCTGTAACCGGAGAAGATGTCCTCCTTATTAAAAGTAACGTTCTTCGCTTTATTTCAGAAAATTCAAGGGTTAATCGGCCTAGAAAAGGAAAAAGCAGAGAGTGTGGCGGAGGAGCTGGCAGTCCGGTACCCGCAGAGCGTCCCCCAAGAGCTTTCTGTGCTTCAGGAAGAATGTCGGGCGTTACTGGGAGATACCGAAGAGAAGGCAAGTAGACGTTAGAATGGGAAGTATGGAAGCCTCATAAACCCGCCGGCAGATCGGCCCCATCCGGCCCCCGTCTAGTCGCCCGTTTCTCCTGCTGTAAAGACTCAAACCTTAATCAGTCGCTGGTCCCGTCTTAGATCCAGGAGCCGTATGTCTATCCCATGCAGGTTTAATACCCTCGCTGGATTACCCTCTACCACTTCTGCTGGGAGGCTGCGCCACTTGTCTACTTCTTATCTATTTGTTTGGGGGAGAAAAAATAAACTGTTGTTTCTCTTTTGCTTAACGGCAGGTTAAGAATGAGATGTTGAAAACGTCTCCTCAGTACGTCATGACCAAGACAGTCGAGGAGATAACATCCGGCCTCCAGAGAATAGAAGTTCAGCTCACGCAAAAAAGCCAAAATATCTTCAAAGCCAAAGAACTCCAAAAGGTGAGAAAAAAGGACTTTATATATTTTATATATATATATATGTTTTTAAATCATTTAGTTGAAGGGTCAGACTTACCGGTAGTAGAGGAGCCGTTGATCGCTGTTCTAGCAGCGATCCGTCAGTAGCTTGAGATAACTCGAGCTGTGGAAACGTCGGCATCTTACTGCCTTCTCCAACCTTCCGCGTTCGATCCCACCGCTGGCAGCTTCTAACGATCTTATCTCACCCAGAACATCTGGGATGAAGTTGACGCCTGCCATTCCAAGCTGATCGCGCTGGAGTCCGAGGTCCAGGATCTGGCAGAAGAAGACCCGAGTCGGGCACAGGAGTGGATGGATAAATTAACGGAGCCGTTCAGCCGCTACCAGCAAGTATCGTATCTTGTCGAGCGCCGCACGGCTAATCTGAATAAGGTGAGAGGTGGAGAGACGTCGCCCGCGTGAGGAGCCCCTCTAACGCGTGAAATGAGATTATATGTCCTGATTGATCGTCGGGTCTGTAGAGCTCCACAGATGGAAGACGATCGGGACGGCTAACGTGTGACATTTCTTCCTCAGGCGGCTACCAGGCTCGAGGAATACGAAGAAACCTTAACGAGCACCGAAGCCTGGATCAAGAGCGCCGACAACTTGCTGACTGAAGAAATGAAAGATTGTTCTGCGAAAGCCCTCAGTCGGCATTTAAATGCCTTGGAGGTAAGAAGACCCCTGCTGTAACAACTAAAACCTTGGTCGTTGGTCTCGTCTTAGATTCAGGAGCCGTATGTCTATCACATGCATGTTTAATACCCTCACTGTATTACCCTCTACCACTTCTGCTGGGAGGCTGTTCCACTTATCCACCACCCTCTCAGTAAAGTCAAACGTCCTTCCATCCCCCCTCTCTCTCTTCTCCCCCCCGAGCTGTATATGCTGAGATGTTTTAGTCTTTCCTGATGTATCCTGACAATGTATCCAACATTTAAAATCACACAAAATCACACAAAAAAAGAAGATTTTGGTACACTTTTTCGATTTCAGTTTTTGTCACTTCTTTGGACAGATTGCTTTGGACGACTCGGAGCAGAAGCACAATATTTTGGGGCAAATCCACGGAGAATTGGGCGAACTGGCACAAATCTTCCAGACAGAAGAGGTGGAAAAGCGTCTCGGTGAAATAAGCAGCCAAGTGATTGTTCTTCAGCAGCGGATCGTTACCGTCCTTCCGCATGTCCAGCACGTGACGAGCGTAAGGCCGGGGGTCCGCACGCCGCGTCGCTGCGGGGGGATATGGGGGATAACCCCAGGCTGATTTTGACGGAGGAATAAATCTCAGAAAACACACTTTGTTTCATTTTTAGGAAATACTTTTTATAGAAGCTGAAGTAAAGCGCGTGGAGAAGAAGGTGGAAACGATTAAAACTATTTTGATGTCGAATGATATCGATGATATGTCGCCCATGGAACATTACAAAAACGGAGAGGTGACATTCCTTTACTTATTGGTTTTAGCGTTACGGTTATACGTTACGGAAACATTCGATTATTTTGAATGTTATGGTTAGTTGGTCACTTAGAAATGTCCTTGTTTTTGGAAGAAAAGAGGATTTTGTCCATTAAAATAACATGAAATGGATCAGAAATCCAGCGCAGACAGGGTTAATGCTGTAGATGACTATTGTAGCTGGAAACGGCTGATTTTTAATGGAATCTCTTCATAGGCGTACAGATGCCTTTATCACTCCCATCACTCCTGTGTTCCAGTGGCCCTTTATCACTCCCATCACTCCTGTGTTCCAGTGGCCCTTTACCACTCCCATCACTCCTGTGTTCCAATGGCCCTTTATCACTCCCATCACTCCTGTGCTCCAATGGCCCTTTATCACTCCCATCACTCCTGTGTTCCAATGGCCCTTTATCACTCCCATCACTCCTGTGTTCCAATGGCCCTTTATCACTCCCATCACTCCTGTGTTCCAATGGCCCTATATCACTCCCATCACTCCTGTGTTCCAATGGCCCTTTATCACTCCCATCACTCCTGTGTTCCAATGGCCCTTTATCACTCCCATCACTCCTGTGTTCCAACGGCCCTTTATCACTCCCATCACTCCTGTGTTCCAATGGCCCTTTATCACTCCCATCACTCCTGTGTTCCAATGGCCCTTTATCACTCCCATCACTCCTGTGTTCCAACGGCCCTTTATCACTCCCATCACTCCTGTGTTCCAATGGCCCTTTATCACTCCCATCACCCTTCTGTAATGATGTAATGAGTGGAGCGGCTATTCTTACTGTTTTCTTGGCTTTGAGCTGGTGGGGTAAGGAATTTAAGACAAACGGTGGGTACTTAATGTCATCTGGAACCAAGTCAAATTGGGGGGTCTATGCTGATGGGAGATGGGGGTCTTCCGATTGCAAATAAGTTTTCTTGTGGGGTACACACGGAGAACATCGCCCTATCCATATTCCGATGTCCCCCAGGTTATACTTCAGAACACGGAACCCATGAAGAAGACGATCGCTGAGATAGACGCTTACGGGCTGGAGCTGAGGTTATCCGAGTCTGGGGTCCGATCCCTCTGCGTGTTCAGAAGGACGGGGCAGCTCTTCAAACAGATCGAGACGCTGGAAAACGCCACCAAAGAGCAAAATAACCTATTAACGGTAACGAAAGGACAACAACTTCTTATCAAAACGCTCATTTCGTAACATTCTTACCTTCCTGTAACATTTTCCTAAACAAAAAGCAACAACTGCTTCCAAAACGCAGGCGTGGAATCATTTTCTGCGTAAATCTTGCGTTTTTTGTTAATATATCCATACCTTTTTTTTGTGTTTGCAGCCGATCATCACTGAAATGAAGGAGTATGAACAGGAACAAGAAAAACTAAAACATCTTTCCAAGAACTTTACCCTCGAAACCCCGGATATCAAGGTAGACCTTCCTATTAACCCCTGATTATCTAGGTCTTTTTTCCATAAAATATGAATTTTAAACAAATCTATTTTATAAAACAAGCAAGTTTACAAACATTTTGTTTTGAATTTTATTTGAAAACGATTCACAAAGTGAAATATTTGTTTGCAGATGAAAACAGAAGCTTTGAAGGATCGTCTGGGGGAGATAAACCGCAGAAAGGAGTTCCTTTTACTTTCCCTGAGAAGGTCGATCACGGAGCAGCTTCAGCTTCTGGAACGAGAAACCCAGGACGGGGGATCTGACCCTCTGAGCTCTCCTGTGACCGAGGAACCGACACCCCCCGGCACAGACACCCCTCACGCGCAGGTCGCCCTCTGAGGACATCTCAGTCCACTTACTGTGTTATACCGGGGGGGTCTCAAACAATAAGGACATTTCAGTATAGCGCTGTATAAATTAATAACCCCCCCAGTGCTGTATACAGTAATCCCCCCCCAGTACTGTATACAGTAACAACCCCCAGCACTGTATACAGTAATATAACCCCCCAGCGCTGTATACAGTAATATAACCCCCAGCGCTGTATACAGTAATATAACCCCCAGTGCTGTATACAGTAATAACCCCCAGCGCTGTATACAGTAATATAACCCCCAGCACTGTATACAGTAATATAACCCCCAGCACTGTATACAGTAATATAACCCCCCCAGCGCGGTATACAGTAATATAACCCCCAGCGCTGTATACAGTACTATAACCCCCAGCACTGTATACAGTAATATAACCCCCAGCACTGTATACAGTAATATAACCCCCAGCACTGTATACAGTAATATAACCCCCCAGCGCTGTATACAGTAATATAACCCCCAGCGCTGTATACAGTAATATAACCCCCAGTGCTGTATACAGTAATATAACCCCAGCGCTGTATACAATAATATAACCCCCATGCGCTGTATAGAATAATATAACCCCCCCCAGCGCTGTATGCAGTAATATAACCCCCCAGCGCTGTATACAGTAATATAACCCCCAGCGCTGTATACAGTAATATAACCCCAGCGCTGTATTCAGTAATATAACCCCCAGCGCTGTATACAGTAATAACCCCCCAGCACTGTATACAGTAATATAACCCCCCCAGCGCTGTATACAGTAATATAACCCCCAGCGCTGTATACAGTAATATAACCCCCCCAGCGCTGTATACAGTAATATAACCCCCCAGCGCTGTATACAGTAATATAACCCCTCAGCGCTGTATACAGTAATATAACCCCCCAGCGCTGTATACAGTAACAACCCCCAGCGCTGTATACAGTAATATAACCCCCCAGCGCTGCATACAGTAATATAACCCCCAGCGCTGTATACAGTAATAACCCCCAGCGCTGTATACAGTAATATAACCCCCCAGCACTGTATACAGTAATATAACCCCCCCAGCGCTGTATACAGTAATATAACCCCGCAGCGCTGTATACAGTAACAACCCCCAGCGCTGTATACAGTAATATAACCCCCAGCGCTGTATACAGTAATATAACCCCCAGCGCTGTATACAGTAATATAACCCCCCAGCGCTGTATACAGTAATATAACCCCCAGCGCTGTATACAGTAATATAACCCCCCAGCGCTGTATACAGTAATATACCCCCCAGCGCTGTATACAGTAATATAACCCCCAGCGCTGTATACAGTAATATAACCCCCCAGCGCTGTGTACAGTAATATAACCCCCCAGCGCTGTATACAGTAATATACCCCCCCAGTGCTGTATACAGTAATAACCCCCAGCGCTGTATACAGTAATATAACCCCCAGCACTGTGTACAGTAATATAACCCCCCAGCGCTGTATGCAGTAATATAACCCCCAGTGCTGTATACAGTAATAGCCCCCAGCGCTGTATACAGTAATATAACCCCCAGCGCTGTATACAGTAATATAACCCCCAGTGCTGTATACAGTAATATAACCCCCCCAGCACTGTATACAGTAATATAACCCCCCAGCGCTGCATACCGTAATATAACCCCCCAGCGCTGTATACAGTAATATAACCCCCCAGCGCTGTATACAGTAATATAACCCCCAGCGCTGTATACAGTAATATAACCCCCCAGCGCTGTATACAGTAAGATACCCCCCAGCGCTGTATACAGTAATATAACCCCCAGCGCTGTATACAGTAATATAACCCCCCAGCGCTGTATACAGTAATATAACCCCCCAGCGCTGTATACAGTAATATAACCCCCAGCGCTGTATACAGTAATATAACCCCCAGCGCTGTATACAGTAATATAACCCCCAGTGCTGTATACAGTAACATAACCCCCCAGGGCTGTATACAGTAATAACCCCCCAGGGCTGTATACAGTAATAACCAGCATTTTATGGTGATGCTAATGAAGTCCGTTCCTCCATAGACTTTCATTATACAGAGAGTCCATGTAGGTGATTAAGACTGAGCCATTCTATTTCCCAAAGGCAGTATGATAAGGAGTCGGGGTGTTTAGTAGATTGGGGATCAGATAACAGAGAGAGAACTCAAATACAAATGGTTAATATCCAGCTGCCTGAAAACATTATGTTATGGATGGCATATATTTTTGATCATAAAGAGTTAATATGTTTGACATCTTTATTTTTTAGACATGGATGGAGTCCTACTTTTTGCCATCGTTGGTGGAGGAGGCTGAAGAAGACTCGCTGCCGACTCCATTTAGTGAAAATGCAACGGTAATAAAAAAAAACAACTAAAATATGACCCGACTTTACATAACGACGTAAAAACATTTTTTGTTTACTAAACGGCTTCCTTTTGTAAACACGGAGGAGAGAAAGAGGCACAAAGTGAGATTGTTCCGCTTTATCTTTATTCAATGGTTGGAGCCGCAGACTTTTTAACTATTCACTGACCCCAGAGTCTGTAACGTAAACACGTGATAAAGTGTCCGTTTCCGGGCGAGTGAAAAGACGTTAACGAGTCGTAAACAAAATAACTCGTTTGGCTTTCTGCGGGATTATTTCAGCGTCTGTTGATAATTCTAGCAACGGCGATTATATTATTTATATTTTGCTTTGTTTTTTGACTTCGTAGGTGGAAGAAAAGGCTCTGGCAGCCGGAGACGTCTCCCAACGATCTCCAGCTGAACCCGTCCCAGATCCTTCAACTGCTCCATCAGAAGACGCAGATAAGGTATCGCTTTACGTTCCAAGTGAATGATGGAAGTGAAACTCAGAGTCTCGCGTTACAGTTTCAGTGTTGATCAAAGGAGGCACGTCGAGTTTTTGTCGTGGGCGCCGTCATGGCCGCCGTGAATTATTGACAGATGAAGTTTTGTCAGCAGCCTCCAGCCCTCACCTTGCGACAATTCACAAGGACAAGCGTGAGATACGGCACACGGCCCCTGGGTGTAAGGGAAGGCCAAGGAACACTAACACCCAACTTTACATTTTGTGAGTTTCAGGTGGAGGCATACAAATGATTTAAATCTCACATGTCCTCACCTGAAACCTGCAAATTCAGATGGAAAATGGCAACTGATTGCACAGGAGCAGGTCTATATACTCCTGTGCACCAGCGGCACCTAGTGTTCGGAGGATGCATTACACCCTCCATTGACTTGAATGAGTCCCTTAGTCCTGCACAATAGTCTCATTTATTAAAGTCTGTAGAGCAGACCTTTTCTTAAATTGATCACCGGAAGGGGTAATCACTTTCCACCAATGGTACCTTTGGGGTATAAAACAATTGCAGCAGGACCTTTGCGTTCCCCGGCAGGCATGTTCAGCACACGTCCTATTTTTTTGGGCTGAAGTCGCAATAAAGAAAGGTTCACCAAATCTAATGCGGCTAAAAGCGAAGGCTTCCTTTGTTCCAAATAAAAGAGCCGCAAGTTGACAAGTCTGACGGCGGACAACTTGACATGGGAGCTGGAGAAGCCCCCCCCCCCCCCACGCAGACACAGAAGCGATAAGAAGATCATTTGAGAACGAAGGATACTTTGTCTCGGCTGGAAAACAGACACGGCGAGGGGCACAGAGCGTGGATGGAGACAAAGGGTTAACTCTTAAAATCCTTTCTGTTACAAAGTTATTTATGGGTTTGCCGAGAGCGTTCTGACACAGACGTTACGGCTTTAATCCTCTCAATGGCCCATGGTCAGGAATCGCTTTGCCGTTATTATCATTTTCTAGACATTAAAAAATATTTTCTTTTTTTTTTTTCTAAAATATTTTTCTTTTTTTTTTTGGCCCGGAGCGCTTTTTATTTATTTTTCATAATTTTTTTTTTTTTTTTTTTTGCTTATTTAAAAAAAAATCTTTTTTGTCTTTTAATTGAAATATTAATTTATTGCTATATTTCCAACACTCTTCTTTTGTTAGTCGGGATACAACTCGCACGTTATCAAGAGAGAAATTGTCCGAAATGTCATTAAATCATCCTGATTGATGCTTTTCTCGCAGCTTAAGTCCCTGCTTGAACACAGGTGACCTCGGGACTCTTTTAAAGCATCCCCCAGTATGTCGGTGCTGTCGTGAGCTTCTTATTAGATGACAAAGGAGATTTAAGGAAGGATTATTATGCAAACGTAAGAGTTAGTCCAGCCAGGTCCCCTGCGCAGCGGGGAGAGACGCGCCGTGCAGCATGTCTCGCCACGTGAGCGCCGGGGCCGTGTGATTCCGCAGAGACTGCGGTTAATCATTACTTCGCCCCGCCGGCCTCTCTCGGAGTGCGAGGGGAAAGGTCTCGGCTCTCAGTGTTCCGGGTTTTCATGCTTCCTGGATATTTGTTTTCTTGGTTTTCTGTCGTTTTGGTAAAATGTTGTTTTTCTTGAGATTCTGACCCAAGACCCTCCGTCCGAGGGGCGACTCGAGTCGCTGCCAGCTGCATGCGAACAGGTTGCGGGAGGTTCGTCCGTAAGATTGACGATGATTCTGGCACAATATGGAAAGTTTGGATTAAAATGAGGCGGCTCTGGGGAGCTCTGTAAATGACGCTCGTTACGGGGGGGGGCCGTCCGGTTTTCCCAGTTTTTCTAAAATTCCGGAATGGAGATTCCAAGAGTTACTTTTTGTGTCTAAAGAAAACAGCTATAGAAATAAACCCAAAATAACACAAAGTGAGTACATGTCACGTAACAGAGTGTTCCCGGACACCGTCTCGCGGTCTCGTGGAGGTCTCGTGGCGGTCTCGCAGTCTCGTGGAGGTCTCGTGGCGGTCTCATGACGGTCTCATTGGCCATGTGACACAAAATATAAAAATATATTACTTGTTAGATTTCAATAAAGCAATACAGGATCCCCCCTCCCCGGTGATAGCTCCCCTGTAATATAATAATATCAGATTCCACCGCTTCATATGGAATGTTCTTGGAATTAAATCCCATTCCTTTCCTTTTTCCCCCAAAAGCAAATCCCTGAAATAGCTCTTGGTCTCGTCTTACATTCAGGAGCCGTATGTCTATCCCATGCATGTTTAATCCCCACCCTCTACCACTTCTGCTGGGAGGTGGTTCCACTTATCTACCACCCTCTCATCAAAGTAAAAACCTCCATTTGTTTTCTAGATTGTAAGCTCACCAGAGCTGCATTAAGTATCAATACCCGCACCAATGCAATTCATTTTAAACGATCCTCGCCGCGACGCCATGGAATCTGCCGGCGCTATATAAATGCATGTAAGGTCGCCTTTATCCCGGCAGCGAGGTTATACGTTGCAGGTTGTGCAGCCACACCTGTCGTCGGACGGCATTCCCGCCTGGCAGCGAACGACTCGCCTTCCACCGTTCCGTATGTTCTTCTTTTAACCCTTTCCCTGCCGCAGACGAGCTGCCGGGAGGCCTGCTGACACTCGGTCACGTGGCGCATGTATTCCTGTGCCGCGGGGACACGTCTGTGGGTTTCCTGCACCGTTGTTTGCGCAGGGTTTTGAAATCGCGGTTGCTTGTGAAGTTTTTTTTTTTTTTGTGTTTGCTTGCTGTGTTTGCCCCCCGCCCCCCCCCCCCGTTTCACGCCCGCGCGTCGGGGTTTCTTCTCTTTCAGGGAGATGCGGGCGAAACGTCGGCTGCTGTGATGTCTGAGGCCGAGGCGATTTTCAGCGATTGTCAGGGGCGAGTGGCCGAGGTGGAGCTCTGGTTGGAAAGGGTTAACTCGTCGTTGGCTTCGGGCAAACAAGATCCCGAGATGCAGCGCGTGGTGGAGCGGCAGCTCGCTGACTGTCAGGTGAGAGCAAACACTCAAAGTCCACTCCACTTCCATACCCAAAGCCTCCTGCCTTAAAGGGGCAGCCCCGGGAACAGCACGACTTAATAAAGTACTTTAATCTTACAAAAACACCAATAACGCACTTTGAGAGAAGCTGCAGCTCCAGAGCGCTTTTTTCCACGTCAACAGCCAGTCGGTAGCAGGAACGAGCTCCGGTCCATGGGCACGCTTTCCGCACATACACGAGAGGAGTCTCATTAGACCGCGTAGAACTCTCGTGAGTGCCCATGCAGAAACTATAGCTCTACCACTTCTGCTGGAAGGCTGTTCCACTCATCCACTGCTCTCTCAGTAGAGTAAAACCTCCTTACATTGCACACGTTTAAGTACATAGTATCGATTAAATCACATTTTTTACAAAATTATTGTTAATTTGAGTTTTATCGACTTATTCCCCCCCCCCGAAGAACACGGTAAATGAGATCGAGAAGAAGGTCTTGGCTTTGCTCGAAGGCAAAGGCCAGGAGGATCTGCAGAGAGAAGCCAAATCTCTATCATTAAAGCTACGGAGCCTCAAACCCCGCTTGGAGCGCATGCAGGAGATGCTGCAGATGAAGCCCAGCAACGAGCAGGTATGTGATATACAGATTCCAGGGGTCCTTCCTACAGAACCCCCGTCCCTTCCACCGAAGCCTCCGACCCTCTAGTGTTAGATTCCGGTCTCTCGTTGTAATTTTTCTCCTCTTTTGGAATAAACTCCCCCCCCCGTCCTTTATCTTCATAAACGTCTCTCTCTCTCTCCACTTGCTGATGGAACCGTTGTCTTCGTTCATTCAGGTTCCTAACGGAGCGCCGGCGTCACCGGACTCCGCCGGCCATCTGCAGACGACACACAACGGCGCTACGGACCCGGCTCGGGCTGACCGAAGCATTGTAAGATGATCGTGTTTGGGAGACCAGCTCCGCCGTGTAACTTTCCTCTCATTAAATCGCGACAGAGCCAAGAGGTCCAACGGGATCTCCACCAGGAGCAAGAGGGACCATAACTAAAGCGCGGGCGGACAGGGCCTTTCCCTACCTCTACCACCCAAAGACACCTAGAGTAGTAACATGCTTAGGGAAATACACCATGAATTCTATCCGCGTTCGATAGAACCCTCACGCACCGTAATGTAACGCCCTTAGAATGTTCCAGAAGGAACCCCTCGTCTCCCAATAAGATCTTTCGTGTTGTGTTATGGAGCTCATCTCTTTCCTTCTTGATTCTGCCTTTTTCTAGACCTTCGGCCCGGAGCTGGTTGAGAAGAAACTTGGTGATCCAGCGGAGTCCGAGCCAACTCACGAGACCCCCGTATCTCAGCGATCGGGGTAAATATTTCATGCGTCCCTTTCCTTGTACGCACCGTGCGTCTACCTCCTGTCCTTTTTAAGACTATATCCCCGCTTTATATTTGGTGACCTCGGGACTCAGCTTAACCCGACCATTAATAAACAAAAAGCAAGGAAAAGCAATAAAAAAAAACCTTTATTAAAAGACAGAGGGCAGGGTCAACTAAGGTCGGATAAATGTCTCCAGAAGAGAATCCTACAAGAAGGAGACCTCCATCATACGACAGAGGCTTTATGAATTTGACGAGTCCTTCTCAACCTAGAGATGAAGACCACGTTCTCGTGTCCCCCCCCATCATCCATTGTTTTTTGTTTTGTTTTCAGAAATGAATTTGCGGAAGACGTTTCAGGCGACGTTTCCCCTCCGGTCGGCGTCGTCAGGCCTTCGTCTGAAGATATGAGTTGGTGCAAGTGGCAGTATCTACAGAGAGAGCTGTCGAGTCGGGTGAAACCCATTAATGACCCGATTGTACGTCAACGTTCTGATTATGATGTAATACTTTTGTATCTGTTTAGAAGAAGACCTTTAGGTTCTAATTGCGTGGCTTTTGATCCCGATCTAATATCGTTGCGTTTAATGAATTGTTTGATTCCAGGCGGCCAAAGACGTGACGATAAGTTCTCTGCCGAGATTTCCAGTGAGCGCGGCGAAAATACCGTCTTCTGAAGACGCCGTGAAATTAAAGCTGAAGCTGGAGGTTCTGGACGACGACGACGTCCCGGTAATAGTCCTGTGTAATTCAAGCTGTCAGGACGAGCGCCGTAATAATAATGATGATGGCACCGAGAATTCTAACAGCGCGTACCCCTTCTGTTTAGGAGAAAGAAGGAGGTCAGCGGGCGGCGCTTTTCGCTTGGCTCTCCTCGGCTTCCCGGTGGTTGGAAAGCGTGGAAGAAGCGCTGGGCGCGGACGTTCTATCCGAAGAGGACGCCGCGTCGCACCTGAGCCTGTGTGGGGTAAGTGAAGACCCCGTAGACCCACCATAGATTAATCATTTGCTCATAGGATAGAGAGACACACTACCGTCCAAAAGTTTGGGGTCACTCGTAAATGCTCAGTGACCCCCAAACCTTTGAACGGTCACCCAGGTTTATTCCAAGTTTTGGCTTGCGAGACGTTACGAGATAATAATAATGATCATTAATAATAATAATAATCATCATGTTTTTTTTTTGTTTTCCTCCCAGAAACTAAAAGCCGATATAGGAAAGCTATCCGAAGCCATGGAGAGTAAGAAGGACGGCGTTTTCAGACCTTCGGCGTACGGGGAAGACCCCGCGGCGGTATTATCGCGGTGTTACGCGAACGTGCAGGCTTTGCTGGCGCAGACGAGCCTCGCGGCCGATTCCAAAGCGCAGAGAATACAGACAGAGCTTCAACGGAGCCGAAGCTACCAGGTACCGTAAAACGCGGCAGAAAATCTACTTCTCCTGCAAAAAAAAACCTATTCCGTTAATCATTTACAGTTTGGCCATAAGCCACATGTTCTAGTTTTGCATATTTTTCTTGGTTTTAGAACAGTTTTGGCCCCCTCTACAGATTTTCCTGGACAGAAGACCAAAATTTGACATTTCAACAAACTGTATCTGCAATCAACTAAATGCTTGAGAAATGTTTCTTTTTCTATTTTAATTTTATTAAAATAAATACATTTTATTATTATAATTTTTTTTTTCATTCAGCAATGATGTCATACCCATTGTGCTATATAAATCAATTAATAATATTATTAACAATCATAACGTTCAATTATAAATAATCCTAAATTACTACTAAACTGTCCAAGGGTTCTAAAACATTTTTTTCATGGAAAAAAATTAGGCCTCGTGGCTAGAGATGGTGAATTTAAATATTGTTATTAATATTATTATAATCATTATATAATTTAGCACATTTTTTGTCAATCCCTCAATTTGGCGAATTTATATTATTTTTAGATTTAATTTTCCAAAGAGTCAAACCAATTAAAAGAAACCTTTACACAAAAGATGAAGGTTTTTTCAGGTCGTTGTGTAACGGTAACCATTCTAGGAAATATATTAACCCCTTAATGACAAAGCCCGTACATGTTCATCAAAATGCATTGTTTTCAATGGGTTTAGGAACCGCCCATTGTCCTTAAGGGGTTAAAAGTATCACTTATTATGTAGCATTAAATTTGATTTATTTTCTGTTCCATAGAATGATTTATTACAGTTATATGAAGTTCTGTTGAAGAAGAAAGCTGATCTCATACAACGTTTCAGCAATGGGGGGAACCGAGAGCCAACAGAAGAACTTAAAGTAATGTTTATTTCCTATGAATGATACAGATTTAATTGTTATCAAAATTGTTACATTTTTCCCTATTGTCATCTGCCGGCGTTCTATTAATCATCTGCCGGCGTTCTATTAATCGTCTGCCGGCGTTCTATTAATATAACGTCATGATCTTCTATGCTATATTTTAAGGAAGGATCCACAAATGATCCCACCCTTAATTCTTTAAGGAGGCATGACCCTAAGAAGGACGAACTAAAAAAATGTTAAAAACTGGAAAAACGTTTTTATTAACCCCTTAAGGACAATAGGGGTTTTTACTCGTAGTATATTGTGGGACAATGGCTCTTTTAACGTTTTTCAGTGTTACTGTTTAGCTGTGATTTTCTTCTCTCTCATTTCATGCTCCCACACATATTATATATTGTTTTTTTCAGGACAAACAGGGCTTTCTTTAGATACCATTCATTTTATCATATCATCTAATTTACTATAAAAAAAATGATAAAATATGGGGATTTTTTGTTAAAAAATTACTTTTTCTCACTTTTTAAACAGAAAACTTTTACTCATCTGAAAAAACTAATGAAAAAACCTACTAAATAGATTCTACTATTTGTCCTGAGTTTAGAAATACCCAATGTTTTTATGTTTTTTTGCTTTTTTCTGCACGTTATGGGGCAATAAGTACAGGTAGCGTTTTGCCATTTCAAAACCTTTTTTTCCAAATCTGGTAATTCTTCCCCCCATGTGCCATTTCGGGTATCTTTGAAGCCGGCCAATGCAATTTACCCCATCAAATCATATATTTTTAAAAACTAGACACCCCAAGGTATTTGAAATGCTGGTATTTTAACCCTTTCAATGCACTAATTTTACCACTAACCTTTGTGAAACTTTATGGTAGTAATTCTTTTTGTATTTTTTTCACACATGTTGTACTTCAGGTATAAATTTATCGCTCCTGGTATATGTCCGTGTCACACAACACCCCAATATGTGTTCAGTAACATCTCCTGAGCGCAGCGATACCCCCCATGCATGGGTTTGTTGGGTTATTTGGGAGGTAAAAGGCCGCCTTTGTGAGGTGTGTATTTTTTTGCCATTTAGACATCTGCCCCATGTCCCATATTTGGGACATCTTTGAACCCGGCCAATTCAATTTACCCCATCAAATCATATATTTTTTAATACTAGACACCCTGTGGGCATTTGTAATGCCAATATTTTAACTCTTTCCATAATGGAATTTTTGTAAAGATAAAAAATTTTAGGACTTGCTTATTAAAAACTTTTTTTTTTTTTTTTTGGTGACAGTGGGTATTTTTACATGTTACCATATTTTTGACATTTTTTAAATTTTTTTTTTTTAAATTTTTTTTTTTTTTTTTTTTTTTTTTTTACTAGTCACTCTCATTAGTGAGCTGGGCTCCATTGACCTTGCATGGTTGGATGCAGTACCTGCATTCAACCTGCAGGAGGAGCTCGAGAGTTCTCAAGAGGGTCTGGATTGACCCTCTGTGAACTCAAATCTCTTGTTAATGCCATCCTGTGAATGACGGCAACGTCATTCACAGGATGGCACTTGTGGTTGCTCCTCGGAGCAATCACAAGGCGATCGGGGGTCGGGGGGTTGTGTTGCTACATGCCTCGATACTGAGGCATGTCAGCAACACAGTTTATGCTTAGGAAGCGATTCCGATCGCTTCCTAAGCAGTTTTAGCCGGGCGCCGCCGCGATCATTGATGATCGGTGCGGCGGCGGCCATTTTTCTTCCGGGGAGGGCTGCCGAGGGCTGCCCTCCCCGGATCCACGGTCAGCCTCACTTCTGAGGCTTCCGTGGATGCTGCAAAGCCGCCGATCGCGGCGAAAACGCCGCGATCGCGGCGATGCAGCTATTTAACGGCAGCCCGTACATGTACGGGCATTGTCGTTAACCCGTTGCACGGCAACCCCGTACATGTACGGGGATTGTCGTTAAGGGGTTAATGTATATTTTTTTTTCAGGATGCTGCCGTGTACGAGACGGAGTTAAATAAGTATGAAAGTCAAGTATCGTCACTGAAACAGCTTGGGGAGAATATGTCGGCTTTAAACCAAGATGTCCCCAAACTGGAGGTAAAGGTTCCGCACGATGTTCCGATGTTCCTCTCGACCCAACGTAACAAACGGACAAACGTCTCATTTCATCTCGTTGTAGGAAGTTCTTAGTGACGCCTGGAGGGTCCTCCGAGCCAAGCAGGTAGAATGTGCCGGGGCTGCTGTCGGCGAGACGCGTCTGGGTGCGCTGTCTCGCGGGGTATCCGAGCTGTTGGCTGTCGGGAAACAGAAGGTCTCTCGCAGTAAGACTCGTCGTTCATTCACTAAAGAGACCCTGACGTCCCACCTTCAGGATCTCAAAGTACGTCCGTAACGTTCTCCTTAAATTCACTTTTTTAGGGTCAAATATATTGGTATACTTGTTAAAAATAATATGTATTACTCTTTTCTTTATCAGACAGGGTTAAATCATCAGGAATGTGCCAATAACAAAGTGTTTGGCCCCGAGTTGGATTAATTAATACCTCCTAGCCGCTCCTTTTCACACCTAACTGTGGGGAGGTGGAGTACGCAGCAGAGAGGGATTCCTAGTTGCCTAGCGGGAGAGAGCAGTGCAGTAATACAGACTGATATAATATAACACACATATAATATAACATATATAATATAACACATATATAATATAACACACATATATAATATAACAAACATATAACACATATAATATAACACATATATATAATATAACACACATATAATATAACACACATATACTATAACACACATATACTATAACACACATATACTATAACATATATAATATAACACATATATAATATAACACACATATAATATAACACATATATAATATAACAAACATATAACACACATATAATATAACATATATATAATATAACACACATATAATATAACACACATATAATATAACATATATAATATAACACATATAATATAACACATATAATATAACATATATAATATAACACATATATAATATAACACATATATAATATAACACACATATAATATAGCACACATATAATATAACATATATAATATAACACACATATACTATAACACACATATACTATAACATATATAATATAACACATATATAATATAACACACATATAATATAACACATATATAATATAACAAACATATAACACACATATAATATAACACATATATAATATAACACATATATATAATATAACACACATATAATATAACACACATATAATATAACACACATATAATATAACACATATAATATAACACATATATAATATAACACACATATAATATAGCACACATATAACATATATAATATAACACACATATAATATAACACATATATAATATAACACACATATAATATAACACATATAATATAACACACATATAATATAACATATATATAATATAACACATATATAATATAACACATATATAATATAACACACATATAAAATAACACACATATAATATAACAAACATATGTTATATGTTTGTTATATTATGTGTGTTATATATATATATGTATGTTATATATATATGTGTGTGTGTTATATATATATATATATATATATATATATATATGTGTTATATTATATGTGTGTTATATGTGTGTTATAGTATATGTGTGTTATAGTATATGTGTGTTATAGTATATGTGTGTTATATTATATGTGTGTTATAGTATATGTGTGTTATAGTATGTGTGTTATAGTATATGTGTGTTATATTATATGTGTGTTATATTATATGTGTGTTATATTATATATGTGTTATAGTATATGTGTGTTATAGTATATGTGTGTTATATTATATGTGTGTTATATTATATATGTGTTATAGTATATGTGTGTTATAGTATATGTGTGTTATATTATATGTGTGTTATATTATATATGTGTTATAGTATATGTGTGTTATAGTATATGTGTGTTATAGTATATGTGTGTTATATTATATGTGTGATATATATATATATAACACACATATAATATAACACATATATAATATGATATAGCAGATATTAAGTATAATGTTCATTACAAATGGTTAATGGAAAGTGTTTTTTTTGTGTTTCCTGTAGAATTTTTTCAGCATTTTCGATAATCAGGTGCTCTTGCTCCAAGCGCACTCGTTAAAGCCGTTCCATGGGGTATCGGGCGAGGAACATACGAGATACGGGAACGTGCTGCGGGAAGCCTCGTCACTCCAGGAAGACGCGGAATCGCACGTCATCCACCTGACGAGCGTCTTAAAGGTAATAACGTCCAACCTAAAAACCTCCTGCCCCCAGGTGCTGCGCAATGCCGGCACCGGCACCAAATAATTATCTCAATGGAGATTTAACCCATACAGCATAGCAACAGCCTGCCTTTTAGATATTGGTAAACTGGCTGAGGGTCCTCGGAGTTGCTTTTTACCATCAGACAGAGGATTTCAGTGTAAGCGAGCCCCAAGGACAATGATGAGGAGTTACTGGCGCTTTAAGGCCAGCGGCCACCGAGTATCTGCCCAGTATGCCAGATGGCCAGTCCAGGCGAGATGTTATTAGTGGGGCGGGGGCAGCTTGTTTTTATATATAGTGTTTCATAATATATATTTATATATAATATTATATTATAATTCATACCGTTAACAGGACTGGCAAGAATTTGACTCAAAATATGAGCGTCTTAGCAAGGAGCTAAAGTCTTTGACATCCGCGATCCCCAGCAAAAGTTTGGTTGAAGAAACAGAAGAAAGAGTGAAGGAACGGCTCATCCAGTATCAGGTAATTTATCTGTTTTAAGACAAAAAATATAACTTCAGTGAAAAAAAAAACAAATGTTTTTTTCCAATCAACAAACTGTGACGTTTTTGCTAATTTTTCAGAAGGCGCGTCAGGGAAAATACAGACATAACCTGTATATTTAATCTGCCATGAACTCCTCCCCACAATTGCCCACAGCCAATGAAAGGAGAGGAGCCACTTATTGGGGAGGAATAATCATGCAACTCAAAATTAGAAGATTTTGACAATTCCTACAATATCTATTATTTAACTAAACTAAACTTTTTTTTTTTCTGTCAGCAAATTAAAAGGCTCATCGATGCCAACGAATCCAGAGTGAGCCAAATCATCTTGGACGGGAAGAAGATTCTGACGCACGTGAGCTGCCCGGCGCTGGAGGCTCAGATAACCGACGCGGAGCAGCAATGGACGTTTCTAACCAAGAAAGCCGATCACGACCTTCAACGCCTCGAGACGCTCATCAGACTCCTGACCAGGTCGGGTTTTACCAAAGACGTTGCTTATTATAAATTATAGAATTATATTATAAATTATTAATTTATTTTCTATTTTAATATGTTGTGTTGTTACCTTTTTTTTAGTTAATTCTACAGAAAAGCATTTAAAATATGTTTAATCGTTGCTTTCCACTTAAAATAACGTCTCTTGTGCGTTGACTGTGATATTTCACCGTTCTGCACCAGGCTTCCTCGTTCTTCGTGGGTCGTTACTTTGTTACTCTTTTTTTTCTTTGTTCTTCTATTCTTTTATAGTTTTTGTAATGAGCTCCATAGCGGTTGTTTAAAATCTAATATAAGGCTCTATTTGGCTGCAGGTTGTGGATGGGGCACCGCCCGATATTACATAATTTAAATATAACTTTTCATATACAGAATTTATAGCCAACGCTGGGGTCGTTAACCCCTTAATGACAAAGCCTGTACATGTACGGACTCAAAATGCGTTGTTTTCAATGGGTTTAGGGACCGCCCATTGTCTTTAAGGGGTTAATGGCGTTATACTTATGGTTTGGTGTCTCTGCAGTTACAACCGAGATTTGGCCGAATTATCACAATGGTTACAATCTGCTCAGCAAAAACTGAAGAGCTGGAAGAGCCAATCGCTGGACGCCTCTCAGGATCTGACCGACGTCCGGCAGAACCTCAGCGACTTCTATGTAAGTTCACAAAACCGGCAACAATATCGAACTCAAGCGAACAACCAAAATATAATATTTATATATTATAATTAGTAGTAGTAGAAGTAGTGGAAAAAAGTATTATTATGGCTAAATAAGTGAAAAAATTTAGACCGCGGACCTTAAGTTTTTGCCAAAAAAGGAAAAATTTTAAAAACACTCAAAACCTCTAGGAAATCATTCAACCTGAACCCCAAACATAATTCCAGTTTAAAGTAGTGATTTATAAAGCCTGGTTTGTAAGCTACAGGAGATAATGGAAATCGCTGAAAACGTGAAAAAATTTAGGCCGCGGACCTTAAGTTTTTGCCAAAAAATGAAAAATTTTAAAAACACTCAAAACCTCTAGGAAATTATTCCTTTATTGTCCCAAATAACATCCCAGTTAAAAGGAGTGATATTTAAGTCCTTCTTTGGAAGCTACCGGGGACAACAGATATGGCTGAAAAGGTGAAAAAATTTAGACCGCGGACCTTAAGTTTTTGCCAAAAAATAAATTTTTTTAAAAACACTCAAAACCTCTATCAAATCATTCCATTATTGTCCCAAATAACATCCCAGTTAAAAGGAATGGTATTGAAGGCCTTCTTTGGAAGCTACAGGGGACAACAGATATGGCTGAAAAGGTGAAAAAATTTAGACCGCGGACCTTAAGTTTTTGCCAAAAAATGAAAAATTTTAAAAACACTCAAAACCTCTGGGAAATCATTCAACCTGAACCCCAAAAATAATTCCAGTTAAAAGTAGTGATTTATAAAGCCTGGTTTGTAAGCTACAGGAGATAATGGAAATCGCTGAAAACGTGAAAAAATTTAGGCCGCGGGCCTTAAGTTTTTGCCAAAAAATGAAAAATTTTAAAAACACTCAAAACCTCTAGGAAATCATTCCTTTATTTTCCCAAATAACATCCCAGTTAAAAGGAGTGATATTTAAGGCCTTCTTTGGAAGCTACCGGGGACAACAGATATGGCTGAAAAGGTGAAAAAATTTTCACCGCGGACCTTAAGTTTTTGCCAAAAAATGAAAAATTTTAAAAACAATCAAAACCTCTAGGAAATCATTCAACCTGAACCCCAAACATAATTCCAGTTAAAAGTAGTGATTTATAAAGCCTGGTTTGTAAGCTACAGGAGATAATGGAAATCGCTGAAAACGTGAAAAAATTTAGGCCGCGGACCTTAAGTTTTTGCCAAAAAATGAAAAATTTTAAAAACACTCAAAACCTCTAGCAAATCATTCAACCTGAACCCCAAACATAATTCAAATTAAATGTAGTGGTATATAAAGCCTGGTTTGTAAGCTACAGGAGATAATGGAAATCGCTGAAAACGTGAAAAAATTTAGGCCGCGGACCTTAAGTTTTTGCCAAAAAATGAAACATTTTAAAAACACTCAAAACCTCTAGGAAATCATTCCTTTATTCTCCCAAATAACATCCCAGTTAAAAGGAGTGATATTTAAGGCCTTCTTTGGAAGCTACAGGGGACAACAGATATGGCTGAAAAGGTGAAAAAATTTAGACCGCGGACCTTAAGTTTTTGCCAAAAAATGAAAAATTTTAAAAACACTCAAAACCTCTAGGAAATCATTCAACCTGAACCCCAACCCTAATTCCAGTTAAAAGTAGTGATTTATAAAGCCTGGTTTGTAAGCTACAGGAGATAATGGAAATCGCTGAAAACGTGAAAAAATTTAGGCCGCGGACCTTAAGTTTTAGCCAAAAAATGAAAAATTTTAAAAACACTCAAAACCTCTAGGAAATCATTCAACCTGAACCCCAAACATAATTCCAGTTAAATGTAGTGATTTATAAAGCCTGGTTTGTAAGCAACAGGAGATAATGTAAAAAGCTGAAAACGTGAAAAAATTTAGGCCGCGGACCTTAAGTTTTTGCAAAAAAATGAAAAATTTTAAAAACACTCAAAACCTCTAGGAAATCATTCAACCTGAACCCCAAACATAATTCCAGTTAAAAGTAGTGATTTATAAAGCCTGGTTTGTAAGCTACAGGAGATAATGGAAATCGCTGAAAACTTAAAAAAATTTAGACCGCGGACCTTAAGTTTTTGCCAAAAAATGAAAAATTTTAAAAACACTCAAAACCTCTAGGAAATCATTCAACCTGAACCCCAAACATAATTCCAGTTAAAAGTAGTGATTTATAAAGCCTGGTTTGTAAGCTACAGGAGATAATGGAAATCGCTGAAAACATGAAAAAATTTAGACCGCGGACCTTAAGTTTTTGCCAAAAAATGAAAAATTTTAAAAACACTCAAAACCTCTAGGAAATCATTCAACCTGAACCCCAAACATAATTCCAGTTAAAAGTAGTGATTTATAAAGCCTGGTTTGTAAGCTACAGGAGATAATGGAAATCGCTGAAAACTTAAAAAAATTTAGACCGCGGACCTTAAGTTTTTGCCAAAAAATTAAAAATTTGAAAAACACTCAAAACCTCTAGGAAATCATTCAACCTGAACCCCAAACATAATTCCAGTTAAAAGTAGTGATTTATAAAGCCTGGTTTCTAAGCTACAGGAGATAATGGAAATCGCTGAAAACGTGAAAAAATTTAGACCGCGGACCTTAAGTTTTTGCCAAAAAATGAAAAATTTTAAAAACACTCAAAACCTCTAGGAAATCATTCAACCTGAACCCTAAACATAATTCCAGTTAAAAGTAGTGATTTATAAAGCCTGGTTTGTAAGCTACAGGAGATAATGGAAATCGCTGAAAACATGAAAAAATTTAGACCGCGGACCTTAAGTTTTTGCCAAAAAATGAAAAATTTTAAAAACACTCAAAACCTCTAGGAAATCATTCAACCTGAACCCTAAACATAATTCCAGTTAAAAGTAGTGATTTATAAAGCCTGGTTTGTAAGCTACAGGAGATAATGGAAATCGCTGAAAACATGAAAAAATTTAGACCGCGGACCTTAAGTTTTTGCCAAAAAATGAAAAATTTTAAAAACACTCAAAACCTCTAGGAAATCATTCAACCTGAACCCCAAACATAATTCCAGTTAAAAGGAGTGATATATAAAGCCTGGTTTGTAAGCTACAGGAGATAATGGAAATCGCTGAAAACATGAAAAAATTTACACCGCGGACCTTAAGTTTTTGCCAAAAAATGAAAACTTTTAAAAACACTCAAAACCTCTAGGAAATCATTCAACCTGAACCCCAAACATAATTCCAGTTAAGAGTAGTGATTTATAAAGCCTGGTTTGTAAGCTACAGGAGATAAAGGAAATCGCTGAAAACATGAAAAAATTTAGACCGCGGACCTTAAGTTTTTGCCAAAAAATGAAAAATTTTAAAAACACTCAAAACCTCTAGCAAATCATTCCTTTATTGTCCCAAATAACATCCCAGTTAAAAGGAATGGTATTCAAGGCCTTCTTTGGAAGCTACCGGGGACAACAGATATGGCTGAAAAGGTGAAAAAATTTAGACCGCGGACCTTAAGTTTTTGCCAAAAAATGAAAAATTTTAAAAACACTCAAAACCTTTAGGAAATCATTCAACCTGAACCCCAAACATAATTCCAGTTAAAAGTAGTGATTTATAAAGCCTGGTTTGTAAGCTACAGGAGATAATGGAAATCGCTGAAAACGTGAAAAAATTTAGACCGCGGACCTTAAGTTTTTGCCAAAAAATGAAAAATTTTAAAAACACTCAAAACCTCTAGGAAATCATTCCTTTATTGTCCCAAATAACATCCCAGTTAAAAGGAGTGATATTTAAGGCCTTCTTTGGAAGCTACCGGGGACAACAGATATGGCTGAAAAGGTGAAAAAATTTTGACCGCGGACCTTAAGTTTTTGCCAAAAAATGAAAAATTTTAAAAACACTCAAAACCTTTAGGAAATCATTCAACCTGAACCCCAAACATAATTCCAGTTAAAAGTAGTGATTTATAAAGCCTGGTTTGTAAGCTACAGGAGATAATGGAAATCGCTGAAAACGTGAAAAAATTTAGACCGCGAACCTTAAGTTTTTGCCAAAAAATGAAAAATTTTAAAAACACTCAAAACCTCTAGGAAATCATTCCTTTATTGTCCCAAATAACATCCCAGTTAAAAGGAGTGATATTTAAGGCCTTCTTTGGAAGCTACCGGGGACAACAGATATGGCTGAAAAGGTGAAAAAATTTTGACCGCGGACCTTAAGTTTTTGCCAAAAAATGAAAAATTTTAAAAACACTCAAAACCTTTAGGAAATCATTCAACCTGAACCCCAAACATAATTCCAGTTAAAAGGAGTGATTTATAAAGCCTGGTTTGTAAGCTACAGGAGATAATGTAAAAAGCTGAAAACGTGAAAAAATTTAGACCGCGGACCTTAAGTTTTTGCCAAAAAAATAAATTTTTTTAAAAACACTCAAAACCTCTAGGAAATCATTCAACCTGAACCCCAAACATAATTCCAGTTAAAAGGAGTGATATATAAAGCCTGGTTTGTAAGCTACAGGAGATAATGGAAATCGCTGAAAACGTGAAAAAATTTAGGCCGCGGACCTTAAGTTTTTGCCAAAAAATGAAACATTTTAAAAACACTCAAAACCTCTAGCAAATCATTCCTTTATTGTCCCAAATAACATCCCAGTTAAAAGGAATGGTATTGAAGGCCTTCTTTAGAAGATACCTGGGACAACAGATATGGCTGAAAAGGTGAAAAAATTTAGGCCGCGGACCTTAAGTTTTTGCCAAAAAATGAAAAATTTTAAAAACACTCAAAACCTCTAGGAAATCATTCAACCTGAACCCCAAACATAATTCCAATTAAATGTAGTGGTATATAAAGCCTGGTTTGTAAGCTACAGGAGATAATGGAAATCGCTGAAAAGGTGAAAAAATTTAGACCGCGGACCTTAAGTTTTTGCCAAAAAATGAAAAATTTTAAAAACACTCAAAACCTCTAGGAAATCATTCAACCTGAACCCCAAACATAATTCCAGTTAAATGTAGTGATTTATAAAGCCTGGTTTGTAAGCAACAGGAGATAATGTAAAAAGCTGAAAACGTGAAAAAATTTAGGCCGCGGACCTTAAGTTTTTGCAAAAAAATGAAAAATTTTAAAAACACTCAAAACCTCTAGGAAATCATTCCTTTATTGTCCCAAATAACATCCCAGTTAAAAGGAGTGATATTTAAGGCCTTCTTTGTTAGCTACATGGGACAACAGATATGGCTGAAAAGGTGAAAAAATTTAGGCCGCAGACCTTAAGTTTTTGCCAAAAAATGAAAAATTTTAAAAACACTCAAAACCTCTAGGAAATCATTCAACCTGAACCCCAAACATAATTCCAGTTAAAAGTAGTGATTTATAAAGCCTGGTTTGTAAGCTACAGGAGATAATGGAAATCGCTGAAAACATGAAAAAATTTACACCGCGGACCTTAAGTTTTTGCCAAAAAATAAAAAATTTGAAAAACACTCAAAACCTCTAGGAAATCATTCTTTTATTGTCCCAAATAACATCCCAGTTAAAAGGAATGGTATTGAAGGCCTTCTTTGGAAGCTACCGGGGACAACAGATATGGCTGAAAAGGTGAAAAAATTTAGGCCGCAGACCTTAAGTTTTTGCCAAAAAATGAAAACTTTTAAAAACACTCAAAACCTTTAGGAAATCATTCAACCTGAACCCCAAACATAATTCCAATTAAATGTAGTGGAATATAAAGCCTGGTTTGTAAGCTACAGGAGATAATGGAAATCGCTGAAAACGTGAAAGAAATTTAGGCCGCGGACCTAAAGTTTTTGCCAAAAAATGAAAAATTTTAAAAACACTCAAAACCTCTAGGAAATCATTCAACCTGAACCCCAAACCTAATTCCAGTTAAAAGTAGTGATTTATAAAGCCTGGTTTGTAAGCTACAGGAGATAATGGAAATCACTGAAAACGTGAAAAAATTTAGGCCGCGGACCTTAAGTTTTTGCCAAAAAATGAAAAATTTTAAAAACACTCAAAACCTCTAGGAAATCATTCCTTTATTGTCCCAAATAACATCCCAGTTAATAGGAATGGTATTCAAGGCCTTCTTTGGAAGCTACAGGGGACAACAGATATGGCTGAAAAGGTGAAAAAATTTAGACCGCGGACCTTAAGTTTTTGGCAAAAAAATTAAAATTTTAAAAACACTCAAAACCTCTAGGAAATCATTCAACCTGAACCCCAAACATAATTCCAGTTAAAAGTAGTGATTTATAAAGCCTGGTTTGTAAGCTACAGGAGATAATGGAAATCGCTGAAAACGTGAAAAAATTTAGACCGCGGACCTTAAGTTTTTGCCCAAAAAAATTTTTTTTTAAAAACACTCAAAACCTCTAGGAAATCATTCAACCTGAACCCCAAACATAATTCCAGTTAAAAGTAGTGGTATATAAAGCCTGGTTTGTAAGCTACAGGAGATAATGGAAAAAGCTGAAAACGTGAAAAAATTTAGGCCGCGGACCTTAAGTTTTTGCCAAAAAATGAAAAATTTTAAAAACACTCAAAACCTCTAGCAAATCATTCCTTTATTGTCCCAAATAACATCCCAGTTAAAAGGAATGGTATTGAAGGCCTTCTTTGGAAGCTACTGGGGACAACAGATATGGCTGAAAAGGTGAAAAAATTTAGACCACGGACCATACGTTTTTGCCAAAAAATGAAAAATTTTAAAAACACTCAAAACCTCTAGGAAATCATTCAACCTGAACCCCAAACATAATTCCAATTAAAAGTAGTGATTTATAAAGCCTGGTTTGTAAGCTACAGGAGATAATGTAAAAAGCTGAAAACGTGAAAAAATTTAGACCGCGGACCTTAAGTTTTTGCCAAAAAATAAATTTTTTCAAAAACACTCAAAACCTCTAGGAAATCATTCAACCTGAACCCCAAACATAATTCCAGTTAAAAGTAGTGATTTATAAAGCCTGGTTTGTAAGCTACAGGAGATAATAGAAATCGCTGAAAACATGAAAAAATTTAGACCGCGGACCTTAAGTTTTTGCCAAAAAATAAATTTTTTTAAAAAACACTCAAAACCTCTAGGAAATCATTCAACCTGAACCCCAAACATAATTCCAGTTAAAAGTAGTGATTTATAAAGCCTGGTTTGTGAGCTACAGGAGATAATGGAAAAAGCTGAAAACATGAAAGAATTTAGACCGCGGACCTTAAGTTTTTGCCAAAAAATGAAAAATTTTAAAAACACTCAAAACCTCTAGCAAATCATTCCTTTATTGTCCCAAATAACATCCCAGTTAAAAGGAGTGATATTTAAGGCCTTCTTTGGAAGCTACCGGGGACAACAGATATGGCTGAAAAGGTGAAAAAATTTTGACCGCGGACCTTAAGTTTTTGCCAAAAAATGAAAACTTTTAAAAACACTCAAAACCTTTAGGAAATCATTCAACCTGAACCCCAAACATAATTCCAATTAAATGTAGTGGAATATAAAGCCTGGTTTGTAAGCTACAGGAGATAATGTAAAAAGCTGAAAACGTAAAAAATATTTAGACCGCGGACCTTAAGTTTTTGCCAAAAAATGAAAAATTTTAAAAACACTCAAAACCTCTGGCAAATCATTCCTTTATTGTCCCAAATATCATCCCAGTTAATAGGAATGGTATTCAAGGCCTTCTTTGGAAGCTACAGGGGACAACAGATATGGCTGAAAAGGTGAAAAAATTTAGGCCGCGGACCTTAAGTTTTTGCCAAAAAATGAAAAATTTTAAAAACACTCAAAACCATTAGGAAATCATTCAACCTGAACCCCAAACATAATTCCAGTTAAAAGTAGTGATTTATAAAGCCTGGTTTGTAAGCTACAGGAGATAATGTAAAAAGCTGAAAACGTGAAAAAATTTAGGCCGCCGACCTTAAGTTTTTGCCAAAAAATGAAAAATTTTAAAAACACTCAAAACCTCTAGGAAATCATTCAACCTGAACCCCAAACATAATTCCAGTTAAAAGTAGTGATTTATAAAGCCTGGTTTGTAAGCTACAGGAGATAATAGAAATCGCTGAAAACATAAAATAATTTAGACCGCGGACCTTAAGTTTTTGCCAAAAAATGAAAAATTTTAAAAACACTCAAAACCTCTAGCAAATCATTCCTTTATTGTCCCAAATAACATCCCAGTTAATAGGAATGGTATTCAAGGCCTTCTTTGGAAGCTACCGGGGACAACAGATATGGCTGAAAAGGTGAAAAAATTTAGACCGCGGACCTTAAGTTTTTGCAAAAAAATGAAAAATTTTAAAAACACTTAAAACCTCTAGGAAATCATTCAACCTGAACCCCAAACATAATTCCAATTAAAAGTAGTGATTTATAAAGCCTGGTTTGTAAGCTACAGGAGATAATGTAAAAAGCTGAAAACGTGAAAAAATTTAGACCGCGGACCTTAAGTTTTTGCCAAAAAATGAAAAATTTTAAAAACACTCAAAACCTCTGGCAAATCATTCCTTTATTGTCCCAAATAACATCCCAGTTAAAAGGAATGGTATTTAAGGCCTTCTTTGGAAGCTACCGGGGACAACAGATATGGCTGAAAAGGTGAAAAAATTTAGACCGCGGACCTTAAGTTTTTGCCAAAAAATGAAAAATTTTAAAAACACTCAAAACCTTTAGGAAATCATTCAACCTGAACCCCAAACATAATTCCAGTTAAATGTAGTGATTTATAAAGCCTGGTTTGTAAGCTACAGGAGATAATGGAAATCGCTGAAAACGTGAAAAAATTTAGGCCGCGGACCTTAAGTTTTTGCCAAAAAATGAAAAATTTTAAAAACACTCAAATCCTCTAGCAAATCATTCCTTTATTGTCCCAAATAACATCCCAGTTAATAGGAATGATATTCAAGGCCTTCTTTGGAAGCTACAGGGGACAACAGATATGGCTGAAAAGGTGAAAAAATTTAGACCGCGGACCTTAAGTTTTTGGCAAAAAAATTAAAATTTTAAAAACACTCAAAACCTCTAGGAAATCATTCAACCTGAACCCCAAACATAATTCCAGTTAAAAGTAGTGATTTATAAAGCCTGGTTTGTAAGCTACAGGAGATAATGTAAAAAGCTGAAAACGTGAAAAAATTTAGACCGCGGACCTTAAGTTTTTGCCAAAAAATGAAAAATTTTAAAAACACTCAAAACCTCTGGCAAATCATTCCTTTATTGTCCCAAATAACATCCCAGTTAAAAGGAATGGTATTTAAGGCCTTCTTTGGAAGCTACCGGGGACAACAGATATGGCTGAAAAGGTGAAAAAATTTAGACCGCGGACCTTAAGTTTTTGCCAAAAAATGAAAAATTTTAAAAACACTCAAAACCTTTAGGAAATCATTCAACCTGAACCCCAAACATAATTCCAGTTAAATGTAGTGATTTATAAAGCCTGGTTTGTAAGCTACAGGAGATAATGGAAATCGCTGAAAACGTGAAAAAATTTAGGCCGCGGACCTTAAGTTTTTGCCAAAAAATGAAAAATTTTAAAAACACTCAAATCCTCTAGCAAATCATTCCTTTATTGTCCCAAATAACATCCCAGTTAATAGGAATGATATTCAAGGCCTTCTTTGGAAGCTACAGGGGACAACAGATATGGCTGAAAAGGTGAAAAAATTTAGACCGCGGACCTTAAGTTTTTGGCAAAAAAATTAAAATTTTAAAAACACTCAAAACCTCTAGGAAATCATTCAACCTGAACCCCAAACATAATTCCAGTTAAAAGTAGTGATTTATAAAGCCTGGTTTGTAAGCTACAGGAGATAATGGAAATCGCTGAAAACGTAAAAAAATTTAGACCGCGGACCTTAAGTTTTTGCCAAAAAATGAAAAATTTTAAAAACACTCAAAACCTCTAGCAAATCATTCCTTTATTGTCCCAAATAACATCCCAGTTAAAAGGAATGGTATTGAAGGCCTTCTTTGGAAGCTACAAGGGACACCAGATATGGCTGAAAAGGTGAAAAAATTTAGACCGCGGACCTTAAGTTGTTGCCAAAAAATGAAAAATTTTAAAAACACTCAAAACCTCTAGGAAATCATTCAACCTGAACCCCAAACATAATTCCAGTTAAAAGTAGTGATTTATAAAGCCTGGTTTGTAAGCTACAGGAGATAATAGAAATCGCTGAAAACATAAAATAATTTAGACCGCGGACCTTAAGTTTTTGCCAAAAAATAAATTTTTTAAAAAAACACTCAAAACCTCTAGGAAATCATTCAACCTGAACCCCAGACATAATTCCAATTAAATGTAGTGGTATATAAAGCCTGGTTTGTAAGCTACAGGAGATAATGTAAAAAGCTGAAAACGTGAAAAAATTTAGACCGCGGACCTTAAGTTTTTGCCAAAAAATGAAACATTTTAAAAACACTCAAAACCTCTAGCAAATCATTCCTTTATTGTCCCAAATAACATCCCAGTTAAAAGGAGTGATATTTAAATCCTTCTTTGGAAGCTACCGGGGACAACAGATATGGCTGAAAATGTGAAAAAATTTAGGCCGCGGACCTTATGTTTTTGCCAAAAAATGAAAAATTTTAAAAACATTCAAAACCTCTAGCAAATCATTCCTTTATTGTCCCAAATAACATCCCAGTTAAAAGGAGTGATATTTAAATCCTTCTTTGGAAGCTACCGGGGACAACAGATATGGCTGAAAATGTGAAAAAATTTAGACCGCGGACCTTAAGTTTTTGCCAAAAAATAATTTTTTTTAAAAACACTCAAAACCTCTAGGAAATCATTCAACCTGAACCCCAAACATAATTCCAATTAAATATAGTGGTATATAAAGCCTGGTTTGTAAGCTACAGGAGATAATGTAAAAAGCTGAAAACATGAAATAATTTAGACCGCGGACCTTAAGTTTTTGCCAAAAAATGAAAAATTTTAAAAACACTCAAAACCTCTAGGAAATCATTCAACCTGAACCCCAAACATAATTCCAGTTAAAAGTAGTGGTATATAAAGCCTGGTTTGTAAGCTACAGGAGATAATGGAAATCGCTGAAAACGTGAAAAAATTTAGACCGCGGACCTTAAGTTTTTGCCAAAAAATGAAAAATTTTAAAAACACTCAAAACCTCTAGGAAATCATTCAACCTGAACCCCAAACATAATTCCAGTTAAAAGTAGTGGTATATAAAGCCTGGTTTGTAAGCTACAGGAGATAATGGAAATCGCTGAAAACGTGAAAAAATTTAGACCGCGGACCTTAAGTTTTTGCCAAAAAATGAAACATTTTAAAAACACTCAAAACCTCTAGCAAATCATTCCTTTATTGTCCCAAATAACATCCCAGTTAAAAGGAGTGATATTTAAATCCTTCTTTGGAAGCTACCGGGGACAACAGATATGGCTGAAAATGTGAAAAAATTTAGGCCGCGGACCTTAAGTTTTTGCCAAAAAATGAAAAATTTTAAAAACACTCAAAACCTCTAGCAAATCATTCCTTTATTGTCCCAAATAACATCCCAGTTAAAAGGAATGGTATTCAAGGCCTTCTTTGGAAGCTACATGGGACAACAGATATGGCTGAAAAGGTGAAAAAAATTTGACCGCGGACCTTAAGTTTTTGCCAAAAAATGAAAAATTTTAAAAACACTCAAAACCTCTAGGAAATCATTCAACCTGAACCCCAAACAAAATTCCAATTAAATGTAGTGGTATATAAAGCCTGGTTTGTAAGCTACAGGAGATAATGTAAAAAGCTGAAAACGTGAAAAAATTTAGACCGCGGACCTTAAGTTTTTGCCAAAAAATGAAAAATTTTAAAAACACTCAAAACCTCTAGGAAATCATTCAACCTGAACCCCAAACATAATTCCAATTAAATGTAGTGGTATATAAAGCCTGGTTTGTAAGCTACAGGAGATAATGTAAAAAGCTGAAAACATGAAATAATTTAGACCGCGGACCTTAAGTTTTTGCCAAAAAATGAAAAATTTTAAAAACACTCAAAACCTCTAGGAAATCATTCAACCTGAACTCCAAACATAATTCCAGTTAAAAGTAGTGGTATATAAAGCCTGGTTTGTAAGCTACAGGAGATAATGGAAATCGCTGAAAACGTGAAAAAATTTAGACCGCGGACCTTAAGTTTTTGCCAAAAAATGAAAAATTTTAAAAACACTCAAAACCTCTAGGAAATCATTCAACCTGAACCCCAAACATAATTCCAGTTAAAAGTAGTGGTATATAAAGCCTGGTTTGTAAGCTACAGGAGATAATGGAAATCGCTGAAAACGTGAAAAAATTTAGACCGCGGACCTTAAGTTTTTGCCAAAAAATGAAAAATTTTAAAAACACTCAAAACCTCTAGCAAATCATTCCTTTATTGTCCCAAATAACATCCCAGTTAAAAGGAATGGTATTGAAGGCCTTCTTTGGAAGCTACCGGGGACAACAGATATGGCTGAAAAGGTGAAAAAATTTAGACCGCGGACCTTAAGTTTTTGCCAAAAAATGAAAAATTTTAAAAACACTCAAAACCTCTAGGAAATCATTCAACCTGAACCCCAGACATAATTCCAATTAAATGTAGTGGTATATAAAGCCTGGTTTGTAAGCTACAGGAGATAATGTAAAAAGCTGAAAACGTGAAAAAATTTAGACCGCGGACCTTAAGTTTTTGCCAAAAAATGAAACATTTTAAAAACACTCAAAACCTCTAGCAAATCATTCCTTTATTGTCCCAAATAACATCCCAGTTAAAAGGAGTGATATTTAAATCCTTCTTTGGAAGCTACCGGGGACAACAGATATGGCTGAAAATGTGAAAAAATTTAGGCCGCGGACCTTATGTTTTTGCCAAAAAATGAAAAATTTTAAAAACATTCAAAACCTCTAGCAAATCATTCCTTTATTGTCCCAAATAACATCCCAGTTAAAAGGAGTGATATTTAAATCCTTCTTTGGAAGCTACCGGGGACAACAGATATGGCTGAAAATGTGAAAAAATTTAGACCGCGGACCTTAAGTTTTTGCCAAAAAATAATTTTTTTTAAAAACACTCAAAACCTCTAGGAAATCATTCAACCTGAACCCCAAACATAATTCCAGTTAAAAGTAGTGGTATATAAAGCCTGGTTTGTAAGCTACAGGAGATAATGGAAATCGCTGAAAACGTGAAAAAATTTAGACCGCGGACCTTAAGTTTTTGCCAAAAAATGAAAAATTTTAAAAACACTCAAAACCTCTAGGAAATCATTCAACCTGAACCCCAAACATAATTCCAGTTAAAAGTAGTGGTATATAAAGCCTGGTTTGTAAGCTACAGGAGATAATGGAAATCGCTGAAAACGTGAAAAAATTTAGACCGCGGACCTTAAGTTTTTGCCAAAAAATTAAAAATTTGAAAAACACTCAAAACCTCTAGGAAATCATTCAACCTGAACCCCAAACATAATTCCAGTTAAAAGTAGTGGTATATAAAGCCTGGTTTGTAAGCTACAGGAGATAATGGAAATCGCTGAAAACTTGAAAAAATTTAGACCGCGGACCTTAAGTTTTTGCCAAAAAATGAAACATTTTAAAAACACTCAAAACCTCTAGCAAATCATTCCTTTATTGTCCCAAATAACATCCCAGTTAAAAGGAGTGATATTTAAATCCTTCTTTGGAAGCTACCGGGGACAACAGATATGGCTGAAAAGGTGAAAAAATTTAGGCCGCGGACCTTAAGTTTTTGCCAAAAAATGAAAAATTTTAAAAACATTCAAAACCTCTAGGAAATCATTCCTTTATTCTCCCAAATAACATCCCAGTTAAAAGGAGTGATATTTAAGGCCTTCTTTGGAAGCTACCGGGGACAACAGATATGGCTGAAAAGGTGAAAGAATTTAGACCGCGGACCTTAAGTTTTTGCCAAAAAATTAAAAATGTTAAAAACACTCAAAACCTCTAGCAAATCATTCCTTTATTGTCCCAAATAACATCCCAGTTAAAAGGAATGGTATTGAAGGCCTTCTTTGGAAGCTACCGGGGACAACAGATATGGCTGAAAAGGTGAAAAAATTTAGACCGCGGACCTTAAGTTTTTGCCAAAAAATGAAAAATTTTAAAAACACTCAAAACCTCTAGGAAATCATTCAACCTGAACCCCAGACATAATTCCAATTAAATGTAGTGGTATATAAAGCCTGGTTTGTAAGCTACAGGAGATAATGTAAAAAGCTGAAAACGTGAAAAAATTTAGACCGCGGACCTTAAGTTTTTGCCAAAAAATGAAAAATTTTAAAAACACTCAAAACCTCTAGGAAATCATTCAACCTGAACCCCAAACATAATTCCAGTTAAGAGTAGTGATTTATAAAGCCTGGTTTGTAAGCTACAGGAGATAATGGAAATCGCTGAAAACATGAAAAAATTTAGACCGCGGACCTTAAGTTTTTGCCAAAAAATGAAAAATTTTAAAAACACTCAAAACCTCTAGGAAATCATTCAACCTGAACCCCAAACATAATTCCAGTTAAAAGTAGTGGTATATAAAGCCTGGTTTGTAAGCTACAGGAGATAATGGAAATCGCTGAAAATATGAAAAAATTTAGACCGCAGACCTTAAGTTTTTGCCAAAAAATGAAAAATTTTAAAAACACTCAAAACCTCTAGCAAATCATTCCTTTATTGTCCCAAATAACATCCCAGTTAAAAGGAATGGTATTCAAGGCCTTCTTTGGAAGCTACATGGGACAACAGATATGGCTGAAAAGGTGAAAAAAATTTGACCGCGGACCTTAAGTTTTTGCCAAAAAATGAAAAATTTTAAAAACACTCAAAACCTCTAGGAAATCATTCAACCTGAACCCCAAACAAAATTCCAATTAAATGTAGTGGTATATAAAGCCTGGTTTGTAAGCTACAGGAGATAATGTAAAAAGCTGAAAACGTGAAAAAATTTAGACCGCGGACCTTAAGTTTTTGCCAAAAAATGAAAAATTTTAAAAACACTCAAAACCTCTAGGAAATCATTCAACCTGAACCCCAAACATAATTCCAATTAAATGTAGTGGTATATAAAGCCTGGTTTGTAAGCTACAGGAGATAATGTAAAAAGCTGAAAACATGAAATAATTTAGACCGCGGACCTTAAGTTTTTGCCAAAAAATGAAAAATTTTAAAAACACTCAAAACCTCTAGGAAATCATTCAACCTGAACCCCAAACATAATTCCAGTTAAAAGTAGTGGTATATAAAGCCTGGTTTGTAAGCTACAGGAGATAATGGAAATCGCTGAAAACGTGAAAAAATTTAGACCGCGGACCTTAAGTTTTTGCCAAAAAATGAAAAATTTTAAAAACACTCAAAACCTCTAGCAAATCATTCCTTTATTGTCCCAAATAACATCCCAGTTAAAAGGAATGGTATTGAAGGCCTTCTTTGGAAGCTACCGGGGACAACAGATATGGCTGAAAAGGTGAAAAAATTTAGACCGCGGACCTTAAGTTTTTGCCAAAAAATAATTTTTTTTAAAAACACTCAAAACCTCTAGGAAATCATTCAACCTGAACCCCAAACATAATTCCAATTAAATATAGTGGTATATAAAGCCTGGTTTGTAAGCTACAGGAGATAATGTAAAAAGCTGAAAACATGAAATAATTTAGACCGCGGACCTTAAGTTTTTGCCAAAAAATGAAAAATTTTAAAAACACTCAAAACCTCTAGGAAATCATTCAACCTGAACCCCAAACATAATTCCAGTTAAAAGTAGTGGTATATAAAGCCTGGTTTGTAAGCTACAGGAGATAATGGAAATCGCTGAAAACGTGAAAAAATTTAGACCGCGGACCTTAAGTTTTTGCCAAAAAATGAAAAATTTTAAAAACACTCAAAACCTCTAGGAAATCATTCAACCTGAACCCCAAACATAATTCCAGTTAAAAGTAGTGGTATATAAAGCCTGGTTTGTAAGCTACAGGAGATAATGGAAATCGCTGAAAACGTGAAAAAATTTAGACCGCGGACCTTAAGTTTTTGCCAAAAAATGAAACATTTTAAAAACACTCAAAACCTCTAGCAAATCATTCCTTTATTGTCCCAAATAACATCCCAGTTAAAAGGAGTGATATTTAAATCCTTCTTTGGAAGCTACCGGGGACAACAGATATGGCTGAAAATGTGAAAAAATTTAGGCCGCGGACCTTAAGTTTTTGCCAAAAAATGAAAAATTTTAAAAACATTCAAAACCTCTAGGAAATCATTCCTTTATTCTCCCAAATAACATCCCAGTTAAAAGGAGTGATATTTAAGGCCTTCTTTGGAAGCTACCGGGGACAACAGATATGGCTGAAAAGGTGAAAGAATTTAGACCGCGGACCTTAAGTTTTTGCCAAAAAATGAAAAATTTGAAAAACACTCAAAACCTCTAGCAAATCATTCCTTTATTGTCCCAAATAACATCCCAGTTAAAAGGAATGGTATTGAAGGCCTTCTTTGGAAGCTACCGGGGACAACAGATATGGCTGAAAAGGTGAAAAAATTTAGACCGCGGACCTTAAGTTTTTGCCAAAAAATGAAAAATTTTAAAAACACTCAAAACCTCTAGGAAATCATTCAACCTGAACCCCAGACATAATTCCAATTAAATGTAGTGGTATATAAAGCCTGGTTTGTAAGCTACAGGAGATAATGTAAAAAGCTGAAAACGTGAAAAAATTTAGACCGCGGACCTTAAGTTTTTGCCAAAAAATGAAAAATTTTAAAAACACTCAAAACCTCTAGGAAATCATTCAACCTGAACCCCAAACATAATTCCAGTTAAGAGTAGTGATTTATAAAGCCTGGTTTGTAAGCTACAGGAGATAATGGAAATCGCTGAAAACATGAAAAAATTTAGACCGCGGACCTTAAGTTTTTGCCAAAAAATGAAAAATTTTAAAAACACTCAAAACCTCTAGGAAATCATTCAACCTGAACCCCAAACATAATTCCAGTTAAAAGTAGTGGTATATAAAGCCTGGTTTGTAAGCTACAGGAGATAATGGAAATCGCTGAAAACTTGAAAAAATTTAGACCGCGGACCTTAAGTTTTTGCCAAAAAATTTAAAATTTGAAAAACACTCAAAACCTCTAGGAAATCATTCAACCTGAACCCCAAACATAATTCCAGTTAAAAGTAGTGGTATATAAAGCCTGGTTTGTAAGCTACAGGAGATAATGGAAATCGCTGAAAACTTGAAAAAATTTAGGCCGCGGACCTTAATTTTTTCCAAAAAATGAAAAATTTTAAAAACACTCAAGACCTCTAGGAAATCATTCAACCTGAACCCCAAACATAATTCCAGTTAAAAGTAGTGATTTATAAAGCCTGGTTTGTAAGCTACAGGAGATAATGGAAATCGCTGAAAATATGAAAAAATTTAGACCGCAGACCTTAAGTTTTTGCCAAAAAATGAAAAATTTTGAAAACACTCAAAACCTCTAGCAAATCATTCCTTTATTGTCCCAAATAACATCCCAGTTAAAAGGAATGGTATTCAAGGCCTTCTTTGGAAGCTACATGGGACAACAGATATGGCTGAAAAGGTGAAAAAAATTTGACCGCGGACCTTAAGTTTTTGCCAAAAAATGAAAATTTTTAAAAACACTCAAAACCTCTAGGAAATCATTCAACCTGAACCCCAAACAAAATTCCAATTAAATGTAGTGGTATATAAAGCCTGGTTTGTAAGCTACAGGAGATAATGTAAAAAGCTGAAAACGTGAAAAAATTTAGACCGCGGACCTTAAGTTTTTGCCAAAAAATGAAAAATTTTAAAAACACTCAAAACCTCTAGGAAATCATTCAACCTGAACCCCAAACATAATTCCAATTAAATGTAGTGGTATATAAAGCCTGGTTTGTAAGCTACAGGAGATAATGTAAAAAGCTGAAAACATGAAATAATTTAGACCGCGGACCTTAAGTTTTTGCCAAAAAATGAAAAATTTTAAAAACACTCAAAACCTCTAGGAAATCATTCAACCTGAACTCCAAACATAATTCCAGTTAAAAGTAGTGGTATATAAAGCCTGGTTTGTAAGCTACAGGAGATAATGGAAATCGCTGAAAACTTTAAAAAATTTAGAACGCGGACCTTAAGTTTTTGCCAAAAAATGAAAAATTTTAAAAACACTCAAAACCTCTAGGAAATCATTCAACCTGAACCCCAAACATAATTCCAGTTAAAAGTAGTGATTTATAAAGCCTGGTTTGTAAGCTACAGGAGATAATGGAAATCGCTGAAAATATGAAAAAATTTAGACCGCGGACCTTAAGTTTTTGCCAAAAAATGAAAAATTTTAAAAACACTCAAAACCTCTAGCAAATCATTCCTTTATTGTCCCAAATAACATCCCAGTTAAAAGGAATGGTATTGAAGGCCTTCTTTGGAAGCTACAGGGGACAACAGATATGGCTGAAAAGGTGAAAAAAATTTGACCGCGGACCTTAAGTTTTTGCCAAAAAATGAAAAATTTTAAAAACACTCAAAACCTCTAGGAAATCATTCAACCTGAACTCCAGACATAATTCCAATTAAATGTAGTGGTATATAAAGCCTGGTTTGTAAGCTACAGGAGATAATGTAAAAAGCTGAAAACGTGAAAAAATTTAGACCGCGGACCTTAAGTTTTTGCCAAAAAATGAAACATTTTAAAAACACTCAAAACCTCTAGCAAATCATTCCTTTATTGTCCCAAATAACATCCCAGTTAAAAGGAGTGATATTTAAATCCTTCTTTGGAAGCTACCGGGGACAACAGATATGGCTGAAAATGTGAAAAAATTTAGGCCGCGGACCTTATGTTTTTGCCAAAAAATGAAAAATTTTAAAAACATTCAAAACCTCTAGGAAATCATTCCTTTATTCTCCCAAATAACATCCCAGTTAAAAGGAGTGATATTTAAGGCCTTCTTTGGAAGCTACCGGGGACAACAGATATGGCTGAAAAGGTGAAAAAATTTAGACCGCGGACCTTAAGTTTTTGCCAAAAAATAATTTTTTTTAAAAACACTCAAAACCTCTAGGAAATCATTCAACCTGAACCCCAAACATAATTCCAATTAAATATAGTGGTATATAAAGCCTGGTTTGTAAGCTACAGGAGATAATGTAAAAAGCTGAAAACATGAAATAATTTAGACCGCGGACCTTAAGTTTTTGCCAAAAAATGAAAAATTTTAAAAACACTCAAAACCTCTAGGAAATCATTCAACCTGAACCCCAAACATAATTCCAGTTAAAAGTAGTGGTATATAAAGCCTGGTTTGTAAGCTACAGGAGATAATGGAAATCGCTGAAAACGTGAAAAAATTTAGACCGCGGACCTTAAGTTTTTGCCAAAAAATGAAAAATTTTAAAAACACTCAAAACCTCTAGGAAATCATTCAACCTGAACCCCAAACATAATTCCAGTTAAAAGTAGTGGTATATAAAGCCTGGTTTGTAAGCTACAGGAGATAATGGAAATCGCTGAAAACGTGAAAAAATTTAGACCGCGGACCTTAAGTTTTTGCCAAAAAATTAAAAATTTGAAAAACACTCAAAACCTCTAGGAAATCATTCAACCTGAACCCCAAACATAATTCCAGTTAAAAGTAATGATTTATAAAGCCTGGTTTGTAAGCTACAGGAGATAATGGAAATCGCTGAAAACTTGAAAAAATTTAGACCTCGGACCTTAAGTTTTTGCCAAAAAATGAAACATTTTAAAAACACTCAAAACCTCTAGCAAATCATTCCTTTATTGTCCCAAATAACATCCCAGTTAAAAGGAGTGATATTTAAATCCTTCTTTGGAAGCTACCGGGGACAACAGATATGGCTGAAAATGTGAAAAAATTTAGGCCGCGGACCTTAAGTTTTTGCCAAAAAATGAAAAATTTTAAAAACATTCAAAACCTCTAGCAAATCATTCCTTTATTGTCCCAAATAACATCCCAGTTAAAAGGAATGGTATTGAAGGCCTTCTTTGGAAGCTACCGGGGACAACAGATATGGCTGAAAAGGTGAAAAAATTTAGACCGCGGACCTTAAGTTTTTGCCAAAAAATGAAAAATTTTAAAAACACTCAAAACCTCTAGGAAATCATTCAACCTGAACCCCAGACATAATTCCAATTAAATGTAGTGGTATATAAAGCCTGGTATGTAAGCTACAGGAGATAATGTAAAAAGCTGAAAACGTGAAAAAATTTAGACCGCGGACCTTAAGTTTTTGCCAAAAAATGAAAAATTTTAAAAACACTCAAAACCTCTAGGAAATCATTCAACCTGAACCCCAAACATAATTCCAGTTAAGAGTAGTGATTTATAAAGCCTGGTTTGTAAGCTACAGGAGATAATGGAAATCGCTGAAAACATGAAAAAATTTAGACCGCGGACCTTAAGTTTTTGCCAAAAAATGAAAAATTTTAAAAACACTCAAAACCTCTAGGAAATCATTCAACCTGAACCCCAAACATAATTCCAGTTAAAAGTAGTGATTTATAAAGCCTGGTTTGTAAGCTACAGGAGATAATGGAAATCGCTGAAAATATGAAAAAATTTAGACCGCAGACCTTAAGTTTTTGCCAAAAAATGAAAAATTTTAAAAACACTCAAAACCTCTAGCAAATCATTCCTTTATTGTCCCAAATAACATCCCAGTTAAAAGGAATGGTATTGAAGGCCTTCCTTGGAAGCTACCGGGGACAACAGATATGGCTGAAAAGGTGAAAAAATTTTGACCGCGGACCTTAAGTTTTTGCCAAAAAATGAAAAATTTTAAAAACACTCAAAACCTCTAGGAAATCATTCAACCTGAACCCCAAACATAATTCCAGTTAAAAGTAATGATTTATAAAGCCTGGTTTGTAAGCTACAGGAGATAATGGAAATCGCTGAAAACATGAAAAAATTTAGACCGCGGACCTTAAGTTTTTGCCAAAAAATGAAAAATTTTAAAAACACTCAAAACCTCTAGCAAATCATTCCTTTATTGTCCCAAATAACATCCCAGTTAAAAGGAATGGTATTCAAGGCCTTCTTTGGAAGCTACAGGGGACAACAGATATGGCTGAAAAGGTGAAAAAAATTTGACCGCGGACCTTAAGTTTTTGCCAAAAAATGAAAAATTTTAAAAACACTCAAAACCTCTAGGAAATCATTCCTTTATTGTCCCAAATAACATCCCAGTTAAAAGGAGTGATATTTAAATCCTTCTTTGGAAGCTACAGGGGACAACAGATATGGCTGAAAATGTGAAAAAATTTAGGCCACGGACCTTAAGTTTTTGCCAAAAAATGAAAAATTTTAAAAACACTCAAAACCTCTAGGAAATCATTCCTTTATTCTCCCAAATAACATCCCAGTTAAAAGGAGTGATATTTAAGGCCTTCTTTGGAAGCTACCGGGGACAACAGATATGGCTGAAAAGGTGAAAAAATTTAGACCGCGGACCTTAAGTTTTTGCCAAAAAATGAAAAATTTTAAAAACACTCAAAACCTCTAGCAAATCATTCAACCTGAACCCCAAACATAATTCCAGTTAAAAGTAGTGATTTATAAAGCCTGGTTTGTAAGCTACAGGAGATAATGGAAATCGCTGAAAAGGTGAAAAAATTTAGACCGCGGACCTTACGTTTTTGCCAAAAAATGAAAAATTTCAAAAACACTAAAAACCTCTAGGAAATCATTCAACCTGAACCCCAAACATAATTCCAATTAAAAGTAGTGATTTATAAAGCCTGGTTTGTAAGCTACAGGAGATAATGGAAATCGCTGAAAACGTGAAAAAATTTACACCGCAGACCTTAAGTTTTTGCCAAAAAATGAAAAATTTTAAAAACACTCAAAACCTCTAGCAAATCATTCCTTTATTGTCCCAAATATCATCCCAGTTAAAAGGAATGGTATTGAAGGCCTTCTTTGGAAGATACCTGGGACAACAGATATGGCTGAAAAGGTGAAAAAATTTAGGCCGCGGACCTTAAGTTTTTGCCAAAAAATGAAAATTTTTAAAAACACTCAAAACCTCTAGGAAATCATTCAACCTGAACCCCAAACATAATTCCAGTTAAAAGTAGTGATTTATAAAGCCTGGTTTGTAAGCTACAGGAGATAATAGAAATCGCTGAAAACATAAAATAATTTAGACCGCGGACCTTAAGTTTTTGCCAAAAAATAAATTTTTTAAAAAAACACTCAAAACCTCTAGGAAATCATTCAACCTGAACCCCAAACATAATTCCAATTAAAAGTAGTGATTTATAAAGCCTGGTTTGTAAGCTACAGGAGATAATGGAAATCGCTGAAAACGTGAAAAAATTTAGACCGCGGACCTTAAGTTTTTGCCAAAAAATGAAAAATTTTAAAAACACTCAAAACCTCTAGCAAATCATTCCTTTATTGTCCCAAATAACATCCCAGTTAAAAGGAATTGTATTGAAGGCCTTCTTTGGAAGCTACCGGGGACAACAGATATGGCTGAAAAGGTGAAAAAATTTAGACCGCGGACCTTAAGTTTTTGCAAAAAAATGAAACATTTTAAAAACACTTAAAACCTCTAGGAAATCATTCAACCTGAACCCCAAACATAATTCCAATTAAAAGTAGTGATTTATAAAGCCTGGTTTGTAAGCTACAGGAGATAATGTAAAAAGCTGAAAACGTGAAAAAATTTAGACCGCGGACCTTAAGTTTTTGCCAAAAAATAAATTTTTTCAAAAACACTCAAAACCTCTAGGAAATCATTCAACCTGAACCCCAAACATAATTCCAGTTAAAAGTAGTGATTTATAAAGCCTGGTTTGTAAGCTACAGGAGATAATGGAAATCGCTGAAAACGTGAAAAAATTTAGGCCGCGGACCTTAAGTTTTTGCCAAAAAATGAAAAATTTTAAAAACACTCAAAACCTCTAGCAAATCATTCCTTTATTGTCCCAAATAACATCCCAGTTAAAAGGAATGGTATTGAAGGCCTTCTTTGGAAGCTACCGGGGACAACAGATATGGCTGAAAAGGTGAAAAAATTTAGGCCGCGGACCTTAAGTTTTTGCCAAAAAATGAAAAATTTTAAAAACACTCAAAACCTCTAGGAAATCATTCAACCTGAACCCCAAACATAATTCCAGTTAAAAGTAGTGATTTATAAAGCCTGGTTTGTAAGCTACAGGAGATAATAGAAATCGCTGAAAACATGAAAAAATTTAGACCGCGGACCTTAAGTTTTTGCCAAAAAATAAATTTTTTTAAAAAACACTCAAAACCTCTAGGAAATCATTCAACCTGAACCCCAAACATAATTCCAGTTAAGAGTAGTGATTTATAAAGCCTGGTTTGTGAGCTACAGGAGATAATGGAAATCGCTGAAAACATAAAATAATTTAGACCGCGGACCTTAAGTTTTTGCCAAAAAATGAAAAATTTTAAAAACACTCAAAACCTCTAGGAAATCATTCAACCTGAACCCCAAACATAATTCCAATTAAATGTAGTGATTTATAAAGCCTGGTGTGTAAGCTACAGGAGATAATGGAAATCGCTGAAAACATGAAAAAATTTAGACCGCGGACCTTAAGTTTTTGCCAAAAAATGAAAAATTTTAAAAACACTCAAAACCTCTAGCAAATCATTCCTTTATTGTCCCAAATAACATCCCAGTTAAAAGGAATGATATTGAAGGCCTTCTTTGGAAGCTACCGGGGACAACAGATATGGCTGAAAAGGTGAAAAAATTTAGACCGCGGACCTTAAGTTTTTGCCAAAAAATGAAAAATTTTAAAAACACTCAAAACCTCTAGGAAATCATTCAACCTGAACCCCAAACCTAATTCCAGTTAAAAGTAGTGATTTATAAAGCCTGGTTTGTAAGCTACAGGAGATAATGGAAATCGCTGAAAACGTGAAAAAATTTAGGCCGCGGACCTTAAGTTTTAGCCAAAAAATGAAAAATTTTAAAAACACTCAAAACCTCTAGGAAATAATTCAACCTGAACCCCAAACATAATTCCAGTTAAAAGTAGTGATTTATAAAGCCTGGTTTGTAAGCTACAGGAGATAATGGAAATCGCTGAAAAGGTGAAAAAATTTAGACCGCGGACCTTAAGTTTTTGGCAAAAGAATTAAAATTTTAAAAACACTCAAAACCTCTAGGAAATCATTCAACCTGAACCCCAAACATAATTCCAGTTAAAAGTAGTGGTATATAAAGCCTGGTTTGTAAGCTACAGGAGATAATGGAAATCGCTGAAAACTTGAAAAAATTTAGGCCGCGGACCTTAATTTTTTCCAAAAAATGAAAAATTTTAAAAACACTCAAGACCTCTAGGAAATCATTCAACCTGAACCCCAAACATAATTCCAGTTAAAAGTAGTGATTTATAAAGCCTGGTTTGTAAGCTACAGGAGATAATGGAAATCGCTGAAAATATGAAAAAATTTAGACCGCAGACCTTAAGTTTTTGCCAAAAAATGAAAAATTTTAAAAACACTCAAAACCTCTAGCAAATCATTCCTTTATTGTCCCAAATAACATCCCAGTTAAAAGGAATGGTATTGAAGGCCTTCCTTGGAAGCTACCGGGGACAACAGATATGGCTGAAAAGGTGAAAAAATTTTGACCGCGGACCTTAAGTTTTTGCCAAAAAATGAAAAATTTTAAAAACACTCAAAACCTCTAGGAAATCATTCAACCTGAACCCCAAACATAATTCCAGTTAAAAGTAGTGGTATATAAAGCCTGGTTTGTAAGCTAAAGGAGATAATGGAAATCGCTGAAAATATGAAAAAATTTAGACCGCGGACCTTAAGTTTTTGCCAAAAAATTAAAAATGTTAAAAACACTCAAAACCTCTAGCAAATCATTCCTTTATTGTCCCAAATAACATCCCAGTTAAAAGGAATGGTATTGAAGGCCTTCTTTGGAAGCTACCGGGGACAACAGATATGGCTGAAAAGGTGAAAAAATTTAGACCGCGGACCTTAAGTTTTTGCCAAAAAATGAAAAATTTTAAAAACACTCAAAACCTCTAGGAAATCATTCAACCTGAACCCCAGACATAATTCCAATTAAATGTAGTGGTATATAAAGCCTGGTTTGTAAGCTACAGGAGATAATGTAAAAAGCTGAAAACGTGAAAAAATTTAGACCGCGGACCTTAAGTTTTTGCCAAAAAATGAAACATTTTAAAAACACTCAAAACCTCTAGCAAATCATTCCTTTATTGTCCCAAATAACATCCCAGTTAAAAGGAGTGATATTTAAATCCTTCTTTGGAAGCTACCGGGGACAACAGATATGGCTGAAAATGTGAAAAAATTTAGGCCGCGGACCTTATGTTTTTGCCAAAAAATGAAAAATTTTAAAAACATTCAAAACCTCTAGCAAATCATTCCTTTATTGTCCCAAATAACATCCCAGTTAAAAGGAGTGATATTTAAATCCTTCTTTGGAAGCTACCGGGGACAACAGATATGGCTGAAAATGTGAAAAAATTTAGACCGCGGACCTTAAGTTTTTGCCAAAAAATAATTTTTTTTAAAAACACTCAAAACCTCTAGGAAATCATTCAACCTGAACCCCAAACATAATTCCAATTAAATATAGTGGTATATAAAGCCTGGTTTGTAAGCTACAGGAGATAATGTAAAAAGCTGAAAACATGAAATAATTTAGACCGCGGACCTTAAGTTTTTGCCAAAAAATGAAAAATTTTAAAAACACTCAAAACCTCTAGGAAATCATTCAACCTGAACCCCAAACATAATTCCAGTTAAAAGTAGTGGTATATAAAGCCTGGTTTGTAAGCTACAGGAGATAATGGAAATCGCTGAAAACGTGAAAAAATTTAGACCGCGGACCTTAAGTTTTTGCCAAAAAATGAAAAATTTTAAAAACACTCAAAACCTCTAGGAAATCATTCAACCTGAACCCCAAACATAATTCCAGTTAAAAGTAGTGGTATATAAAGCCTGGTTTGTAAGCTACAGGAGATAATGGAAATCGCTGAAAACGTGAAAAAATTTAGACCGCGGACCTTAAGTTTTTGCCAAAAAATGAAACATTTTAAAAACACTCAAAACCTCTAGCAAATCATTCCTTTATTGTCCCAAATAACATCCCAGTTAAAAGGAGTGATATTTAAATCCTTCTTTGGAAGCTACCGGGGACAACAGATATGGCTGAAAATGTGAAAAAATTTAGGCCGCGGACCTTAAGTTTTTGCCAAAAAATGAAAAATTTTAAAAACACTCAAAACCTCTAGCAAATCATTCCTTTATTGTCCCAAATAACATCCCAGTTAAAAGGAATGGTATTCAAGGCCTTCTTTGGAAGCTACATGGGACAACAGATATGGCTGAAAAGGTGAAAAAAATTTGACCGCGGACCTTAAGTTTTTGCCAAAAAATGAAAAATTTTAAAAACACTCAAAACCTCTAGGAAATCATTCAACCTGAACCCCAAACAAAATTCCAATTAAATGTAGTGGTATATAAAGCCTGGTTTGTAAGCTACAGGAGATAATGTAAAAAGCTGAAAACGTGAAAAAATTTAGACCGCGGACCTTAAGTTTTTGCCAAAAAATGAAAAATTTTAAAAACACTCAAAACCTCTAGGAAATCATTCAACCTGAACCCCAAACATAATTCCAATTAAATGTAGTGGTATATAAAGCCTGGTTTGTAAGCTACAGGAGATAATGTAAAAAGCTGAAAACATGAAATAATTTAGACCGCGGACCTTAAGTTTTTGCCAAAAAATGAAAAATTTTAAAAACACTCAAAACCTCTAGGAAATCATTCAACCTGAACTCCAAACATAATTCCAGTTAAAAGTAGTGGTATATAAAGCCTGGTTTGTAAGCTACAGGAGATAATGGAAATCGCTGAAAACGTGAAAAAATTTAGACCGCGGACCTTAAGTTTTTGCCAAAAAATGAAAAATTTTAAAAACACTCAAAACCTCTAGGAAATCATTCAACCTGAACCCCAAACATAATTCCAGTTAAAAGTAGTGGTATATAAAGCCTGGTTTGTAAGCTACAGGAGATAATGGAAATCGCTGAAAACGTGAAAAAATTTAGACCGCGGACCTTAAGTTTTTGCCAAAAAATGAAAAATTTTAAAAACACTCAAAACCTCTAGCAAATCATTCCTTTATTGTCCCAAATAACATCCCAGTTAAAAGGAATGGTATTGAAGGCCTTCTTTGGAAGCTACCGGGGACAACAGATATGGCTGAAAAGGTGAAAAAATTTAGACCGCGGACCTTAAGTTTTTGCCAAAAAATGAAAAATTTTAAAAACACTCAAAACCTCTAGGAAATCATTCAACCTGAACCCCAGACATAATTCCAATTAAATGTAGTGGTATATAAAGCCTGGTTTGTAAGCTACAGGAGATAATGTAAAAAGCTGAAAACGTGAAAAAATTTAGACCGCGGACCTTAAGTTTTTGCCAAAAAATGAAACATTTTAAAAACACTCAAAACCTCTAGCAAATCATTCCTTTATTGTCCCAAATAACATCCCAGTTAAAAGGAGTGATATTTAAATCCTTCTTTGGAAGCTACCGGGGACAACAGATATGGCTGAAAATGTGAAAAAATTTAGGCCGCGGACCTTATGTTTTTGCCAAAAAATGAAAAATTTTAAAAACATTCAAAACCTCTAGCAAATCATTCCTTTATTGTCCCAAATAACATCCCAGTTAAAAGGAGTGATATTTAAATCCTTCTGTGGAAGCTACCGGGGACAACAGATATGGCTGAAAATGTGAAAAAATTTAGACCGCGGACCTTAAGTTTTTGCCAAAAAATAATTTTTTTAAAAACACTCAAAACCTCTAGGAAATCATTCAACCTGAACCCCAAACATAATTCCAGTTAAAAGTAGTGGTATATAAAGCCTGGTTTGTAAGCTACAGGAGATAATGGAAATCGCTGAAAACGTGAAAAAATTTAGACCGCGGACCTTAAGTTTTTGCCAAAAAATGAAAAATTTTAAAAACACTCAAAACCTCTAGGAAATCATTCAACCTGAACCCCAAACATAATTCCAGTTAAAAGTAGTGGTATATAAAGCCTGGTTTGTAAGCTACAGGAGATAATGGAAATCGCTGAAAACGTGAAAAAATTTAGACCGCGGACCTTAAGTTTTTGCCAAAAAATTAAAAATTTGAAAAACACTCAAAACCTCTAGGAAATCATTCAACCTGAACCCCAAACATAATTCCAGTTAAAAGTAGTGGTATATAAAGCCTGGTTTGTAAGCTACAGGAGATAATGGAAATCGCTGAAAACTTGAAAAAATTTAGACCGCGGACCTTAAGTTTTTGCCAAAAAATGAAACATTTTAAAAACACTCAAAACCTCTAGCAAATCATTCCTTTATTGTCCCAAATAACATCCCAGTTAAAAGGAGTGATATTTAAATCCTTCTTTGGAAGCTACCGGGGACAACAGATATGGCTGAAAAGGTGAAAAAATTTAGGCCGCGGACCTTAAGTTTTTGCCAAAAAATGAAAAAATTTAAAAACATTCAAAACCTCTAGGAAATCATTCCTTTATTCTCCCAAATAACATCCCAGTTAAAAGGAGTGATATTTAAGGCCTTCTTTGGAAGCTACCGGGGACAACAGATATGGCTGAAAAGGTGAAAGAATTTAGACCGCGGACCTTAAGTTTTTGCCAAAAAATTAAAAATGTTAAAAACACTCAAAACCTCTAGCAAATCATTCCTTTATTGTCCCAAATAACATCCCAGTTAAAAGGAATGGTATTGAAGGCCTTCTTTGGAAGCTACCGGGGACAACAGATATGGCTGAAAAGGTGAAAAAATTTAGACCGCGGACCTTAAGTTTTTGCCAAAAAATGAAAAATTTTAAAAACACTCAAAACCTCTAGGAAATCATTCAACCTGAACCCCAGACATAATTCCAATTAAATGTAGTGGTATATAAAGCCTGGTTTGTAAGCTACAGGAGATAATGTAAAAAGCTGAAAACGTGAAAAAATTTAGACCGCGGACCTTAAGTTTTTGCCAAAAAATGAAAAATTTTAAAAACACTCAAAACCTCTAGGAAATCATTCAACCTGAACCCCAAACATAATTCCAGTTAAGAGTAGTGATTTATAAAGCCTGGTTTGTAAGCTACAGGAGATAATGGAAATCGCTGAAAACATGAAAAAATTTAGACCGCGGACCTTAAGTTTTTGCCAAAAAATGAAAAATTTTAAAAACACTCAAAACCTCTAGGAAATCATTCAACCTGAACCCCAAACATAATTCCAGTTAAAAGTAGTGGTATATAAAGCCTGGTTTGTAAGCTACAGGAGATAATGGAAATCGCTGAAAATATGAAAAAATTTAGACCGCAGACCTTAAGTTTTTGCCAAAAAATGAAAAATTTTAAAAACACTCAAAACCTCTAGCAAATCATTCCTTTATTGTCCCAAATAACATCCCAGTTAAAAGGAATGGTATTCAAGGCCTTCTTTGGAAGCTACATGGGACAACAGATATGGCTGAAAAGGTGAAAAAAATTTGACCGCGGACCTTAAGTTTTTGCCAAAAAATGAAAAATTTTAAAAACACTCAAAACCTCTAGGAAATCATTCAACCTGAACCCCAAACAAAATTCCAATTAAATGTAGTGGTATATAAAGCCTGGTTTGTAAGCTACAGGAGATAATGTAAAAAGCTGAAAACGTGAAAAAATTTAGACCGCGGACCTTAAGTTTTTGCCAAAAAATGAAAAATTTTAAAAACACTCAAAACCTCTAGGAAATCATTCAACCTGAACCCCAAACATAATTCCAATTAAATGTAGTGGTATATAAAGCCTGGTTTGTAAGCTACAGGAGATAATGTAAAAAGCTGAAAACATGAAATAATTTAGACCGCGGACCTTAAGTTTTTGCCAAAAAATGAAAAATTTTAAAAACACTCAAAACCTCTAGGAAATCATTCAACCTGAACCCCAAACATAATTCCAGTTAAAAGTAGTGGTATATAAAGCCTGGTTTGTAAGCTACAGGAGATAATGGAAATCGCTGAAAACGTGAAAAAATTTAGACCGCGGACCTTAAGTTTTTGCCAAAAAATGAAAAATTTTAAAAACACTCAAAACCTCTAGCAAATCATTCCTTTATTGTCCCAAATAACATCCCAGTTAAAAGGAATGGTATTGAAGGCCTTCTTTGGAAGCTACCGGGGACAACAGATATGGCTGAAAAGGTGAAAAAATTTAGACCGCGGACCTTAAGTTTTTGCCAAAAAATAATTTTTTTTAAAAACACTCAAAACCTCTAGGAAATCATTCAACCTGAACCCCAAACATAATTCCAATTAAATATAGTGGTATATAAAGCCTGGTTTGTAAGCTACAGGAGATAATGTAAAAAGCTGAAAACATGAAATAATTTAGACCGCGGACCTTAAGTTTTTGCCAAAAAATGAAAAATTTTAAAAACACTCAAAACCTCTAGGAAATCATTCAACCTGAACCCCAAACATAATTCCAGTTAAAAGTAGTGGTATATAAAGCCTGGTTTGTAAGCTACAGGAGATAATGGAAATCGCTGAAAACGTGAAAAAATTTAGACCGCGGACCTTAAGTTTTTGCCAAAAAATGAAAAATTTTAAAAACACTCAAAACCTCTAGGAAATCATTCAACCTGAACCCCAAACATAATTCCAGTTAAAAGTAGTGGTATATAAAGCCTGGTTTGTAAGCTACAGGAGATAATGGAAATCGCTGAAAACGTGAAAAAATTTAGACCGCGGACCTTAAGTTTTTGCCAAAAAATGAAACATTTTAAAAACACTCAAAACCTCTAGCAAATCATTCCTTTATTGTCCCAAATAACATCCCAGTTAAAAGGAGTGATATTTAAATCCTTCTTTGGAAGCTACCGGGGACAACAGATATGGCTGAAAATGTGAAAAAATTTAGGCCGCGGACCTTAAGTTTTTGCCAAAAAATGAAAAATTTTAAAAACATTCAAAACCTCTAGGAAATCATTCCTTTATTCTCCCAAATAACATCCCAGTTAAAAGGAGTGATATTTAAGGCCTTCTTTGGAAGCTACCGGGGACAACAGATATGGCTGAAAAGGTGAAAGAATTTAGACCGCGGACCTTAAGTTTTTGCCAAAAAATGAAAAATTTGAAAAACACTCAAAACCTCTAGCAAATCATTCCTTTATTGTCCCAAATAACATCCCAGTTAAAAGGAATGGTATTCAAGGCCTTCTTTGGAAGCTACATGGGACAACAGATATGGCTGAAAAGGTGAAAAAAATTTGACCGCGGACCTTAAGTTTTTGCCAAAAAATGAAAAATTTTAAAAACACTCAAAACCTCTAGGAAATCATTCAACCTGAACCCCAAACAAAATTCCAATTAAATGTAGTGGTATATAAAGCCTGGTTTGTAAGCTACAGGAGATAATGTAAAAAGCTGAAAACGTGAAAAAATTTAGACCGCGGACCTTAAGTTTTTGCCAAAAAATGAAAAATTTTAAAAACACTCAAAACCTCTAGGAAATCATTCAACCTGAACCCCAAACATAATTCCAATTAAATGTAGTGGTATATAAAGCCTGGTTTGTAAGCTACAGGAGATAATGTAAAAAGCTGAAAACATGAAATAATTTAGACCGCGGACCTTAAGTTTTTGCCAAAAAATGAAAAATTTTAAAAACACTCAAAACCTCTAGGAAATCATTCAACCTGAACCCCAAACATAATTCCAGTTAAAAGTAGTGGTATATAAAGCCTGGTTTGTAAGCTACAGGAGATAATGGAAATCGCTGAAAACGTGAAAAAATTTAGACCGCGGACCTTAAGTTTTTGCCAAAAAATGAAAAATTTTAAAAACACTCAAAACCTCTAGCAAATCATTCCTTTATTGTCCCAAATAACATCCCAGTTAAAAGGAATGGTATTGAAGGCCTTCTTTGGAAGCTACCGGGGACAACAGATATGGCTGAAAAGGTGAAAAAATTTAGACCGCGGACCTTAAGTTTTTGCCAAAAAATAATTTTTTTTAAAAACACTCAAAACCTCTAGGAAATCATTCAACCTGAACCCCAAACATAATTCCAATTAAATATAGTGGTATATAAAGCCTGGTTTGTAAGCTACAGGAGATAATGTAAAAAGCTGAAAACATGAAATAATTTAGACCGCGGACCTTAAGTTTTTGCCAAAAAATGAAAAATTTTAAAAACACTCAAAACCTCTAGGAAATCATTCAACCTGAACCCCAAACATAATTCCAGTTAAAAGTAGTGGTATATAAAGCCTGGTTTGTAAGCTACAGGAGATAATGGAAATCGCTGAAAACGTGAAAAAATTTAGACCGCGGACCTTAAGTTTTTGCCAAAAAATGAAAAATTTTAAAAACACTCAAAACCTCTAGGAAATCATTCAACCTGAACCCCAAACATAATTCCAGTTAAAAGTAGTGGTATATAAAGCCTGGTTTGTAAGCTACAGGAGATAATGGAAATCGCTGAAAACGTGAAAAAATTTAGACCGCGGACCTTAAGTTTTTGCCAAAAAATGAAACATTTTAAAAACACTCAAAACCTCTAGCAAATCATTCCTTTATTGTCCCAAATAACATCCCAGTTAAAAGGAGTGATATTTAAATCCTTCTTTGGAAGCTACCGGGGACAACAGATATGGCTGAAAATGTGAAAAAATTTAGGCCGCGGACCTTAAGTTTTTGCCAAAAAATGAAAAATTTTAAAAACATTCAAAACCTCTAGGAAATCATTCCTTTATTCTCCCAAATAACATCCCAGTTAAAAGGAGTGATATTTAAGGCCTTCTTTGGAAGCTACCGGGGACAACAGATATGGCTGAAAAGGTGAAAGAATTTAGACCGCGGACCTTAAGTTTTTGCCAAAAAATGAAAAATTTGAAAAACACTCAAAACCTCTAGCAAATCATTCCTTTATTGTCCCAAATAACATCCCAGTTAAAAGGAATGGTATTGAAGGCCTTCTTTGGAAGCTACCGGGGACAACAGATATGGCTGAAAAGGTGAAAAAATTTAGACCGCGGACCTTAAGTTTTTGCCAAAAAATGAAAAATTTTAAAAACACTCAAAACCTCTAGGAAATCATTCAACCTGAACCCCAGACATAATTCCAATTAAATGTAGTGGTATATAAAGCCTGGTTTGTAAGCTACAGGAGATAATGTAAAAAGCTGAAAACGTGAAAAAATTTAGACCGCGGACCTTAAGTTTTTGCCAAAAAATGAAAAATTTTAAAAACACTCAAAACCTCTAGGAAATCATTCAACCTGAACCCCAAACATAATTCCAGTTAAGAGTAGTGATTTATAAAGCCTGGTTTGTAAGCTACAGGAGATAATGGAAATCGCTGAAAACATGAAAAAATTTAGACCGCGGACCTTAAGTTTTTGCCAAAAAATGAAAAATTTTAAAAACACTCAAAACCTCTAGGAAATCATTCAACCTGAACCCCAAACATAATTCCAGTTAAAAGTAGTGGTATATAAAGCCTGGTTTGTAAGCTACAGGAGATAATGGAAATCGCTGAAAACTTGAAAAAATTTAGACCGCGGACCTTAAGTTTTTGCCAAAAAATTTAAAATTTGAAAAACACTCAAAACCTCTAGGAAATCATTCAACCTGAACCCCAAACATAATTCCAGTTAAAAGTAGTGGTATATAAAGCCTGGTTTGTAAGCTACAGGAGATAATGGAAATCGCTGAAAACTTGAAAAAATTTAGGCCGCGGACCTTAATTTTTTCCAAAAAATGAAAAATTTTAAAAACACTCAAGACCTCTAGGAAATCATTCAACCTGAACCCCAAACATAATTCCAGTTAAAAGTAGTGATTTATAAAGCCTGGTTTGTAAGCTACAGGAGATAATGGAAATCGCTGAAAATATGAAAAAATTTAGACCGCAGACCTTAAGTTTTTGCCAAAAAATGAAAAATTTTGAAAACACTCAAAACCTCTAGCAAATCATTCCTTTATTGTCCCAAATAACATCCCAGTTAAAAGGAATGGTATTCAAGGCCTTCTTTGGAAGCTACATGGGACAACAGATATGGCTGAAAAGGTGAAAAAAATTTGACCGCGGACCTTAAGTTTTTGCCAAAAAATGAAAATTTTTAAAAACACTCAAAACCTCTAGGAAATCATTCAACCTGAACCCCAAACAAAATTCCAATTAAATGTAGTGGTATATAAAGCCTGGTTTGTAAGCTACAGGAGATAATGTAAAAAGCTGAAAACGTGAAAAAATTTAGACCGCGGACCTTAAGTTTTTGCCAAAAAATGAAAAATTTTAAAAACACTCAAAACCTCTAGGAAATCATTCAACCTGAACCCCAAACATAATTCCAATTAAATGTAGTGGTATATAAAGCCTGGTTTGTAAGCTACAGGAGATAATGTAAAAAGCTGAAAACATGAAATAATTTAGACCGCGGACCTTAAGTTTTTGCCAAAAAATGAAAAATTTTAAAAACACTCAAAACCTCTAGGAAATCATTCAACCTGAACTCCAAACATAATTCCAGTTAAAAGTAGTGGTATATAAAGCCTGGTTTGTAAGCTACAGGAGATAATGGAAATCGCTGAAAACTTTAAAAAATTTAGAACGCGGACCTTAAGTTTTTGCCAAAAAATGAAAAATTTTAAAAACACTCAAAACCTCTAGGAAATCATTCAACCTGAACCCCAAACATAATTCCAGTTAAAAGTAGTGATTTATAAAGCCTGGTTTGTAAGCTACAGGAGATAATGGAAATCGCTGAAAATATGAAAAAATTTAGACCGCGGACCTTAAGTTTTTGCCAAAAAATGAAAAATTTTAAAAACACTCAAAACCTCTAGCAAATCATTCCTTTATTGTCCCAAATAACATCCCAGTTAAAAGGAATGGTATTGAAGGCCTTCTTTGGAAGCTACAGGGGACAACAGATATGGCTGAAAAGGTGAAAAAAATTTGACCGCGGACCTTAAGTTTTTGCCAAAAAATGAAAAATTTTAAAAACACTCAAAACCTCTAGGAAATCATTCAACCTGAACTCCAGACATAATTCCAATTAAATGTAGTGGTATATAAAGCCTGGTTTGTAAGCTACAGGAGATAATGTAAAAAGCTGAAAACGTGAAAAAATTTAGACCGCGGACCTTAAGTTTTTGCCAAAAAATGAAACATTTTAAAAACACTCAAAACCTCTAGCAAATCATTCCTTTATTGTCCCAAATAACATCCCAGTTAAAAGGAGTGATATTTAAATCCTTCTTTGGAAGCTACCGGGGACAACAGATATGGCTGAAAATGTGAAAAAATTTAGGCCGCGGACCTTATGTTTTTGCCAAAAAATGAAAAATTTTAAAAACATTCAAAACCTCTAGGAAATCATTCCTTTATTCTCCCAAATAACATCCCAGTTAAAAGGAGTGATATTTAAGGCCTTCTTTGGAAGCTACCGGGGACAACAGATATGGCTGAAAAGGTGAAAAAATTTAGACCGCGGACCTTAAGTTTTTGCCAAAAAATAATTTTTTTTAAAAACACTCAAAACCTCTAGGAAATCATTCAACCTGAACCCCAAACATAATTCCAATTAAATATAGTGGTATATAAAGCCTGGTTTGTAAGCTACAGGAGATAATGTAAAAAGCTGAAAACATGAAATAATTTAGACCGCGGACCTTAAGTTTTTGCCAAAAAATGAAAAATTTTAAAAACACTCAAAACCTCTAGGAAATCATTCAACCTGAACCCCAAACATAATTCCAGTTAAAAGTAGTGGTATATAAAGCCTGGTTTGTAAGCTACAGGAGATAATGGAAATCGCTGAAAACGTGAAAAAATTTAGACCGCGGACCTTAAGTTTTTGCCAAAAAATGAAAAATTTTAAAAACACTCAAAACCTCTAGGAAATCATTCAACCTGAACCCCAAACATAATTCCAGTTAAAAGTAGTGGTATATAAAGCCTGGTTTGTAAGCTACAGGAGATAATGGAAATCGCTGAAAACGTGAAAAAATTTAGACCGCGGACCTTAAGTTTTTGCCAAAAAATTAAAAATTTGAAAAACACTCAAAACCTCTAGGAAATCATTCAACCTGAACCCCAAACATAATTCCAGTTAAAAGTAATGATTTATAAAGCCTGGTTTGTAAGCTACAGGAGATAATGGAAATCGCTGAAAACTTGAAAAAATTTAGACCTCGGACCTTAAGTTTTTGCCAAAAAATGAAACATTTTAAAAACACTCAAAACCTCTAGCAAATCATTCCTTTATTGTCCCAAATAACATCCCAGTTAAAAGGAGTGATATTTAAATCCTTCTTTGGAAGCTACCGGGGACAACAGATATGGCTGAAAATGTGAAAAAATTTAGGCCGCGGACCTTAAGTTTTTGCCAAAAAATGAAAAATTTTAAAAACATTCAAAACCTCTAGCAAATCATTCCTTTATTGTCCCAAATAACATCCCAGTTAAAAGGAATGGTATTGAAGGCCTTCTTTGGAAGCTACCGGGGACAACAGATATGGCTGAAAAGGTGAAAAAATTTAGACCGCGGACCTTAAGTTTTTGCCAAAAAATGAAAAATTTTAAAAACACTCAAAACCTCTAGGAAATCATTCAACCTGAACCCCAGACATAATTCCAATTAAATGTAGTGGTATATAAAGCCTGGTATGTAAGCTACAGGAGATAATGTAAAAAGCTGAAAACGTGAAAAAATTTAGACCGCGGACCTTAAGTTTTTGCCAAAAAATGAAAAATTTTAAAAACACTCAAAACCTCTAGGAAATCATTCAACCTGAACCCCAAACATAATTCCAGTTAAGAGTAGTGATTTATAAAGCCTGGTTTGTAAGCTACAGGAGATAATGGAAATCGCTGAAAACATGAAAAAATTTAGACCGCGGACCTTAAGTTTTTGCCAAAAAATGAAAAATTTTAAAAACACTCAAAACCTCTAGGAAATCATTCAACCTGAACCCCAAACATAATTCCAGTTAAAAGTAGTGATTTATAAAGCCTGGTTTGTAAGCTACAGGAGATAATGGAAATCGCTGAAAATATGAAAAAATTTAGACCGCAGACCTTAAGTTTTTGCCAAAAAATGAAAAATTTTAAAAACACTCAAAACCTCTAGCAAATCATTCCTTTATTGTCCCAAATAACATCCCAGTTAAAAGGAATGGTATTGAAGGCCTTCCTTGGAAGCTACCGGGGACAACAGATATGGCTGAAAAGGTGAAAAAATTTTGACCGCGGACCTTAAGTTTTTGCCAAAAAATGAAAAATTTTAAAAACACTCAAAACCTCTAGGAAATCATTCCTTTATTGTCCCAAATAACATCCCAGTTAAAAGGAGTGATATTTAAATCCTTCTTTGGAAGCTACAGGGGACAACAGATATGGCTGAAAATGTGAAAAAATTTAGGCCACGGACCTTAAGTTTTTGCCAAAAAATGAAAAATTTTAAAAACACTCAAAACCTCTAGGAAATCATTCCTTTATTCTCCCAAATAACATCCCAGTTAAAAGGAGTGATATTTAAGGCCTTCTTTGGAAGCTACCGGGGACAACAGATATGGCTGAAAAGGTGAAAAAATTTAGACCGCGGACCTTAAGTTTTTGCCAAAAAATGAAAAATTTTAAAAACACTCAAAACCTCTAGCAAATCATTCAACCTGAACCCCAAACATAATTCCAGTTAAAAGTAGTGATTTATAAAGCCTGGTTTGTAAGCTACAGGAGATAATGGAAATCGCTGAAAAGGTGAAAAAATTTAGACCGCGGACCTTACGTTTTTGCCAAAAAATGAAAAATTTCAAAAACACTAAAAACCTCTAGGAAATCATTCAACCTGAACCCCAAACATAATTCCAATTAAAAGTAGTGATTTATAAAGCCTGGTTTGTAAGCTACAGGAGATAATGGAAATCGCTGAAAACGTGAAAAAATTTACACCGCAGACCTTAAGTTTTTGCCAAAAAATGAAAAATTTTAAAAACACTCAAAACCTCTAGCAAATCATTCCTTTATTGTCCCAAATATCATCCCAGTTAAAAGGAATGGTATTGAAGGCCTTCTTTGGAAGATACCTGGGACAACAGATATGGCTGAAAAGGTGAAAAAATTTAGGCCGCGGACCTTAAGTTTTTGCCAAAAAATGAAAATTTTTAAAAACACTCAAAACCTCTAGGAAATCATTCAACCTGAACCCCAAACATAATTCCAGTTAAAAGTAGTGATTTATAAAGCCTGGTTTGTAAGCTACAGGAGATAATAGAAATCGCTGAAAACATAAAATAATTTAGACCGCGGACCTTAAGTTTTTGCCAAAAAATAAATTTTTTAAAAAAACACTCAAAACCTCTAGGAAATCATTCAACCTGAACCCCAAACATAATTCCAATTAAAAGTAGTGATTTATAAAGCCTGGTTTGTAAGCTACAGGAGATAATGGAAATCGCTGAAAACGTGAAAAAATTTAGACCGCGGACCTTAAGTTTTTGCCAAAAAATGAAAAATTTTAAAAACACTCAAAACCTCTAGCAAATCATTCCTTTATTGTCCCAAATAACATCCCAGTTAAAAGGAATTGTATTGAAGGCCTTCTTTGGAAGCTACCGGGGACAACAGATATGGCTGAAAAGGTGAAAAAATTTAGACCGCGGACCTTAAGTTTTTGCAAAAAAATGAAACATTTTAAAAACACTTAAAACCTCTAGGAAATCATTCAACCTGAACCCCAAACATAATTCCAATTAAAAGTAGTGATTTATAAAGCCTGGTTTGTAAGCTACAGGAGATAATGTAAAAAGCTGAAAACGTGAAAAAATTTAGACCGCGGACCTTAAGTTTTTGCCAAAAAATAAATTTTTTCAAAAACACTCAAAACCTCTAGGAAATCATTCAACCTGAACCCCAAACATAATTCCAGTTAAAAGTAGTGATTTATAAAGCCTGGTTTGTAAGCTACAGGAGATAATGGAAATCGCTGAAAACGTGAAAAAATTTAGGCCGCGGACCTTAAGTTTTTGCCAAAAAATGAAAAATTTTAAAAACACTCAAAACCTCTAGCAAATCATTCCTTTATTGTCCCAAATAACATCCCAGTTAAAAGGAATGGTATTGAAGGCCTTCTTTGGAAGCTACCGGGGACAACAGATATGGCTGAAAAGGTGAAAAAATTTAGGCCGCGGACCTTAAGTTTTTGCCAAAAAATGAAAAATTTTAAAAACACTCAAAACCTCTAGGAAATCATTCAACCTGAACCCCAAACATAATTCCAGTTAAAAGTAGTGATTTATAAAGCCTGGTTTGTAAGCTACAGGAGATAATAGAAATCGCTGAAAACATGAAAAAATTTAGACCGCGGACCTTAAGTTTTTGCCAAAAAATAAATTTTTTTAAAAAACACTCAAAACCTCTAGGAAATCATTCAACCTGAACCCCAAACATAATTCCAGTTAAGAGTAGTGATTTATAAAGCCTGGTTTGTGAGCTACAGGAGATAATGGAAATCGCTGAAAACATAAAATAATTTAGACCGCGGACCTTAAGTTTTTGCCAAAAAATGAAAAATTTTAAAAACACTCAAAACCTCTAGGAAATCATTCAACCTGAACCCCAAACATAATTCCAATTAAATGTAGTGATTTATAAAGCCTGGTGTGTAAGCTACAGGAGATAATGGAAATCGCTGAAAACATGAAAAAATTTAGACCGCGGACCTTAAGTTTTTGCCAAAAAATGAAAAATTTTAAAAACACTCAAAACCTCTAGCAAATCATTCCTTTATTGTCCCAAATAACATCCCAGTTAAAAGGAATGATATTGAAGGCCTTCTTTGGAAGCTACCGGGGACAACAGATATGGCTGAAAAGGTGAAAAAATTTAGACCGCGGACCTTAAGTTTTTGCCAAAAAATGAAAAATTTTAAAAACACTCAAAACCTCTAGGAAATCATTCAACCTGAACCCCAAACCTAATTCCAGTTAAAAGTAGTGATTTATAAAGCCTGGTTTGTAAGCTACAGGAGATAATGGAAATCGCTGAAAACGTGAAAAAATTTAGGCCGCGGACCTTAAGTTTTAGCCAAAAAATGAAAAATTTTAAAAACACTCAAAACCTCTAGGAAATAATTCAACCTGAACCCCAAACATAATTCCAGTTAAAAGTAGTGATTTATAAAGCCTGGTTTGTAAGCTACAGGAGATAATGGAAATCGCTGAAAAGGTGAAAAAATTTAGACCGCGGACCTTAAGTTTTTGGCAAAAGAATTAAAATTTTAAAAACACTCAAAACCTCTAGGAAATCATTCAACCTGAACCCCAAACATAATTCCAGTTAAAAGTAGTGGTATATAAAGCCTGGTTTGTAAGCTACAGGAGATAATGGAAATCGCTGAAAACTTGAAAAAATTTAGGCCGCGGACCTTAATTTTTTCCAAAAAATGAAAAATTTTAAAAACACTCAAGACCTCTAGGAAATCATTCAACCTGAACCCCAAACATAATTCCAGTTAAAAGTAGTGATTTATAAAGCCTGGTTTGTAAGCTACAGGAGATAATGGAAATCGCTGAAAATATGAAAAAATTTAGACCGCAGACCTTAAGTTTTTGCCAAAAAATGAAAAATTTTAAAAACACTCAAAACCTCTAGCAAATCATTCCTTTATTGTCCCAAATAACATCCCAGTTAAAAGGAATGGTATTGAAGGCCTTCCTTGGAAGCTACCGGGGACAACAGATATGGCTGAAAAGGTGAAAAAATTTTGACCGCGGACCTTAAGTTTTTGCCAAAAAATGAAAAATTTTAAAAACACTCAAAACCTCTAGGAAATCATTCAACCTGAACCCCAAACATAATTCCAGTTAAAAGTAGTGGTATATAAAGCCTGGTTTGTAAGCTAAAGGAGATAATGGAAATCGCTGAAAATATGAAAAAATTTAGACCGCGGACCTTAAGTTTTTGCCAAAAAATTAAAAATGTTAAAAACACTCAAAACCTCTAGCAAATCATTCCTTTATTGTCCCAAATAACATCCCAGTTAAAAGGAATGGTATTGAAGGCCTTCTTTGGAAGCTACCGGGGACAACAGATATGGCTGAAAAGGTGAAAAAATTTAGACCGCGGACCTTAAGTTTTTGCCAAAAAATGAAAAATTTTAAAAACACTCAAAACCTCTAGGAAATCATTCAACCTGAACCCCAGACATAATTCCAATTAAATGTAGTGGTATATAAAGCCTGGTTTGTAAGCTACAGGAGATAATGTAAAAAGCTGAAAACGTGAAAAAATTTAGACCGCGGACCTTAAGTTTTTGCCAAAAAATGAAACATTTTAAAAACACTCAAAACCTCTAGCAAATCATTCCTTTATTGTCCCAAATAACATCCCAGTTAAAAGGAGTGATATTTAAATCCTTCTTTGGAAGCTACCGGGGACAACAGATATGGCTGAAAATGTGAAAAAATTTAGGCCGCGGACCTTATGTTTTTGCCAAAAAATGAAAAATTTTAAAAACATTCAAAACCTCTAGCAAATCATTCCTTTATTGTCCCAAATAACATCCCAGTTAAAAGGAGTGATATTTAAATCCTTCTTTGGAAGCTACCGGGGACAACAGATATGGCTGAAAATGTGAAAAAATTTAGACCGCGGACCTTAAGTTTTTGCCAAAAAATAATTTTTTTTAAAAACACTCAAAACCTCTAGGAAATCATTCAACCTGAACCCCAAACATAATTCCAATTAAATATAGTGGTATATAAAGCCTGGTTTGTAAGCTACAGGAGATAATGTAAAAAGCTGAAAACATGAAATAATTTAGACCGCGGACCTTAAGTTTTTGCCAAAAAATGAAAAATTTTAAAAACACTCAAAACCTCTAGGAAATCATTCAACCTGAACCCCAAACATAATTCCAGTTAAAAGTAGTGGTATATAAAGCCTGGTTTGTAAGCTACAGGAGATAATGGAAATCGCTGAAAACGTGAAAAAATTTAGACCGCGGACCTTAAGTTTTTGCCAAAAAATGAAAAATTTTAAAAACACTCAAAACCTCTAGGAAATCATTCAACCTGAACCCCAAACATAATTCCAGTTAAAAGTAGTGGTATATAAAGCCTGGTTTGTAAGCTACAGGAGATAATGGAAATCGCTGAAAACGTGAAAAAATTTAGACCGCGGACCTTAAGTTTTTGCCAAAAAATGAAACATTTTAAAAACACTCAAAACCTCTAGCAAATCATTCCTTTATTGTCCCAAATAACATCCCAGTTAAAAGGAGTGATATTTAAATCCTTCTTTGGAAGCTACCGGGGACAACAGATATGGCTGAAAATGTGAAAAAATTTAGGCCGCGGACCTTAAGTTTTTGCCAAAAAATGAAAAATTTTAAAAACACTCAAAACCTCTAGCAAATCATTCCTTTATTGTCCCAAATAACATCCCAGTTAAAAGGAATGGTATTCAAGGCCTTCTTTGGAAGCTACATGGGACAACAGATATGGCTGAAAAGGTGAAAAAAATTTGACCGCGGACCTTAAGTTTTTGCCAAAAAATGAAAAATTTTAAAAACACTCAAAACCTCTAGGAAATCATTCAACCTGAACCCCAAACAAAATTCCAATTAAATGTAGTGGTATATAAAGCCTGGTTTGTAAGCTACAGGAGATAATGTAAAAAGCTGAAAACGTGAAAAAATTTAGACCGCGGACCTTAAGTTTTTGCCAAAAAATGAAAAATTTTAAAAACACTCAAAACCTCTAGGAAATCATTCAACCTGAACCCCAAACATAATTCCAATTAAATGTAGTGGTATATAAAGCCTGGTTTGTAAGCTACAGGAGATAATGTAAAAAGCTGAAAACATGAAATAATTTAGACCGCGGACCTTAAGTTTTTGCCAAAAAATGAAAAATTTTAAAAACACTCAAAACCTCTAGGAAATCATTCAACCTGAACTCCAAACATAATTCCAGTTAAAAGTAGTGGTATATAAAGCCTGGTTTGTAAGCTACAGGAGATAATGGAAATCGCTGAAAACGTGAAAAAATTTAGACCGCGGACCTTAAGTTTTTGCCAAAAAATGAAAAATTTTAAAAACACTCAAAACCTCTAGGAAATCATTCAACCTGAACCCCAAACATAATTCCAGTTAAAAGTAGTGGTATATAAAGCCTGGTTTGTAAGCTACAGGAGATAATGGAAATCGCTGAAAACGTGAAAAAATTTAGACCGCGGACCTTAAGTTTTTGCCAAAAAATGAAAAATTTTAAAAACACTCAAAACCTCTAGCAAATCATTCCTTTATTGTCCCAAATAACATCCCAGTTAAAAGGAATGGTATTGAAGGCCTTCTTTGGAAGCTACCGGGGACAACAGATATGGCTGAAAAGGTGAAAAAATTTAGACCGCGGACCTTAAGTTTTTGCCAAAAAATGAAAAATTTTAAAAACACTCAAAACCTCTAGGAAATCATTCAACCTGAACCCCAGACATAATTCCAATTAAATGTAGTGGTATATAAAGCCTGGTTTGTAAGCTACAGGAGATAATGTAAAAAGCTGAAAACGTGAAAAAATTTAGACCGCGGACCTTAAGTTTTTGCCAAAAAATGAAACATTTTAAAAACACTCAAAACCTCTAGCAAATCATTCCTTTATTGTCCCAAATAACATCCCAGTTAAAAGGAGTGATATTTAAATCCTTCTTTGGAAGCTACCGGGGACAACAGATATGGCTGAAAATGTGAAAAAATTTAGGCCGCGGACCTTATGTTTTTGCCAAAAAATGAAAAATTTTAAAAACATTCAAAACCTCTAGCAAATCATTCCTTTATTGTCCCAAATAACATCCCAGTTAAAAGGAGTGATATTTAAATCCTTCTTTGGAAGCTACCGGGGACAACAGATATGGCTGAAAATGTGAAAAAATTTAGACCGCGGACCTTAAGTTTTTGCCAAAAAATAATTTTTTTTAAAAACACTCAAAACCTCTAGGAAATCATTCAACCTGAACCCCAAACATAATTCCAGTTAAAAGTAGTGGTATATAAAGCCTGGTTTGTAAGCTACAGGAGATAATGGAAATCGCTGAAAACGTGAAAAAATTTAGACCGCGGACCTTAAGTTTTTGCCAAAAAATGAAAAATTTTAAAAACACTCAAAACCTCTAGGAAATCATTCAACCTGAACCCCAAACATAATTCCAGTTAAAAGTAGTGGTATATAAAGCCTGGTTTGTAAGCTACAGGAGATAATGGAAATCGCTGAAAACGTGAAAAAATTTAGACCGCGGACCTTAAGTTTTTGCCAAAAAATTAAAAATTTGAAAAACACTCAAAACCTCTAGGAAATCATTCAACCTGAACCCCAAACATAATTCCAGTTAAAAGTAGTGGTATATAAAGCCTGGTTTGTAAGCTACAGGAGATAATGGAAATCGCTGAAAACTTGAAAAAATTTAGACCGCGGACCTTAAGTTTTTGCCAAAAAATGAAACATTTTAAAAACACTCAAAACCTCTAGCAAATCATTCCTTTATTGTCCCAAATAACATCCCAGTTAAAAGGAGTGATATTTAAATCCTTCTTTGGAAGCTACCGGGGACAACAGATATGGCTGAAAAGGTGAAAAAATTTAGGCCGCGGACCTTAAGTTTTTGCCAAAAAATGAAAAATTTTAAAAACATTCAAAACCTCTAGGAAATCATTCCTTTATTCTCCCAAATAACATCCCAGTTAAAAGGAGTGATATTTAAGGCCTTCTTTGGAAGCTACCGGGGACAACAGATATGGCTGAAAAGGTGAAAGAATTTAGACCGCGGACCTTAAGTTTTTGCCAAAAAATTAAAAATGTTAAAAACACTCAAAACCTCTAGCAAATCATTCCTTTATTGTCCCAAATAACATCCCAGTTAAAAGGAATGGTATTGAAGGCCTTCTTTGGAAGCTACCGGGGACAACAGATATGGCTGAAAAGGTGAAAAAATTTAGACCGCGGACCTTAAGTTTTTGCCAAAAAATGAAAAATTTTAAAAACACTCAAAACCTCTAGGAAATCATTCAACCTGAACCCCAGACATAATTCCAATTAAATGTAGTGGTATATAAAGCCTGGTTTGTAAGCTACAGGAGATAATGTAAAAAGCTGAAAACGTGAAAAAATTTAGACCGCGGACCTTAAGTTTTTGCCAAAAAATGAAAAATTTTAAAAACACTCAAAACCTCTAGGAAATCATTCAACCTGAACCCCAAACATAATTCCAGTTAAGAGTAGTGATTTATAAAGCCTGGTTTGTAAGCTACAGGAGATAATGGAAATCGCTGAAAACATGAAAAAATTTAGACCGCGGACCTTAAGTTTTTGCCAAAAAATGAAAAATTTTAAAAACACTCAAAACCTCTAGGAAATCATTCAACCTGAACCCCAAACATAATTCCAGTTAAAAGTAGTGGTATATAAAGCCTGGTTTGTAAGCTACAGGAGATAATGGAAATCGCTGAAAATATGAAAAAATTTAGACCGCAGACCTTAAGTTTTTGCCAAAAAATGAAAAATTTTAAAAACACTCAAAACCTCTAGCAAATCATTCCTTTATTGTCCCAAATAACATCCCAGTTAAAAGGAATGGTATTCAAGGCCTTCTTTGGAAGCTACATGGGACAACAGATATGGCTGAAAAGGTGAAAAAAATTTGACCGCGGACCTTAAGTTTTTGCCAAAAAATGAAAAATTTTAAAAACACTCAAAACCTCTAGGAAATCATTCAACCTGAACCCCAAACAAAATTCCAATTAAATGTAGTGGTATATAAAGCCTGGTTTGTAAGCTACAGGAGATAATGTAAAAAGCTGAAAACGTGAAAAAATTTAGACCGCGGACCTTAAGTTTTTGCCAAAAAATGAAAAATTTTAAAAACACTCAAAACCTCTAGGAAATCATTCAACCTGAACCCCAAACATAATTCCAATTAAATGTAGTGGTATATAAAGCCTGGTTTGTAAGCTACAGGAGATAATGTAAAAAGCTGAAAACATGAAATAATTTAGACCGCGGACCTTAAGTTTTTGCCAAAAAATGAAAAATTTTAAAAACACTCAAAACCTCTAGGAAATCATTCAACCTGAACCCCAAACATAATTCCAGTTAAAAGTAGTGGTATATAAAGCCTGGTTTGTAAGCTACAGGAGATAATGGAAATCGCTGAAAACGTGAAAAAATTTAGACCGCGGACCTTAAGTTTTTGCCAAAAAATGAAAAATTTTAAAAACACTCAAAACCTCTAGCAAATCATTCCTTTATTGTCCCAAATAACATCCCAGTTAAAAGGAATGGTATTGAAGGCCTTCTTTGGAAGCTACCGGGGACAACAGATATGGCTGAAAAGGTGAAAAAATTTAGACCGCGGACCTTAAGTTTTTGCCAAAAAATAATTTTTTTTAAAAACACTCAAAACCTCTAGGAAATCATTCAACCTGAACCCCAAACATAATTCCAATTAAATATAGTGGTATATAAAGCCTGGTTTGTAAGCTACAGGAGATAATGTAAAAAGCTGAAAACATGAAATAATTTAGACCGCGGACCTTAAGTTTTTGCCAAAAAATGAAACATTTTAAAAACACTCAAAACCTCTAGGAAATCATTCAACCTGAACCCCAAACATAATTCCAGTTAAAAGTAGTGGTATATAAAGCCTGGTTTGTAAGCTACAGGAGATAATGGAAATCGCTGAAAACGTGAAAAAATTTAGACCGCGGACCTTAAGTTTTTGCCAAAAAATGAAAAATTTTAAAAACACTCAAAACCTCTAGGAAATCATTCAACCTGAACCCCAAACATAATTCCAGTTAAAAGTAGTGGTATATAAAGCCTGGTTTGTAAGCTACAGGAGATAATGGAAATCGCTGAAAACGTGAAAAAATTTAGACCGCGGACCTTAAGTTTTTGCCAAAAAATGAAACATTTTAAAAACACTCAAAACCTCTAGCAAATCATTCCTTTATTGTCCCAAATAACATCCCAGTTAAAAGGAGTGATATTTAAATCCTTCTTTGGAAGCTACCGGGGACAACAGATATGGCTGAAAATGTGAAAAAATTTAGGCCGCGGACCTTAAGTTTTTGCCAAAAAATGAAAAATTTTAAAAACATTCAAAACCTCTAGGAAATCATTCCTTTATTCTCCCAAATAACATCCCAGTTAAAAGGAGTGATATTTAAGGCCTTCTTTGGAAGCTACCGGGGACAACAGATATGGCTGAAAAGGTGAAAGAATTTAGACCGCGGACCTTAAGTTTTTGCCAAAAAATGAAAAATTTGAAAAACACTCAAAACCTCTAGCAAATCATTCCTTTATTGTCCCAAATAACATCCCAGTTAAAAGGAATGGTATTGAAGGCCTTCTTTGGAAGCTACCGGGGACAACAGATATGGCTGAAAAGGTGAAAAAATTTAGACCGCGGACCTTAAGTTTTTGCCAAAAAATGAAAAATTTTAAAAACACTCAAAACCTCTAGGAAATCATTCAACCTGAACCCCAGACATAATTCCAATTAAATGTAGTGGTATATAAAGCCTGGTTTGTAAGCTACAGGAGATAATGTAAAAAGCTGAAAACGTGAAAAAATTTAGACCGCGGACCTTAAGTTTTTGCCAAAAAATGAAAAATTTTAAAAACACTCAAAACCTCTAGGAAATCATTCAACCTGAACCCCAAACATAATTCCAGTTAAGAGTAGTGATTTATAAAGCCTGGTTTGTAAGCTACAGGAGATAATGGAAATCGCTGAAAACATGAAAAAATTTAGACCGCGGACCTTAAGTTTTTGCCAAAAAATGAAAAATTTTAAAAACACTCAAAACCTCTAGGAAATCATTCAACCTGAACCCCAAACATAATTCCAGTTAAAAGTAGTGGTATATAAAGCCTGGTTTGTAAGCTACAGGAGATAATGGAAATCGCTGAAAACTTGAAAAAATTTAGACCGCGGACCTTAAGTTTTTGCCAAAAAATTTAAAATTTGAAAAACACTCAAAACCTCTAGGAAATCATTCAACCTGAACCCCAAACATAATTCCAGTTAAAAGTAGTGGTATATAAAGCCTGGTTTGTAAGCTACAGGAGATAATGGAAATCGCTGAAAACTTGAAAAAATTTAGGCCGCGGACCTTAATTTTTTCCAAAAAATGAAAAATTTTAAAAACACTCAAGACCTCTAGGAAATCATTCAACCTGAACCCCAAACATAATTCCAGTTAAAAGTAGTGATTTATAAAGCCTGGTTTGTAAGCTACAGGAGATAATGGAAATCGCTGAAAATATGAAAAAATTTAGACCGCAGACCTTAAGTTTTTGCCAAAAAATGAAAAATTTTGAAAACACTCAAAACCTCTAGCAAATCATTCCTTTATTGTCCCAAATAACATCCCAGTTAAAAGGAATGGTATTCAAGGCCTTCTTTGGAAGCTACATGGGACAACAGATATGGCTGAAAAGGTGAAAAAAATTTGACCGCGGACCTTAAGTTTTTGCCAAAAAATGAAAATTTTTAAAAACACTCAAAACCTCTAGGAAATCATTCAACCTGAACCCCAAACAAAATTCCAATTAAATGTAGTGGTATATAAAGCCTGGTTTGTAAGCTACAGGAGATAATGTAAAAAGCTGAAAACGTGAAAAAATTTAGACCGCGGACCTTAAGTTTTTGCCAAAAAATGAAAAATTTTAAAAACACTCAAAACCTCTAGGAAATCATTCAACCTGAACCCCAAACATAATTCCAATTAAATGTAGTGGTATATAAAGCCTGGTTTGTAAGCTACAGGAGATAATGTAAAAAGCTGAAAACATGAAATAATTTAGACCGCGGACCTTAAGTTTTTGCCAAAAAATGAAAAATTTTAAAAACACTCAAAACCTCTAGGAAATCATTCAACCTGAACTCCAAACATAATTCCAGTTAAAAGTAGTGGTATATAAAGCCTGGTTTGTAAGCTACAGGAGATAATGGAAATCGCTGAAAACTTTAAAAAATTTAGAACGCGGACCTTAAGTTTTTGCCAAAAAATGAAAAATTTTAAAAACACTCAAAACCTCTAGGAAATCATTCAACCTGAACCCCAAACATAATTCCAGTTAAAAGTAGTGATTTATAAAGCCTGGTTTGTAAGCTACAGGAGATAATGGAAATCGCTGAAAATATGAAAAAATTTAGACCGCGGACCTTAAGTTTTTGCCAAAAAATGAAAAATTTTAAAAACACTCAAAACCTCTAGCAAATCATTCCTTTATTGTCCCAAATAACATCCCAGTTAAAAGGAATGGTATTGAAGGCCTTCTTTGGAAGCTACAGGGGACAACAGATATGGCTGAAAAGGTGAAAAAAATTTGACCGCGGACCTTAAGTTTTTGCCAAAAAATGAAAAATTTTAAAAACACTCAAAACCTCTAGGAAATCATTCAACCTGAACTCCAGACATAATTCCAATTAAATGTAGTGGTATATAAAGCCTGGTTTGTAAGCTACAGGAGATAATGTAAAAAGCTGAAAACGTGAAAAAATTTAGACCGCGGACCTTAAGTTTTTGCCAAAAAATGAAACATTTTAAAAACACTCAAAACCTCTAGCAAATCATTCCTTTATTGTCCCAAATAACATCCCAGTTAAAAGGAGTGATATTTAAATCCTTCTTTGGAAGCTACCGGGGACAACAGATATGGCTGAAAATGTGAAAAAATTTAGGCCGCGGACCTTATGTTTTTGCCAAAAAATGAAAAATTTTAAAAACATTCAAAACCTCTAGGAAATCATTCCTTTATTCTCCCAAATAACATCCCAGTTAAAAGGAGTGATATTTAAGGCCTTCTTTGGAAGCTACCGGGGACAACAGATATGGCTGAAAAGGTGAAAAAATTTAGACCGCGGACCTTAAGTTTTTGCCAAAAAATAATTTTTTTTAAAAACACTCAAAACCTCTAGGAAATCATTCAACCTGAACCCCAAACATAATTCCAATTAAATATAGTGGTATATAAAGCCTGGTTTGTAAGCTACAGGAGATAATGTAAAAAGCTGAAAACATGAAATAATTTAGACCGCGGACCTTAAGTTTTTGCCAAAAAATGAAAAATTTTAAAAACACTCAAAACCTCTAGGAAATCATTCAACCTGAACCCCAAACATAATTCCAGTTAAAAGTAGTGGTATATAAAGCCTGGTTTGTAAGCTACAGGAGATAATGGAAATCGCTGAAAACGTGAAAAAATTTAGACCGCGGACCTTAAGTTTTTGCCAAAAAATGAAAAATTTTAAAAACACTCAAAACCTCTAGGAAATCATTCAACCTGAACCCCAAACATAATTCCAGTTAAAAGTAGTGGTATATAAAGCCTGGTTTGTAAGCTACAGGAGATAATGGAAATCGCTGAAAACGTGAAAAAATTTAGACCGCGGACCTTAAGTTTTTGCCAAAAAATTAAAAATTTGAAAAACACTCAAAACCTCTAGGAAATCATTCAACCTGAACCCCAAACATAATTCCAGTTAAAAGTAATGATTTATAAAGCCTGGTTTGTAAGCTACAGGAGATAATGGAAATCGCTGAAAACTTGAAAAAATTTAGACCTCGGACCTTAAGTTTTTGCCAAAAAATGAAACATTTTAAAAACACTCAAAACCTCTAGCAAATCATTCCTTTATTGTCCCAAATAACATCCCAGTTAAAAGGAGTGATATTTAAATCCTTCTTTGGAAGCTACCGGGGACAACAGATATGGCTGAAAATGTGAAAAAATTTAGGCCGCGGACCTTAAGTTTTTGCCAAAAAATGAAAAATTTTAAAAACATTCAAAACCTCTAGCAAATCATTCCTTTATTGTCCCAAATAACATCCCAGTTAAAAGGAATGGTATTGAAGGCCTTCTTTGGAAGCTACCGGGGACAACAGATATGGCTGAAAAGGTGAAAAAATTTAGACCGCGGACCTTAAGTTTTTGCCAAAAAATGAAAAATTTTAAAAACACTCAAAACCTCTAGGAAATCATTCAACCTGAACCCCAGACATAATTCCAATTAAATGTAGTGGTATATAAAGCCTGGTATGTAAGCTACAGGAGATAATGTAAAAAGCTGAAAACGTGAAAAAATTTAGACCGCGGACCTTAAGTTTTTGCCAAAAAATGAAAAATTTTAAAAACACTCAAAACCTCTAGGAAATCATTCAACCTGAACCCCAAACATAATTCCAGTTAAGAGTAGTGATTTATAAAGCCTGGTTTGTAAGCTACAGGAGATAATGGAAATCGCTGAAAACATGAAAAAATTTAGACCGCGGACCTTAAGTTTTTGCCAAAAAATGAAAAATTTTAAAAACACTCAAAACCTCTAGGAAATCATTCAACCTGAAACCCAAACATAATTCCAGTTAAAAGTAGTGATTTATAAAGCCTGGTTTGTAAGCTACAGGAGATAATGGAAATCGCTGAAAATATGAAAAAATTTAGACCGCAGACCTTAAGTTTTTGCCAAAAAATGAAAAATTTTAAAAACACTCAAAACCTCTAGCAAATCATTCCTTTATTGTCCCAAATAACATCCCAGTTAAAAGGAATGGTATTGAAGGCCTTCCTTGGAAGCTACCGGGGACAACAGATATGGCTGAAAAGGTGAAAAAATTTTGACCGCGGACCTTAAGTTTTTGCCAAAAAATGAAAAATTTTAAAAACACTCAAAACCTCTAGGAAATCATTCAACCTGAACCCCAAACATAATTCCAGTTAAAAGTAATGATTTATAAAGCCTGGTTTGTAAGCTACAGGAGATAATGGAAATCGCTGAAAACATGAAAAAATTTAGACCGCGGACCTTAAGTTTTTGCCAAAAAATGAAAAATTTTAAAAACACTCAAAACCTCTAGGAAATCATTCAACCTGAACCCCAGACATAATTCCAATTAAATGTAGTGGTATATAAAGCCTGGTTTGTAAGCTACAGGAGATAATGGAAATCGCTGAAAACGTGAAAAAATTTAGACCGCGGACCTTAAGTTTTTGCCAAAAAATGAAAAATTTTAAAAACACTCAAAACCTCTAGCAAATCATTCCTTTATTGTCCCAAATAACATCCCAGTTAAAAGGAATGGTATTCAAGGCCTTCTTTGGAAGCTACAGGGGACAACAGATATGGCTGAAAAGGTGAAAAAAATTTGACCGCGGACCTTAAGTTTTTGCCAAAAAATAAAAAATTTTAAAAACACTCAAAACCTCTAGGAAATCATTCCTTTATTGTCCCAAATAACATCCCAGTTAAAAGGAGTGATATTTAAATCCTTCTTTGGAAGCTACAGGGGACAACAGATATGGCTGAAAATGTGAAAAAATTTAGGCCACGGACCTTAAGTTTTTGCCAAAAAATGAAAAATTTTAAAAACACTCAAAACCTCTAGGAAATCATTCCTTTATTCTCCCAAATAACATCCCAGTTAAAAGGAGTGATATTTAAGGCCTTCTTTGGAAGCTACCGGGGACAACAGATATGGCTGAAAAGGTGAAAAAATTTAGACCGCGGACCTTAAGTTTTTGCCAAAAAATAATTTTTTTTAAAAACACTCAAAACCTCTAGGAAATCATTCAACCTGAACCCCAAACATAATTCCAGTTAAAAGTAGTGGTATATAAAGCCTGGTTTGTAAGCTACAGGAGATAATGTAAAAAGCTGAAAACATGAAATAATTTAGACCGCGGACCTTAAGTTTTTGCCAAAAAATGAAAAATTTTAAAAACACTCAAAACCTCTAGGAAATCATTCAACCTGAACCCCAAACATAATTCCAGTTAAAAGTAGTGGTATATAAAGCCTGGTTTGTAAGCTACAGGAGATAATGGAAATCGCTGAAAACGTGAAAAAATTTAGACCGCGGACCTTAAGTTTTTGCCAAAAAATTAAAAATTTGAAAAACACTCAAAACCTCTAGGAAATCATTCAACCTGAACGCCAAACATAATTCCAGTTAAAAGTAGTGATTTATAAAGCCTGGTTTGTAAGCTACAGGAGATAATGGAAATCGCTGAAAACATGAAATAATTTAGACCGCGGACCTTAAGTTTTTGCCAAAAAATGAAAAATTTTAAAAACACTCAAAACCTCTAGGAAATCATTCAACCTGAACCCCAAACATAATTCCAGTTAAAAGTAGTGGTATATAAAGCCTGGTTTGTAAGCTACAGGAGATAATGGAAATCGCTGAAAACGTGAAAAAATTTAGACCGCGGACCTTAAGTTTTTGCCAAAAAATTAAAAATTTGAAAAACACTCAAAACCTCTAGGAAATCATTCAACCTGAACGCCAAACATAATTCCAGTTAAAAGTAGTGATTTATAAAGCCTGGTTTGTAAGCTACAGGAGATAATGGAAATCGCTGAAAATGTGAAAAAATTTAGGCCGCGGACCTTAAGTTTTTGCCAAAAAATGAAAAATTTTAAAAACATTCAAAACCTCTAGGAAATCATTCCTTTATTCTCCCAAATAACATCCCAGTTAAAAGGAATGATATTTAAGGCCTTCTTTGGAAGCTACCGGGGACAACAGATATGGCTGAAAAGGTGAAAAAATTTAGACCGCGGACCTTAAGTTTTTGCCAAAAAATAATTTTTTTTAAAAACACTCAAAACCTCTAGGAAATCATTCAACCTGAACCCCAAACATAATTCCAGTTAAAAGTAGTGGTATATAAAGCCTGGTTTGTAAGCTACAGGAGATAATGGAAATCGCTGAAAACTTGAAAAAATTTAGACCGCGGACCTTAAGTTTTTGCCAAAAAATGAAAAATTTTAAAAACACTCAAAACCTCTAGGAAATCATTCAACCTGAACCCCAAACATAATTCCAGTTAAAAGTAGTGGTATATAAAGCCTGGTTTGTAAGCTACAGGAGATAATGGAAATCGCTGAAAACGTGAAAAAATTTAGACCGCGGACCTTAAGTTTTTGCCAAAAAATGAAAAATTTTAAAAACACTCAAAACCTCTAGGAAATCATTCAACCTGAACCCCAAACATAATTCCAGTTAAAAGTAGTGGTATATAAAGCCTGGTTTGTAAGCTACAGGAGATAATGGAAATCGCTGAAAACGTGAAAAAATTTAGACCGCGGACCTTAAGTTTTTGCCAAAAAATTAAAAATTTTAAAAACACTCAAAACCTCTAGGAAATCATTCAACCTGAACCCCAAACATAATTCCAGTTAAAAGTAGTGATTTATAAAGCCTGGTTTGTAAGCTACAGGAGATAATGGAAATCGCTGAAAACGTGAAAAAATTTAGGCCGCGGACCTTAATTTTTTCCAAAAAATGAAAAATTTTAAAAACACTCAAGACCTCTAGCAAATCATTCCTTTATTGTCCCAAATAACATCCCAGTTAAAAGGAATGGTATTGAAGGCCTTCTTTGGAAGCTACCAGGGACAACAGATATGGCTGAAAAGGTGAAAAAATTTAGACCGCGGACCTTAAGTTTTTGCCAAAAAATGAAACATTTTAAAAACACTCAAAACCTCTAGCAAATCATTCCTTTATTGTCCCAAATAACATCCCAGTTAAAAGGAGTGATATTTAAATCCTTCTTTGGAAGCTACCGGGGACAACAGATATGGCTGAAAATGTGAAAAAATTTAGGCCGCGGACCTTAAGTTTTTGCCAAAAAATGAAAAATTTTAAAAACATTCAAAACCTCTAGGAAATCATTCCTTTATTCTCCCAAATAACATCCCAGTTAAAAGGAGTGATATTTAAGGCCTTCTTTGGAAGCTACCGGGGACAACAGATATGGCTGAAAAGGTGAAAAAATTTAGACCGCGGACCTTAAGTTTTTGCCAAAAAATAATTTTTTTTAAAAACACTCAAAACCTCTAGGAAATCATTCAACCTGAACCCCAAACATAATTCCAATTAAAAGTAGTGGTATATAAAGCCTGGTAAGTAAACAGGAGATAATGGAAATCGCTGAAAACTTGAAAAAATTTAGACCGCGGACCTTAAGTTTTTGCCAAAAAATTAAAAATTTGAAAAACACTAGTGTAAAGCTAGTAGCTGCAGTATTATCGGTGTTAGTAGCAATGGTATTAGTAGTAGTAGTATAAGTAATATATATATATAGAGCAATTATACACATAATCCTGTTATTTTTTCCTGTTTATTATCATTATTATTATTATTATTATTATTGTTATTATCATTATTATTATTATTATTATTATTATTATGATTATTATTATTATTATTATTATTATTATTATTATTGTTTTATATAGCACCATCATATTCCGCAGCGCTGTACAATGGGTATTTTTGAATGACTTTTTTTACTGGGCATGAATCCATCTCTATTCAAGGCAAATAAACCGCAGCAGATCAGTCGTTCAGTTCTTTCTTCTGAATGTTTGATTGGATAAAAGCCTTTGGGGTCTTTGTTTTCCGCATATACGGCTACAACCAATCGCTGCCCGCTTTAGTATCACTTGACAGTTAAACGTCACAATACACCGCATGATTAAAAATGATATCCGGGAAGGATTCGGGCGTTCAGCGGGGCGGAGGATTAAGCCTCAAAGGTTTCGTTTCTTTACTAGGAATTCACGAGCGACGTCGATAAGAAAATATCCCTGAAGTCGTCCGTACTGAGCGCGGCCGACCAGCTGCTGTGTGTGATGGAGGCTGACGCCACGCCGCTGAAACTGAGGCTGGCAAAAGTGGAGGACGGGTGGTCGGAGCTTGTGGCCGCGTTGCCGGCCGTGGAGGAGAGACTGCAGCAGGTAAAGAGCTGGAAGATACTATGTGTCCGGCGCCGAGTCTCCCCTGTATGGGGGGCTGTCTCTTTTTAAGGTGTCTGTAACCCCCCCTCTCTCTTTTTTTTTTTTTACCCCTAAAACAAGCCGAATTTGTACATTTTGTCCAATAAGTCATTAATTTGTCTTAATTTGTATTCCAGCTGCTGACGGAGAAGCTGCCCTCCTGGGATGCAATTAAGGAACTGATGACTTGGATGAGCCAAGCGGAGGAAAGCGGAGAGAGCGACGGAAGAATAAACCCTCCGGATTCCGCGTCGGAGATCAGAGACCTGCTGCAGGAATATAAGGTGAAGACGGCTGCGTCAATCAAACCTACCGGCAGATCGGCCCCATCCGGCCCCCGTCTAGCCACCCGTTTCTCCTGCTGTAACGACTCAAACCTTAATCAGTCTTAGATTCAGGAGCCGTATGTCTATCGCATGCATGTTTAATACCCTTACTGTATTACCCTCTACCACCTCTGCTGGGAGGCTGTTCCACTTATCCACCACCCTCTCAGTAAAACCTCCTCGCATTATCTAAGCCTCTGACACTCGAGTCAGGCCGCCATCAAACTCGCTGTTTGAAAAGACAAGACTAGAGAGCGTTTTTCTCATTGTTTCTGGTGAAACGCTGTGAAATTCTAGAATTCCAGGAATTTTCCTCTTTTCTTCCAGGACCTCAGGAAAAAAACGCAGGACAAGCAGTGGGTGGTGGATTTCGTGAACCAGTCGCTGCTCCAGGTGAGCGTCGGAGACGTGGAGAGTAAGCGCTACCAGCGGACGGAGTTCGCGGAACATCTGGGCGCCATGAACCTGCGGTGGGATCAGATGAAGGGGGACATCAAAAAGAAGGTACGAAACTCGATGTTTTGGTAATAACAAAATTGCACATTTTTAGGCAGTACTAGAGTTTGGAACTGCATGCCGCAAATAAGATAGATTTCAATTTTGAGAATTATTTCATTTAAAGGGCAAATTTCAATTTTAAATTTTAATGTTATTTATTAGATAGATTTTCAATTTTAAGAAGTAATATTATTTATAGGTTAGATTTTAATTTTAAGAAATAATTACATTTATAGGCTGGATTTCAGTTTTAGCTATTCATTTTATTGATAGGCCAGATTTTAATTTTAAATTTTAATTTTAAATTAAAAATATTTAAAAATTTAAATTTTAAATATCACTATGATTTATAGGATAGATTTCAATTTTGAGAATTATTTCATTTAAAGGGCAGATTTTCAATTTTAGGAAGTAATATTATTTATAGGCTAGATTTTAATTTTAAGAAATAATTAAATTTATAGGCTGGATTTCAATTTTAGCTATTCATTTTATTGATAGGCTAGATTTTAATTTTAAATTTGAATTTTAAATTAAAAATATTTAAACATTTTAATTTTAAATATCACTATGATTTATAGGATAGATTTCAATTTTAAGAAATAATGGAATTCATAGGCGGAATTTTAATTTGAATAAATAATTTAATTTCTAGGCTAAATTTCAATTTCAAATATAAATTTTATTATCGTTTCCGCCGCCAGGTACATTTTTGTTAATATTTTGCAGTAGGAGGAGCCTGCCATTTGGAGGGTTGTTTTCGAATGAATGAGACTCATGTGTCCTCCTCGCTCAGCTTTTAAATTTGAAACCCACCCGCTGAGATTGATTTTTATTTTTATTTACTTTTTTTTCTTTTCAGATTCACTTCTTAGAGCAAACCCTGGAAGCTGTAAGCGAAGACGAGAGCCGGAGGCAGGCACTGAGCGACTGGTTCACGGCCCAAAGGCAGCGGCTGACCGAGTCGCGGCTTCTGTCAAGTCTTCCCGCGGCTGAGAGTCTGCTGGCGGAGTGCGAGGTAAATGCCACGTTCTGCCACGGCACCGAAAACCGCAAGAAAGAGGAACCCCCTGTTACTGCCGGCCCCTGTATAATGTATAGATAAATCAGCGAGCCGGCCCCTGTATAATGTATAGTTAAATCAGCGAGCCGGACCCTGTATAATGTATAGATAAATCAGTGACCGGCCCCCTGTATAATGTATAGTTAAATCAGCGAGCCGGCCCCTTATAATGTATAGGTAAATCAGTGAGCTGGTCCCCTGTATAATGTAAAGATAAATCAGCGAGCCGGCCCCCTGTATAATGTATAGATAAATCAGCGAGCCGGCCCCCTGTATAATGTATAGATAAATCAGCGAGCCGGCCCCTGTATAATGTATAGATATATCAGCGAGCCGGCCCCTGTATAATGTATAGATAAATCAGCGAGCCGGCCCCTGTATAATGTATAGATATATCAGCGAGCCGGCCCCTGTATAATGTATAGATAAATCAGCGAGCCGGCCCCTGTATAATGTATAGATAAATCAGCGAGCCGGCCCCCTGTATAATGTATAGTTAAATCAGTGACCGGCCCCTGTATAATGTATAGATAAATCAGCGAGCCGGCCCCCTGTATAATGTATAGATAAATCAGTGACCGGCCCCTGTATAATGTATAGATAAATCAGCGAGCTGACCCCCTGTATAATGTATAGATAAATCAGTAGGACACTCTTTATAATGGATATCAGTAAGAAGGCCTCCCCGTGGTACAATTTCTTTAACATTCATAAAACTGTGCATTCTTAGAGCGGCTATTTTTCGTTGGAGTCGGAGCGCTCCCATTCCACCCAGAAGGAAATAAGATTTTTTATATGTTTTTTAGGATTTTTTTCTCTCTATTTCTTGTAAAAGCTCTGCTCGTGGAATTACTGCCCCGACGTCTCGCTTAAAAGTCAGCCGGCCGCGTCCTAGCGGTTTCCCGCGCCTCGCCATTCTCTAAAGTGCCCTCGCGCTGCGCTTTCTTTTTGTCTAAATGTCTTTCTTTACTAAAAACACGAGCTGCTGTTTGGGTGAAAAATGTCAAAGAAATGTTATTGTTGAGATTATTCCGGATGAATCGCCCAAAACATTTCTCTCGGCGTCTAACCTTTCCGACCCCGGTTTATTCCTCCGCATCACAGAGAACGGGGATTTTAATCACGCGTGGAGAGGATGTTATTTAGTTGCTTACAAGAAACTTGAAATGGGGAGATAAAACAGAAAATCTGGTCCTAAAAATGTCAGAAATTGAATTAAAGTGTAAAAGGATAAATGATGGTTAGAAACTTTTTTTGTAATTATGTTACAGCCAGAAATCTCCTTGTTTTCCATAAAAAAAGCTGAGTGACCCCAAACTTTTAAATGGCAGTGTGTGTATAGTGTGTATGTATGTGTGTGTATATGTATCTGTGTGTATGTATGTGTGTATAGTGTATATGTGTGTATGTGTGTGTATAGTGTGTATGTATGTGTGTGTATATGTATCTGTGTGTATGTATGTGTGTATAGTGTATATGTGTGTATGTGTGTATAGTGTGTATGTATGTGTGTATAGTGTGTATGTGTGTATAGTGTGTGTGTGTGTGTATAGTGTGTATGTGTGTATAGTGTGTGTGTGTGTATAGTGTGTATGTGTGTATAGTGTGTGTGTATAGTGTGTATGTGTGTATGTGTGTGTGTATGTGTGTGTGTGTGTATAGTGTGTATGTGTGTATAGTGTGTGTGTGTAGTGTGTGTGTGTGCTTGTAGCTGAAGGTGTTGTGTTCTTTCTTGAAGGCGTTGGAGGAGCAGCTCGTCTCCAAGACGGATTTAATCAAGAACCTGAGGAAGGGCGCGGCCGGAGACGGTGCTGATGGTGGAGCTGATGGTGGAGCTGATGGTGGAGCTGATGGCGGAGCTGATGGTGGAGCTGATGGTGGAGCTGATGGCGGTGCTGATGGTGGAGCTGATGGTGGAGCTGATGGTGGAGCTGATGGCGGTGCTGATGGTGGAGCTGATGGTGGAGCTGATGGTGGAGCTGATGGCGGTGCTGATGGTGGAGCTGATGGCGGTGCTGATGGTGGAGCTGATGGTGGAGCTGATGGCGGTGCTGATGGTGGAGCGCTGGTCTTGTTGGATCAGAAGGACTCTTTGGCCGCTCAGGTGTGTTTTTTTCCTGCGAATCCCACTGAATGTCATACTCTGTGAAGTCGGCTCTGTGACATGTTCTGGTGGCGTGATTAGGAACCATCTCAACGGAACGATATAAACCCGGGAGTCTTCTCTATAACGCCTCCGGTCCCTCTGCTCTAATTCACAGGTTGCGGAGTTGAAGTCCTCGCTGCCGTCCGTGATTCAGCTCTGGAGAACCTACGAGAAGAACCTCGAAGAGGTGGACAGGATGACTATCAGAGCGTCGCACGTTCTAGAGCAAGGCCGGCGTTCCGCGTCGTCTCTGTTTGCCCTGCAGAGCCGTGTGAAGAGTCTCCGGGTACGGTTCCCTCGCCTTTCTTCTCTTCCATCGCAAAAAATGCTTATTTCTAGAATCTAAATCTGCGCGGAATCTTTGGGTAAAGATATCATTGTACAAAGTATCTGTTATCGCGCGGCGATCCGTTACACAGCGCTGGGATCCGGCCGTATAATAATAATAATAATAATAATAATAAATACGTTTCCCGGAGAGAGTACAGCGATCTCTTTTTTGTCGTCCGTAGTTTGTTCAGGAGAAAGCAGAACAACATGAAGAACACTGGAGGAATCTGACGGCTTCTCTGGACAGTCTGAGGGCGATGTGCAGCCCATCCGCCCAAGAAATCATGGAGGAGAGGCACAGAGACTGCTCGGCACGGTGAGCGCCTGCTGGCCACAGAGGGGTGCTAGATAAGTGGAACAGCCTCCCAGCAGAGGTGGTAGAGGGTAATACATTGAGGGGATTAAACATGCATGGGATAGACATACGGCTCCTGAATCTAAGACGAGACCAACGACTGATTAAGGTTCGAGTCTTTACAGCAGGAGGAACGGGCGACTAGACGGGGGCCGGATGGGGGCCGATCTGCCGGCGGGTTCTATGTTTCTATAAAACACACACCTGACTTTAATGCAAGGAACCTCTGTCTGTGTGAATCTAGAATAACTTTTTTTGTAGTATTTTTTGCGTTTTGTAGTGATCATTTTGGGGTCGTTTTCTTTAATAATAGGTTTTTGAACAATAAAAAAAAGATCATCACCTAAACGCAGAAAAAACTCCCATGCAGGGTCTGTGTTCACATAAAAAACATTCCATGCCGTATATATCCTGTATTTACACTATTAGTAACTGGGTGTTATTTAAGGGTTAAAATATATATATGGTTTAGTTAAAGGAACCTTTCCCCGCCGCGTTTCGCCCGTCCAGCCCGCTCCTTTGTCACTGGTCACGGTTTGGTCATTGTCTGGAATATTCGCATTGTGTTTGCTGACCTTCAGCGTTGATCGCATTGACAGGTGGGCCGCAGCAAATCGGGATCTCCTCCTCCAGATAGAGACCGCTGAGTCCTTACTGCGGCCGTGGGAGGCGTACAGCGGGGCTCTAGCGGCCCATTCAACGAGGCTGGGAGAACTGGAGGAGAAATGGGAGCTCGTTTTAAACGCCAACATCTCAGAGGACCGACCCGCGGACTCGCTGGAGCGGAGGATTCGGGATCTGAGTGTGAGTTTACTTTCCTTATATCATTATTCTGGGTCTTTTTCATCATAAATAATAAATCAGTCCATACCCGACGCTCAGCTGCTACCCAGGAGAAGCTCTCCCCGATCCTTGTATGAGGTCACAGTATCACAGCTCGGAGCGCTTTATGTCGTCATTCATTTATATCGTTTTTATATTGAATATAAAGAAGATTCTCTGATAAAGTGTGAGGCCCCCAACGCGTTCCGCGGACATCCGGCTTCATCAGGAGCAAGAGTTCAACTTTATCAGAGAATCTTCTCTGGATAGAAATGCCCCGAATTTCATCCCAACCGAAAGGGCAGGAAACCAAATTCTTTGTCCGAAAGTCTAATAACTGCAATTTCTGTTAAAAAAAAAAAAAAAAAAAAAAAACTCCACATTTTTGGAAACACAGAAGAAGCGTTGCGCTAAACCCATTTATTGCCAGAATTCCGGAACAAAGCCGTCGATACGGACGATCACCGAACATCACACGTAGATTCCCCCTTTCTTCACATCTACCCCTCCCTCCCGTCACACAGTCTAGCCACCTGCTTATAACGTCTAATCTGTCCGGCAGCTGGCACATCAGCTCTACCTCGTTTTTTTGTCTCAGACGGTCGTTTTCCATAATTCGGTAATCTTTCCTCCTCCTCACTGGATGCGGGAATTAAACTCCAGATGTAGAGCCCAGATGTCTCACCGCCGCGTTCCTCGCCATTCCCCCGTCACAAGAAACGCTTTATCTTCACAGCTGCTGTAGACGCTTTTAATGTCAAAAGAAGCTTCGGTGCGGTCTAATTTTTAGATTTTTCCCTTTTATTTCAATGAAAAAAAATATATATATATATATACAGTATATATAGACTATAATTCAGAAGTTTGGGGTCACCGAGGATGGAAACCGAGGAAATTTCTGGCTGTAACGTAATTGCAAAAGGGTTTTCTAACCATCAATTATCCTTTTAAACTTCAACTTGGATCAGCGAACGCAACGTGCCATTGGAACACAGGAGTGATGGGAGTGATAAAGGGCCATTGGAACACAGGAGTGATGGGAGTGATAAAGGGCCATTGGAACACAGGAGTGATGGGAGTGATAAAGGGCCATTGGAACCCAGGAGTGATGGGAGTGATAAAGAGCCATTGGGACACAGGAGTAATGGGAGTGATAAAGAGCCATTGGGACACAGGAGTGATGGGAGTGATAAAGGGCCATTGGAACACAGGAGTGATGGGAGTGACAGGAGTGATGGGAGTGACAGGAGTGATGGGAGTGGAAGAGATTCCATTAAAAACCAGCCGTTTGTGGCTACAATAGCCATTTACAACATTAACCCCGTCTGATCCGATTCAGTGACCCCAAACTTTTGAACGGTAGGGTTGAAGGGACGAAGAAACAGCCAAAATGTGGCATTAGTGTTTTACAATCCCCTACGGCATTTAAGCTATTCACTAAATATTATTGACATTTATTATTGACAGATATATAAGTTTTATTAAGTCATTTAATGGAGGAAGGTTAATGGACGAAGGTCAAGGTTAAGGTTAATGGACGAAATGGGAGGAGCATTAGAGGAGTGCCCAAAATACCCAAATCATAATAGGTTTCATAACATGCAGGTGTGAAGGGTCACATTGTGTTAATGATGTATGATTGTACTCGCGTTGTTGTTACTTTGTTACAATTGCACTAAAAGCTACGCGATGTGTACGACCTGTCCGTCCGACCCCACGCGGAAGGAGCGCTGTGTGTGAGAAATAATATAACCTCTCGCTCTCTCTCTCTGTCTCGTATCACTCTAAAGTGCATTTCCTTGGAGTGTTTGTAGTGAATTGGTGAGAGGTGTCAGAATTTCCGCCCAAAGTCACGTCCACTCGCTTTACCGGAGTTATTTCAGGAGCGAGGACTCCGTAATGGGCTGTGTGCCCCCTCTCTCCTCATTTCTCCGTCTAATGACTTGAAAGCTCCCGGCTCTTCTGTCTCTGGGGACCAAGGCGATGGAAACAAATTTCATTTACACAGGACGTTCTAGATTTTTTTTTAACCCTTTGTTGAGCCGAGAGAACGCTCCGGATTTACTTGACTTCCCCAAGTTTGTAAGAGTTAAATTCCCTCCTTGAATTCAAGGACCCTGACAAGTGACGGCCTACAAAACAACAATTAGAAGAGCCGTGGTAACATGCCTAGATACACAATGATGGGGCGATAAAGGGTTAATATTTTGGACAATGTCAGCTCTTTCACAAAGCTCCTGGAACCTTCTTGCAAAACAAAAATCCCTAATTTTCCTAGATTCTAAGATGAAATTGACTTTAAAATAATTTAAAAACATAACTACACACATTCAAACATACATTTACACGCTCATTCTAACACACACACTTACACATACTCGTGCCAGCAGACACGCTCACACTCTCTCTTACACACACAAACACACTAATCACATGCACATTAACTATAACATATACAGTGTGTACACATACTCACTCCCTCTCTGACTCCCTCATCATCTCTCTCTCATTCCCTCACTCACTCCCTGAACCTTTCTCTCACTCCTTTATCATCTCACTCTCTCCCTCCCTTCCTCACTCCCTGAACCTTTCTCTCACTCCATTATCTCACTCTCTCCCTCCCTCACTCACTCCCTGAACCTTTATCTCACTCCTTCATCATCTCACTCTCTCCCTCCCTCCCTCCCTCCCTCCCTCCCTCCCTCCCTCACTCACTCACTCACTCACTCCCTAAACTTTTCTCTCACTCCTTCATCACCTCTCTCTCCCTCCCTCACTCACTCCCTGAACCTTTCTCTCACTCCATCATCTCACTCTCTCCATCCCTCCCTAAACCTTTCTCTCACTCCTTCATCATCTCACTCTCAACCCTCACTCACTCCCTAAACCTTTCACTCACTCCTTCATCATCTCACTCTCTCCATCCCTCACTCACTCCCTGAACCTTTCTCTCGCTCCTTCATCATCTCACTCTCTCCATCCCTCACTCACTCCCTGAACCTTTCTCTCACTCCTTCACCATCTCACTCTCTCCATCCCTCACTCACTCCATCCCTCACTCACTCCATCATCTCACTCTCTCCATCCCTAAGCCCCTTTACCTTCCCGGAGGCTTCATTCTCGCACACTGTGTTTGAGCGGAGTGATGTTACCATGTTTCGGCGTTCGCGAGTGGACCGGTCCAAGTGAGACTGGTCCTTTTTCAAGAGTTCTTCAGTGGTCTGGTGGGCGATTGCCCCCCAGGCCAGCCCACCCCCGACCTGTAATGACTCAATGAGTGTGATATGTTTATTGGCCAATACTCGGCAGTCCAGAAAGTGAATAATCACTGAATCTTTCTGTTCTTTCAGGAGCTGAAGCAGAGTCTCCGGGAGCTCCAGAAAAACGCAGAACATATTTCTGAGCTGGCAGACGCGGTAATAAAGCGGAACCCGGCGGCAGCAGACACAACGCTGGCGGAGAAAGAAGACGCATCGCGTAGAACCAACCGTTTGGAAAGAAAAGTTTCTTCAAAAGCAGCAGAACTGACGGTATTTCAGGAGCACGTTTTAAATATAATGCCCCAGACTTGGGTTTATAAAGCATGGGCAACAACTATCGCTGTTTGGCAACTGCCCCGGGCAAATGGGAGCTTTAACACCCATCAGAATATACCCTCCAGTCCAGGGACTGGCTCAGACTCACACGTCGGGGCTACAATGTATCAGTGTCAGGAGTCACATTCTATATGTAATACATCCTGTCTCATGTCAAAGAAAAGCAAGCATTTCATTGGTCAAGCCTCTGGCCAATGAAATTGAGTAATTATGGGCATGACAAATGGGTCGAGGTATAATAGGTATAAATGCATTAGGAAAAGAGGTCCCTGCCCCACAGAGCTTACATTCTAAGCGTATAAAATGTTACTTTCCATTCTTTTGTAATAAACATGCATTTAGTTAATGAAGAGCGACGTTGACGCCTTTAAGGGGGATTTGGAAGCTCTTCAGACTCGTGTCGGGGCATCTGCTGAAGCCGTTGACCAAATCGCCAGGTCTGGGAAAGAAACGGAGGAGAAATCTGATTTAATAAAGGTGAGCGGGTGTTTTATCTGCTTTGGCGACATAATATATCACTGGTATACTAGTGTAGTATTTCTCAGTATATAAGACAGAGGTGAGCTAAAGTACCAATAATATTGGCTAATGATGGCAACCAAATGGTTCCAACAATGGTCTGTGACTTGTCAGCAAATGAAGATATTCTGCATGGATTCACCTGTATTCAAGCAGGGATTCCAGCTGTTTATATAGCAGGAAGAAAAGCATCATTTAATCAGAATAAGATATGAAGAAGTCAGCTCCAGGCTGTGGGACCCTGAGAATCTGCCCATTCACCCCAAAAATCCGAGAATGGGGTAAAAGTGTTGCGAACTTGCACACTCACCCTGAGTCTGTTGATAAAGTATTATAACTGCGTTAATGTTTTGTTTTTTTAAGAAATGTCATATATATATTTTTCACGCAGCAGCATCTGTTGGGAGTCAGTGAAATGTCGGCTGACATCGAGCGGTTAAACGAGGAGAGCTTCGCACTCCCGCTGGATGACCGCTGTTTGAGAGAAGTCCAAAACCTAAATCGCGCATGGTCCAAAACGGCAGCAGCCGCCCTGGAGCACTGCAGGTCAGACTCCATATACCCAAAAACACCATCTTTCCTCTCTAGTATAATCATGGAATTGGAAAAAATATGTTTGTGGTGCCTTTAAATGTGAAAGGAGCTGACCAATAAAAGTAGGGGTGAGGAGAAGGAAGAGAACCTCGGGGGCGGGACATTAATTACATAAAGCTCTTTATCCCTCTTTAGCTTCCATAGCCCAAATATCTGCAAAACAATTGCACAATGCATAGGCACTTCTAATTAATCAATTTGTTCCCCTTGACGAACCTCTAGAATGATGGTCCAGCATGATTATGCAGATGGCATGCATTGGATTATTCTAGGGGTTTATTTATATAGATATATAAAAAATATGAATATATATATATATATATAAACAAACAGTTACTAAATACATGAGTTTTAACAACCTATGCATTTTGTTTCCATCCTTCGATGTACTACTGACTGATATTCACAGATATCTGAGCGTCTTGAAACCCTTTTTTATGTGTTTGTTATACATCAGTAAAAAGGTCTTTCTTAGAAGCTTCTTGGCACTTTTATTTCAATCGGCAAAATTGCCTGAAGCACTTTGGTCTCCGCTCGCCTGCACTCCGGAGGGGGATCTTTTATTACCCGGGATCCTGTAAACTCCTTCAGATCCTGCAGTTTCAATGGATACTTAATATCTACTTCCAAACAAATACTGATATTGTAAACTTTGTATCTTTTGACAATAAGTTACATTCTGAGTACTCGGGGGGACTGGGCTAGAGCTCCTACTCGATTCATTCTAAATTGTGTCTGGTGTGGGGTGTCGTGATCCAGGCGTTGACTGACAGGCAGGGGTATAACATAACCCCCTGCAGTCCCTAGGTGGGGGCAGGTCTTATGGGCTCCCTTTTGAATTGCACCAATGTAACTTGTTGTCTGTTAAAGGGACAGTTTAATGTCCTAGGCAGCCTCATCCAAGCAAGGATTCATATGAAATGACCCTATGAATATGCCTTCTTTACAATAAAGTACTTAACTTATGGAGAAGCTGCAGCTCCAGAGCTGCAGTGCAGTGTTTTGTGCCTCTGATTGGCTACGTGAAGCAGTCGCAGGAAGACTCTCCTATTAAAGTCTGCGATTGCACGTGGGGGGGCAATCATTTGACTCTCCCTGGAACAGTAGCCAATAGCTGGGGGACAATTAAAAAGGGCAAGTGGGGGGGGGGATTGAGAGTCCCTCAATGTGGCCCAGAGAGTCCCAGAAATGACGGTGCATATAATGGCTGACGTGTCCCTTTAACACTCCTTATAGGCTAGTGTACCGCTTTATCGTATCGCTGGCAGCGGCACCTTGGGTTTAAATTCATATGCATGCAGAATAACCAGAATCACCCCCAAACATTTTTATTTTACTGCAGAGAACAACGCATGATTCAGCTGGAAAACAATAACTTTCTTCAAAACTATGAAACCTGGATGGAGTCGCTGGAAAAAATGGAGAATTGTCTCACTTGCGGCATCGCTGGGACCTACGAAACCTTAAAGACGCAGCACGAGGCTTACGAGGTACTGCGGACTGTACATACAGTCATATATATATACATTTATACTGTCTGTGTGTGTATATATATATATATATATATATATATATATATACATACATTTATACTGTGTGTGTGTGTATATATATATATATATACATTTATACTGTGTGTGTGTATATATATGTATATACATTTATACTGTGTGTATATATGAAGGGCAGTGTATATATGTGTATATGTTAATACATGTTATGGGGTTATTCAGACTTATGTTGCAGAACTGACAATTTACAGGCAAAGTTAATTTTGGAGAGATCTTTTTTTATATAGAATCATTTGTTGTGCATTTCTACTCCAGAAATCCCTTTTTCTGTGTATTTTGTCCCGTTTGTTCTGTAAACTTCTCACTGTATGTAACATTTCTATAGACTCCGTATTAACGCTGGACTTGGGTTTGTCTTTGCAGAGGCTTCTGGCCGAGATAGCCATAAACGAACACATATTGCCGTCTTTCATTTCAAAAGCTTCATCTCTTTTGGAGAAAGGACTGGAGAAGAACAGGTAAAATTCACCTAGACATTGAAAAATATATCAACTCATACCATCTGAAAAAGAGACCAACGAGGTCTCCAAAAATGATGTACATCAACTAAATACTTACGGACTAATACAGCATTACCCATGATCCATGAAACCTTTAATAATATAATATTTTATTATTATATTATAGATATAATTATTTATTATTATTATTTATACATATATCCACTTTGCAGTAAAAATCAAAAACATAAATATTTACTTTTTAAAAAAAATAAACAATTTTTTTGTGTTCTACAGGAATGAGTTTATTTTGAAGCTGACGGTTTTGAGGGAGAAGTGGACCAGCGTCATCCGGCTGGTCCGGGAAAGAGAGAGGGAGGTCAGAGCTCTTCTGAAACAGTGGCGGAATTTCGACCGATCGAAGAGAAGAACCGAGAAGCTTCTGCTGGGAATCCAAGACGCTTTGGCCAGCTTAGAGACCGAGAAAAGCCAAAGTTATCTCCAAACGGAAAAACTCAAATATGACTTTAAGGTAAAATTGTAAAAAAAAAAATATATATTTTTTATTATTTATTTATTATTATTTATGATTTTTTTTATGTTGATTATTTAACGTGTCAAATTTTCTGTTTGTTAGGAAATAAGCGAAATGATTTTTCCATGTTAATATTTGTGTTGTATAATTAAAAAAAAAAAAAAAAAAAAAAAAGGAATTTCTATTTTTTTATTATTTTTTTTTTACTCAGGATAAGGAACGGCAGCTCTGCAGGTGGCGTTCAGTTTTCTTAAAGACTTTGGATGCCGGCAAAGACCTGCAGGCGATAGCAGAGCCAGAAACAAGCGCAACACTGAGCCGCGATGTGGGGGAACTTCAGAAAGAGTGGGAGACCACCGAGTCGCGGCTGCAGGCGGCACTGACCCAACTTAATACCGCTGTCCAGGTAAATACAGCCGAGGAGCAGAAATACCACAAAAATAAAAATAATGGAAATTCCCATGAAATGCTTTCCATGGGAGTGATAAAGGGCCATTGGAACACAGGAGTGATGGGAGTGGTAAAGGGCCATTGGAACATGGGAGTGATGGGAGTGATAAAGGGCCATTGGAACATGGGAGTGATGGGAGTGATAAAGGGCCATTGGAACACAGGAGTGATGGGAGTGATAAGAGGGCCATTGGAACATGGGAGTGATGGGAGTGATAAAGGGCCATTGGAACATGGGAGTGATGGGAGTGATAAAGGGCCATTGGAACACAGGAGTGATGGGAGTGATAAAGGGCCATTGAAACATGGGAGTGATGGGAGTGATAAAGGACCATTGGAACATAGGAGTGATGGGAGTGATAAAGGGCCATTGGAACCCAGGAGTGATGGGAGTGATAAAGGGCCATTGGAACACAGGAGTGATGGGAGTGATAAAGGGCCATTGGAACACAGGAGTGATGGGAGTGATAAAGGGTCATTGGAACACAGGAGTGATGGGAGTGATAAAGGGCCATTGGAACCCAGGAGTGATGGGAGTGATAAAGGGCCATTGGAACCCAGGAGTGATGGGAGTGATAAAGGGCCATTGGAACACAGGAGTGATGGGAGTGATAAAGGGCCTCTGTACGCCTATGAAGATATTCCGTTAAAAATCATAAAATATATATTATTAGACTATATTATTAGAATATATTATATATTATTAGAATGTGTTATATATTATTAGAATATTATATATTATTAGAATATATTATTAGAATGTGTTATATATTATTAGTATATATTATATATTATTAGAATGCGTTATATATTTATTATTAGAATGCGTTATATATTATTAGAATATATTATTAGAATGTGTTATATATTATTAGAATATTATATATTATTAGAATATATTATTAGAATGTGTTATATATTATTAGAATATATTATTAGAATGTGTTATATATTATTAGAATGCGTTATATATTATTAGAATGCGTTATATATTATTAGAATGTGTTATATATTATTAGAATATATTATATATTATTAGAATGCGTTATATATTATTAGTATATATTATATATTATTAGAATGCGTTATATATTTATTATTAGAATGCGTTATATATTATTAGAATATATTATTAGAATGTGTTATATATTATTAGAATATTATATATTATTAGAATATATTATTAGAATGTGTTATATATTATTAGAATATATTATTAGAATGTGTTATATATTATTAGAATGCGTTATATATTATTAGAATGCGTTATATATTATTAGAATGTGTTATATATTATTAGAATATATTATATATTATTAGAATGCGTTATATATTATTAGAATATATTATTAGAATGCGTTATATATTATTAGAATATATTATATATTATTAGAATGTGTTATATATTATTAGAATATATTATTAGAATGTGTTATATATTATTAGAATATATTATATATTATTAGAATGTGTTATATATTATTAGAATATATTATTAGAATGTATGAGGATAGATAAATGCTGTATGGGATTTCCTTCGTTGTGTTTTTAATGTTTTTTCTTTATGTTGTTGCTGTAAAGAAGAGGAATGACTTTGAGAGTCGGATCGAAGGCAGGAGGAAGGTTCTGCATGAGCTTAAAGCGCGAGTGGATGAGCCTCTCCCCATACTCCACGAGGAGCTACTGAAGCTAAGAGATCCCACTAAGGTATTATTATTATCTTTTATTTATATAGCACCAATGATTCCTGCAGCGATTCTTACAGTCCCTACATTTAAACTGACAGACTAAGATAAACTGATACATTAGGTAACCAGGGCTTGGCTCGCAGGCTCACAATCTATGTTATGCAGGGGTACGCTCACTGAAATCCAGATGTGCCAAAAAGCAAGACAGCGATCCGAATTCCCCAGATTGTAAAGGACATTAAAGGTCCCTTTGAGTGTTAATTCTCCTACTGCATTTACATATACCACATCTGATGGAAGGAAGATCCATGCCCCTACCAAATTAAGCCATTAAAAAAACCCTTGCCCCTAAACTCTCCATCAGCTGTTGCATGGCTGTCTCTCCCATACCTCTTAACCACCCCCTTGCTGCCTGAGGGTGATGAGAGTTTTATAACCTGAAAGTTGCATCCTGTCCCTGTGTCTCCAGAAGCCTTCCTTTGTAAGCGTTAACCCTTGTTTGTCTAACAGGCAGGTTATGCCGGGCAGGCATTGTATGTAAAGTTTAGTTTTCCGATCCCGGGGGGGCACAGATCCGCATTTCAGACGCACGGCCGGCCACCATTCCGTTTCTACTGGTCTCTGTTCTCCCAGTTACTGGCCTTACTGGCGGCCCACCGGGAAATCAAAGTATTGTCCCACCATTATCCTTCCAGCTCGTGTACATATGTAAACACCCAGCCCCCCCCCTTCCTAACCTCCCCTCCCCCCACCGTCCAATCAGAAGATTAAACTGGTTTGCAGAGCTAAGCTGGGAGGACTGACCTCTGTGTTTCAATGCAGGAGCTGGAGGAAGCGCTCAATGAGTGGAACGAGAGTTTGAGGGAGCTCGATAACATGAAGACGGAGCTATCCCAGTATATTATCACCGAGGACGGGCTGCTTCTGCACAAGCAAGTGGAGGTTCTGCACCGGCAATGGGACGAGCTGTGTCTCAGGGTGAGTGTGCGCGAGAGTGAGCGTGAGCGTGAGAGTGAGAGTGAGCGAGACCGCCTGTGACTGCTGACTTTGCTGGGAGAGTGTGGAGGGGACACAGTGTTACCTGCGCTGTTACTTGTAACGGTTTGGGCTGGTTTTGTTACATTGTATCGCACCGTTAACCCCTTGTGAGAGCAGGAAGTGGAAATGGAATGTTGTGGAACTTCCTATAGTTTAAAGACTCTGTTTATCCGAGGTTTTTATCCGCTTTAGAAACACTTTATCACCGTGAAATAAAATGTTTATATATTTTGTTTTTATTTGTTTAATTTTTGTTTATATTTTGTTTTGAGGATTAACGCCTAATGATTTCGCTGGGTACAGGCATTGCATTAAAAAAAAATCACTTTTTTTGTATATTTTTGTTTAAAACATGAACATATTGTTGTTTCTTCTCTATACTTGACGTTTGCTTCCGTTTACTGTTACGGGTGAACAACGCAAACCAAGTCCAGCATGAAATATTAGTAATTTAAGGTAGCGTTTCAAGGATGTGGCTGCTTTAACACAGGTGAACGCCCCTATGTGACTTGGCAGCTCAGTGGTTTGCGGGGTCCCTGTGCTATGGGGTCAGTCTTAAAATCCTCCCCTTTCTACATGATTACCGAGTGTCCTGTAAATCTGTCAGGCACGGTTGTCTCTGACAGCAATGGCTTGAGAAACATTTCTACTTGAGCACAGGTGAGCTTATCCACAAACCTCACTATTACCCCGGAGCTTGAGTCCAAAGATTATAATTCTTGTTGGTGAATGGTCCTGGGGTCTGCTTTAAACCCAGCAATTCTCCATATTTGATCTTGAACCGAATGCCGATTGACATGGAGAATGATGAGGTCTCCCTCTTCCTCCGTGTGCAGGTCTCCATGCGGAGGCAGGAGATAGAGGACCGGCTCAACGCCTGGAACTTGTTCAACGAGAAGAACAAGGAGCTGTGCGATTGGCTGACCCAAATGGAGACCAAAGCCCTGCAAACCGCCGATCTGAACACCGAGGAGATGATCGAGAAGCTGCAGAAGGTACGGGGAGCGCATGTTTCATGTGTGTGACGCCTACGAGACAGCAGCTCGACTCCACGTGTCCGGGGCCAGCTTTATATCCATAGCAACGGCCCCCAGTATCTCATCTTGTTGTGATATGACGGTAGTTACATTGTGACGGAATGGTAACATTTGAGGGAGTCGTTGGGGAGACCGCCGAGGTCAAATAGAATCGCGGAGTGGATCCTCGGGATCTGCTTCCTGTCTCGTTACGGCTGTCTTCCTGTAAAGACGTTTCCCGCATTATTCCCTTAGAACTCGGGCGGAATGATGACTATTAACCCATTATAGGCCAGATATTTAGACTTTTCTTGAATCCACCGTGGTCTCTGGCGCACCCCGAGTTCCGTTGAGATCAGTTCTGGAATGTTGGATCTCCTCGAAATCCTTTTTAGCGTTTTTTTTCTAAAGGTGGGCCAACGATATATTTTTTTTAGTTTTAACATGCCATGTATGGGGTTTTTTCTATATATATATATATACAAAAATTTTCCTTTAGGCAATTGCCTAAATTAGTGATTTTGTGTTTTTTTGGGGGAGGGGTTGTATTTTTTTTTTAAGAAAGTGATCGTTTTGACATGTATGTTCCTTTTTGCTGTTTGTCAGGACTGCATGGAGGAAATTAACCTCTTCAGCAAAAACAAACATCATCTCAAACAAATCGGGGACCAGCTGATCATCGCCAGCAGCAAGGCCCGGGCCGCCGCCATCGACAACAAACTCCACAAGATCAACGACCGCTGGCAGCACCTGTTTGACATCATTGGCTCGCGGTAAGGAGACAAAAAACCACCTTCGCCGGTCGGCGTCTGGAACTTCATAACACGGCAGCCTTTAAATGATGTTTTATAGAGACGCCTGTTAATTGTTTATTTTTTTTTTTGTATGCTAGGTCGGTTATTTTATTTGATTATAAATCTGTTTTTGTCTTGAGCATTCACAAGCTTTTCGGTTTCCTGCGAGGAATACGAGGCGCCCCTAGGCATGAATAAGGAATCCCACCTTGATCTGCTTCCTAGGACCCCCAAATTAGCTATGGGGCAGGCAGAATTAATTCTTTAAGGCAGAATTTAGGGGGAAGAAGGATTGCTCTCCCTCTTGTCTTCTCGCGATCTCCTCCGCGTTGGTTGATCACACTCACGTTGGATCCACGCGTTTCCTTTACGGAGTGATGCACAATCTGATAAGAATTTGATTCGGGAATTTTATTCAGTTTTTCGGTGAATTGTGTTTTGAGTGCTTTTGGCCGACGGCACTCGACTGAGTCAACCCGAACCCCGACTTATCTTGGTCGTTGGGTTGTCCTCTGAGACCGTCGGCCAAGTTGATGACGCATCTTGGTGGTCAAATTGGTTGTTGGGTCTTCAGGTCTTTCACGTATTGGAGTTCTGGGTCACCTCGTCTCGAGTTGACCTTCTGGGGACAGCGGATACTCAAACTCACTAATATCCCTTATACGTATAAATCACTGAATGTAGAAATTATCTTTTTATCTTGAAAAGTCATTCCAAAAACTTACGAATTACCAAACTGGAGAAAAATATAATAAGTTGAGCTGCAACTTCTCCCAAATATAATCCGTTTTAACCCTTACACGGCTTTATTAATGGAAATTAGAATTTCGGGATCATCCCGTATTGGTGTCCCAGCAGGAAATATATCGCCTAACGGCGGGTATACAGAATATATGATGTATAATATTACGTATAGAATGTTCTGTGTAGTTATTGATTGTATTTAGCACAACTTGTGACTTTGTATGCTGTATTAACTCCTGGATTCTTTAACCCCTTTACCGCCGGCAGGATCCGCCAGACGGTGAACTCCGCGTATAAATAACCCGCGTGAGTGCGTCTGTGTGTGCGATGTCGCTTAAATCCGGCGAGCGCACTAATCTGACGGTGGGGTTTAGACGCTGATGTGATTCACCCATCAGGCTGGGCTCTGCCATATGGCAGCGTTGGAGGCGGTGGCCGCTCGCATTGTGTGCGTGCGCGGAGGCCTGTGCCATTCAGAAAAGCATTGTCGGGTCCAATTACAGGCTGGAGGTTGATGGAGAGATAGGGGGGAGGGGGGGGCACAGAGCCTCCGAGTCTCCATACATGAGGCTGCGCTCAGACATCTGTCCTCCGTGACTTACAATGGCCGGTACGAGGAGGCTGCGCAGGCACGCACCTGTTACCCCTCCGAATCACGTACGCCCGGCGTCTCGCTATTTTCCATCATTTTATAGACATTTAAATTAACTAATTGCGCTTCACACGCCGGGTACATTTCCCCTTTAAATGAATAAATAACTGTCACCCTGACATTTAAATAATCTTCATGTTTAATGAGTTTTATTTTTTTCGGAAGGTTTATCTGCTTTGCTGTGTTTCGTGAAGCTCGATATCCCTTAAATAACCGTTATGTCAGTTATATCTTTTTTTTTTTTTTTTTGTATAATGACTGATCCAGAGGCGCCCCGGCCTCCCTGTCCTCTGCATTAGATAAATCTGCCCCTTTTCCAATAATATTAAATGGAGGGGTATGTAATTATTTCGTTGTCTCCTCCCTATTGGACGATTTTCCCAAACCCGGTCTTCCTATTTTACGATATATATAATGTCTTTAATGCCTTACTACGATATAAATCTATAAATCGCCGTGACGCATACGCGTGCTTGTGCATGTTGCTGGGTACATCCGTGTTTCCACCCTGCAGTATGTGTGATGTATAAACTCCCAGAAGGAAATCGGTTACTGTTATACCCCCCGTGTACTGCAGGGGGCAGCACTGTGCATGTGCCAGTCAGCAACACGGGTAAAGTGTGTGTGCCCCCTCCAAAAAAAGGGACCCATAGGGGGCACCTGCACGATGTGTGTGTGTATAAATGTATAAACCATACCCCTATCAATGTTTCTGGCTTCTGAATCAGGACACCTTTGTTCAAGGAAGGGAGTCTATTGCATGCCGGCGTCCGATACATAAATCTATTATTTTTTCCTATAAAGCCAGATGGGTCTTTCTTCCCCCTGTTAGTATACTCGTTTGGGGGGGGGGTCCTTAATACTGTCCTGGCATTCTTCCGAGTTGTATGTCCTGGCATTTCGGAGTTAAATCCCACCTGGCCTCCAGACCGTTTAAGCCCCCCTGGGATTAAAGATCACAAATCTTCATTAGGATTAAAGCCAATTGGTATCTTAATTAACCCGCGAGGGGGGCTCGATCTCCGACACTGAACAGGATATTACGAGACGGGGGCGTATTTACCTTACATTTTACCCCCCCCTTCTGAATTGGATTTAAACTCCCAAGCCGGTGGCTGAATGTCATGGGAGTCATAGTCCGCAGCACCGTAATAACCAGACAGAATCTCCACTTGCTTGAAAACAAATTATCCAATAAATGGCTGAGGATGATGAGTATTTCTAGCCCTTTGACCCCCCCCCTTTGCATCTCCCAAATATATATATATTTTTTTTTTTAAAGTTTTGTTTTTTGTGCATTTTCAGCGCATGCCACTCTTTCGTTCTAAAGCTCGAGGCTTTTAACCACGGATTAAGCCCTGAGCCAATGAGTAACTAGGCCACGGAAAGGGGCGGGGTTATTCCCTCCGTATGGAATGTTCGTCTAACGTAAGGATGTCGGGTGTCCCCGGGAGGATGCGGGATGGAATGCCGGAGCGTAAGCGTGTAATTCCGTGTGTTCTGCCACACATAACCCGTCTGGCGTGTCTGCATGGGCAGGGGGGGGATGGGCATGCGCGTGCGGATGAATGAATGGCCGGGGCTGCAGGTTATTAGCTTTCATTATTAGGCTTTTCCGTTTAAACGTCCCCTGCCGGCTCCTGGAAACAATGTATCCCCTGCCGGTCGCTCCTAATCATTGTCAGGGAAGGAGACGGCGTTGATGCCGAAGCCTTCGGTGATTTAGTGTATCTGAGGACATTCGGCTCCATTCAGCTTTTATGGTAAGGCATTTCCTACTGCCGACCCCCGAGACCTTTAATTCAAGCTTTAACCCTGTGAGCGCTGGACGCCGTAATCCACGGCTGGTGCTTTGGGTTAATTCACTCCACGGCTGCCTGCCGGAGATTTATTATATTGTTTGTTTTACACCCCGCTGTAGAAGGGGCCTGCGTACGCACGGACGTAGACGGTCTATATAACGTATGTTAAATATTTATTCACAGCGAAGGCGATTGTCTCTGTTTTGTAGAACGTTGGATGTTGGGGATTTTTTTTTAAATGTGATATTATTTGCATATATTTCTTTAGTTTTTTCCCAAAAATTGTAATCGTTCCGGGTCGTCGGCTGTCTGTAGGGAGATTAATGGTTAAGGTGCAGCGTTTATAGGACTCGTTATGTATTTTTATATTAATTTTAGATTAATGTTTAACTGCTTTCCAGTCCGCGGCGGCACGTACCGGTCGGTCACGCGTCTGATTAGTACCGTGGCAGGTGGTTAAGACCGAATTTGTGAATGTTGGTCTTTTGTAGTTGCCCTCTATGTGGGCAAGAGGTGTTCCTGTTCGAGGTGTCTTAAACATACCGAGATGGTCTTGGGGTTTTACCCCAGTCTTGGGGTAAATGGGCCAGATTCTCAGGGTCACATGGTCCCAGTTGACTCCTTCACATTCTCCTCTGATTCAATGACAACAGAGCATCCCGATTGGTGCTCTTCTCACTGCTTTATCGCAGCTGGAAACCCTGCTTGAAGACAGGTGACTTTATTCAGAACCATTTGGCTGCTGCCATTAACAGCGTTTCTGTGATACTTTTGTTAAAGGGGGTTTTATTTTCTGCATTTCAGGGTCAGAGAACACAAGAAGTTCCTTGTAGTTCTGAGTTTATAAATGAAATCGATCAAATAAAACACATTTGGGTCCCAAATCTACTGAAGTATCAGAAAATAAAACAATATTAAAACAAATCCCTGACCGTTCATTTTTTCCTCTTTAAATTTACAGGGTGAAAAGGTTGAAAGAAACTCTGGCCACGATTCAACAGCTGGAAAAAAATATGAGTAACCTTCGCACTTGGCTCGCCCGAATCGAGTCCGAATTATCCAAACCTGTGATTTACAGTATCTGCGATGACCAGGAGATACAGAGGAAACTCTCCGAGCAGCAGGTGAGATGGAGAACATTCTCTCTCTTTATTATTTAATGTGAAACGCGCACATTTATTCTTTACCTATCAGAATTCTGCATGGTTCACAAATATATGTGTAAAGATTTCGTTCCAAAGCGTTACATTTGTAGCTGTCGGGTTCCAAAGCGTTACATTTGTAGCTGTCGGGTTCCAAAGCGTTACGTTTGTAGCTGTCGGGGTCCAAAGTGTTGCGTTTGTAGCCGTCGGGTTCCAAAGCGTTACGTTTGTAGCCGTCGGGGTCCAAAGTGTTACGTTTGTAGCCGCCGGGTTCCAAAGCGTTGCGTTTGTAGCCGTCGGGTTCCAAAGCGTTACGTTTGTAGCCGTCGGGTTCCAAAGCGTTACATTTGTAGCCGTCGGGTTCCAAAGCGTTACATTTGTAGCCGTCGGGTTCCAAAGCGTTACATTTGTAGCCGTCGGATTCCAAAGTGCAAGATATTTAGAAAAATCTTCTCATCCTTCACTTCTATAATTCTCCAAAATGTCAATCAAGGTGCTTAGGCAAAAAAATATATGTAGTGTTGTAGATTAATTGCCTCCTAATGGTTTATCTACTCTTGTTAGCATTTGAGCTACTGTTGAAAGTATAATTTAATTTGCATATGGGCAAGTGCTGCTGTTTTTGGAAAAAGTAAAGTGTCCCATTCTCTCTCTCTTGGTCCTTCTGTTTTTATTATTCTTATGTTTATTATTATTATTATTATTATTATTATGTTTATGTTTATTATTCTTATGTTTATTATTATTATTATTATTATCTGTAATCATGCATAACTTCCAAGTATTTTCTTGGCCAAAGTTGCCCTTTACTCTCAGTATTCAGTATAAGCATTTATTTTTATTTCTTCACATAAATTGACTTTTGGTGATTTGTTTTTTAGGACTTGCAGAAAGACATAGAACTGCACAGCGCCGGGGTGGCTTCCGTACTGAACATCTGTGAACGTCTTCTACATGACACCGATGGCTGTGCCAGCGAGACACAATGCGACTCCATACAGCAGACCACGAGGAGTCTCGATAAACGGTGGCGGAATGTCTGCACCATGTCCATGGAACGCCGTTTGCGGTAAGTCCCTCCATGATGGGCAAAACTCTCTTCCATTCCATCTCAGTCTCTGACCCTCTAGTGTTAGATTCCGGTCTCTTGTTGTGACTTTTCCCCTCCTTTGAAATAAACTTCCCTCCCGTATTTTGTTAAATCCCTTTATGTATTTAAAGTTTATATCAGACCCGTAACCTCTTCTGCCCGCTTCAGAATTGAAGAAACCTGGCGTTTGTGGCAGAAGTTCCTGGATGATTATTCCCGTTTCGAAGAGTGGCTTGTTGAGTCGGAAGCAATGGCTGCGTTTCCAGGCTCGTCTGAAGTCTTATACACGAAAGCCAAGGAGGAACTGAAGAAGTTTGAGGTTTGGAAGTCGTATTTATGTCATCGTCATGCGCATCATTATGGGCTAAAATATTCCATACCCTTCATGTTGGATTTATAAGTAAAATAAAGACCAACAGGGTGTTTGACTGCAATACTATTCTAAAAAGACAGGAGGAAAGTAAACTAATGATAACTAGACGGTAGCCGTGTTTGCCATTGTTCCAAGATGACAATTTAAAAGGGGTAATAGAAAGTAGGATTACTGATTATTGACTTTGTGTGAGCAACGTAATATGTATCATATACTTAACGATATCGATGGGGGTGTAATATACTTCTAATTATTAACTATTACGGAATTCCGGCTTTCAGGCGTTCCAGAGGCAGATTCATGAACGTCTTACTCACCTTGAGTTGATCAATAAACAGTACAGGAGACTCGCCCGGGAGAACCGCACCGACGCGGCCAGCAAACTCAAGCAGATGGTCCACGAGGGGAATCTGCGGTGGGACCGGCTCCAGAGAAGAGTTTCTGCAGTCCTCAGAAGGTTGAAGGTATGATTTCCTCCAAGTGGGCAGCACTGTTGAGTCTCATGATGGAGACCCTTCGACTGAATGTGGACTTTAAAGGTCTGCGTGGTCTTCCACATTGAATGTGCTGTAAAGGTCAGGTTGGCTTCAATCATCATAGCTCCCTACGAGGTTATCCATAGCTTTCCAGCTGACATGATTTGGGAATTCATGTTCCGCGTATGTCCATTGTGCTTGGTAACGCATGTTGTGCTTGACCCTGATCTTGTCTTTTCAGCATTTTACCAGCCAAAGAGAAGAGTTTGAGGGGACCCGAGATAATATCCTTGTCTGGCTGACGGAGATTGACCTTCAGCTTACCAACGTTGAGCATTTCTCCGAGAGCGACATAGGAGACAAGATGCAGAGGCTGATTGTAAGTTTGATCATTGGGCTTTTTCTCTAGAATATTGTTTTTCTCCTGTTTGGAATAATTACTTTATACTTCCAAAAAAATACTCAAACCGTAACTCGATGCTTCGTAGGAGTTCCGACAGGAGATCTTGCTCAATACCAACAAAGTCGACCAGTTGATCGTCTTTGGGGAGCAGCTGATTCAAAAGAGCGAAGCGATGGATGCCGTGGTCATCGAAGACGAACTGGAAGAGCTGCACAAATATTTCCAAGAGGTTTTTGGTCGCGTGTCTCGTTTCCACCAAAGACTAACCAACCGGGACCCGGTACGTTCATCTATCTAGTACGGTATTTATTTATCCGGTATTTTTTATTGCTTTCCGTGAAATTTAGGCCAAGGAGCGCTTAGGAAAAGGATAAGGTGGCATCTGAACAGCTTGGGTCCCAGTCATCACACCGTTGGCCAACCTTGTTTGGTTACTTTGGGAGAGATGGAACGCAACGAATTCCTGTTGCCGAATTTCCCACCGTTCCAACTCTTCTTTTTTTTTTGTTTTAGCAACTGGAAGAGGAAAGAGAAACGTCCGAGAATGACACCGATGCTGAAGACTCCAGGGAGCTGCACAATACTTCATGGCATTCCTCCATACACGAGGCGGACGCGTCCCACCCGTCGCTTTGCCACCTGATGCCTCCGCCTCTTCCCCACGAGCGCTCTGGCCGCGAGACTCCCGTGAGCGTGGACTCCATTCCTCTCGAGTGGGATCCCACCGTGGACGTCGGAGGCTCTTCCATGCACGACAACGAAGAAGACGGAACGTACTACAACGCCTTGTCAGGTAAACCGATGCCTTGCGGTTGTTGTCGTTCATGGACGCCATTTGTTCCGCCATCTTACCCGTTTATAGGATTTCCCATCTGAATTTTGTTTCGTACGAGGAAAAATTACATTGTTTTCTTTCAGATGTAGAAATCCCAGAGAACCCCGAGGCATATGTCATAATGACAACCAAAACGGTGCAAGCTTCTTCTGGTAGGCACCTGCCGATGCATGTGTCTCGACACGGCGACGTTGCTGTGATGCACGCTACTCTCCTTATACCCACTCATGTTACACGCTGCTTTGTGTGGACTCCATATTGCTCAATCCACATGATTAATGTCCCTTCCCCCGTGCGTCTCCAATGTGGACGCTTCATGTCTGGTGACGTGCTTGGGTTCTATGGATTCGTACAAGAATGGTCCTCATTCTGACCTCATCTGCTACATTGTTATTTGCTGCAATAAACAATATACACAAAGGTTGACATTTTGTGTATTTTTTTCTTGCTGATTTGGTCATTCCGCACTGGTCATATTTTTTTCCCTCACTTCGCTAGTTTTTAACTAAAAGTGGCTTTAACCCGTTTATTTGCAGTTTGCATGAATGTTCGGAAAACTTGCGTGTTTTCCTGGCGCAAAAAGCAGGCTTAGTATCCACGATTGATACAATTTATGTTACTTTTTTTTCGCATCAGCTTCATCTTCAAACTAAGTTTTTTTTTTTTGTTTTTTTTATGTTGACCTTTCGCCCCTTTCATGCAAAATAATCCATTTTTCATTCCTTGCTACCGCTGGTGAGTTTGTGATCGTGTCGCGGGATGAAAGAAAGAAATGCTTCGTCGCGCGCCTTTTCGTCTTCCCCCGTAGCCGGAAGATTCGTTAAACAACGTCTTTGTGCCGTTTACAGGGAAATCGGACTTGGACGCGGCTTCCTGGCACTCGGCAGACAAAGCGGCCCAAGTCCGGAAACGCGAGTTTCAGCCGCGGGAACTCATGGAGGGGCTGATTGCGGCGACGGCAGAAACGAGTCCGACGCTTGATGTGACCTCGGTGAGTCTGCGAAAATAATAATTCTTATAATATTTCTTTGCATATATAATAATGTCCAAAGAAACAAACGGCTGAGAGAAACCATGAAAAATATTAAAAACACCAATAATATCAACTTTATACGACAATAAACAGGAAAAAGTGTTCAGTGCTCTTCTTGTTGGCAGAAGTAAGATCTTGAATCCAAATAAATCCATATCGCGGCATAAAATAATTTTTTTTATAATAAGTTATTATATATAATATATATATATATATGAGCTGAATGCCTCATTTATTCAGTAAGAATACTTCAGCCTCTTTTAATACTAGCACGTTATCGCTCCTCTACCTGCTATTACTTCATCCTATTAAAAAAAGCGCTAAACGTTTGAAACCGATAAATTCACATATTTTTATTTTATTTTATTCATTTATTTATTTTTTTGTTGCTGCGGGGGTGATGAATTAACGTCTCCATCCTCTGTTTAGACTTCAGGAAATGTTAGTTTTTTGGGGGGGAAATCATGGAGGCAGGGATAGCGAGAAAACCCAAAAGGAATAAATGGAATTATTGGTGTGCGTTACATTGTATCAACACACAAATTATTCTAGAGTGATGCTATACACTGTATATCTGAACGTATCCAGGCCTTCAGAGATTGCTGTTGAATTTTAGACCCCGCGTGTATTTCTGTGTCATGGGGTTTCCGTGTTTTTTTTTTAAGTTTCCATATTTTGTTTAAAACCACTAAATTTAACCCCTTAATGACAAAGCCCATACATGTACGGGCTCAAAATGCATGGTTTTCAGTGGGTTTAGGGACCGCCCATTGTCCTTAAGGGGTTAAAGTCTATTAACCAATATTGAATGTGTTTTTTTGCAGTCTGAACAAGCGATGACCGCCACCGACCCCGGAGAACCGGAGCCCCCGGCGTCGAGTGCTGCAGGAGATGAGGGGATTGTAGGCTTCGGGAGTCCAGAAACTCATTCGGGTGCGAGATACAAATAATTCAATTCTCTTTTATTTATTTTTTTATTATTTCCTGGAAAAAAGTTCCCTTTTTTATTCCTTTTTCTTAAAACTGGAGTCTTGTACTATTAAAATCTTATAGCTCTAAAACATGTACATTTAAGTATTTTTTTTATTTTTATATTTTTTTTTTTCTGCTTTTCATAATAGAATCATGACTAACATCAGAGCAGATTAATGTCTCCTATTTACTCCATTAGTCTGACTGCTTGTCTGCGTGTTGTCGGGAACATGGAGCGGTTTTGTTGGAAAGTAAATTCATCGTAGAAAATTAGATAAAGAGAAATTGGCCACTTCAAGAAAAAAAATCCTGTATGGCCATTAAAAAAAAAATATTAAAAAGAGGGAGCTTTTTAATTTTTATCTGTTTTCTGTTGGTTCTCATTGCTGTAGTTTTAATGTTACATTTTGCTTATAGAGGGGAAAATTGGGGAAAAAAACTATAATAATTACCTTAAAATTGACAGATTAAGGCATATTGGTTCAGAAAGAGAAGAAGGGCCCTGGTCTTGTGAGCTT